>NC_090944.1:65531244-65834274 GCF_040807025.1 Struthio camelus | reverse complement strand
TAGGGTTGCGTGTGTAATATACAGCTCAGTATGTACACTGGTATGTCTTCTTCCTATGTGTCTTCCATTTTAACTACGTGAATAGATGGCATATCTATAAGACGAATACCTGAAAGTTGAACATGTGTTTGCAGGGCGTACTTGCAGCAAAGGCCTATCACACACTGGGTTGCATTCACCAACAGGTCCAGGGAAGTGATCCTTCCCTCTATTCAGCACAGGTGAGACCACTCTGGGCTGCTGCATCAGAAGCAGTTTTGGGACTAGAATTGTTTTGGGATCCTCAGTATGAGACAGTTACTGACATAGTGGAGCTACTCCAGCAAAAGCCGCTAGGCTGGTCAGGAGACTGAAGCACAGCACATCCAAGCAGAGACTGAGGGAGCTGGGCTTATTCAGCACTAAGAGGAGAAGGCTTCAGGGGAAATCTTACTGCTATCTACAACTACCTAATGAGAGGGTGTAGAGAAGACAGAGATACTTTTCTGGAAGGTCCACACCAATAGGCTGAGAGGCAATGGACACCAGCAGGAACATGGGAAATTCCGACTAGATAGAAGGGTTTTTGCTCTTGGTTTTTTTTTAACTATAAGGGTGATCAAACACTGGAACTTGTTGCTCAGAGAAGTTACAGAATACCCATCCTTGGAAGTATTTAGGAATTGACTGGACACAGCCCTAAGCCACCTGGTTTATCTGGCCTTGCTTTGAGCGAGGGTTGGACTAGATGATCTCCAGGGATCCCTTCCAACCCACGTTACCCTATAAGTCTATGAAGGCTGTACAGTGGCATGCAATATTCACATATGCTCCGAACAGGACTCAGTCACATAATGACAGTTGTGTAAATGTGTTTATATGGTTTCCGGATTAGAGCTGGCACACATCTCAGTCATCATTTGGGCAGACAGGCCTAATACATCCCTGTAAAATGTTGCCATACCTCCTCATGCTCTTTAGTAAGGCAGGCTCTTAAACCAAATCTCTACATTGCATGTGATGTCTACACAGATTTCACTTTTCCCTTACTCTGTGTTTCGGTACCAGCTTGATCAGTCTCTTGGAAGAGAATTTTTCTTTCTTGGGTTAGATGGATGCTACCTTTAACTTTAGCCACCTGAGACTACGCTAATTTTCTAAAATCCCTCTACTGTCACCGAAGAGAAAAGGGCCACTCCACAAGGTGATTCATCCCCACTTTTCTTGGGAACAAGACTGGTATATTTCTGAATATCTGCAATGTCAGCTTTGCATTTTCCTAGCCAGCATTTGTGTCTTTAACTACCTCCATTTGTAAAGCTTTCAATGAGGCATAGGAAAAAAAATAAAGATTTGTGGAACAATTTAGAGTAATTTAATTAGTGTGGCCTGTAGAAGAATGCTCCAAGAGTAAGAAAAAAGTAGCTTTACAGAGTTGGTTTCATATGTGAAGGAGAGAGAAAACAGAAATATTAATTCTTTTGATCTGTGAAACAAATTATAATTTTGAAGATGAGAGCACCTAACTCAAGTATGCCCTTATAAGAGGAACAATAATTATGTAATACTCCAAATACAAAGTCTCCTTCAAAGAAATTATGCCCAGCAACCTAACTCAGAAACTAACTCCTTGCTTTGTGCTCCTTTTCCAAAATCCTCCCCCAGTATGGATTCTTCTCACAAGTGTGGCAACGCTACTTTGCCACTTCTTACAGACAAGGTTGCTCTGCTGCACAGAGAGCCTTTTACCGTTGTGTACAGTGCTGGACCTCTCATGGTTAAAGAAACCCACAAACCTGTTGAGACAATAGGAAGTCTCAAAAGCTGTATAATGAGAGTTTGTATAGCTACAAGGATAAGCAACCAGGTTGCGACAGAAAAATCACACCTCTCCGTTTGAAGTAGCTGGTGGGAAATTCTATATCATGTTTTCTCCTTGCTCTCTCACAGGCCTGCTTTTCTTCCCTGTGGCATCTTCTCTAAAGATTCAAGTTATGTCAATTAATTTCAAATCGAGGCCAGAAGTGTGCCAAAAGCCTGCAGCTCCTGTGGAGCCCTCACCGCATGACGAGGAGCCCACTGATCCAGGCGGTGCTCCAGCAGCAGCGCTCCGGGCAGCTGACAGGTGTCAGCCCGAATGGCAGGCATACGGCGGAGGCTGGCAAGAGAAGCACTCCTATGAGTGTCAGCCGAGTCACCGGGGTGCCTGGGCATAACAAAAGAGACATGTTAGAAACTGTCCTGCCTAGACAAGTGTAAAGAAGTTTTTTCCTGGGAATGACAGGAAAAAAGGCCTCTCTCATCCTATTCTCCTCCTGTGAGGAAGAGGGAAAATAAACTCATTACTTCATATATTTCTCAGCATATGTGTAAATAAAAGACTACCATTAGCTCTTTTAACCAGACATTATCTGTGTCAAAATTGTTTAGGGTATGACTTGATATCCTCTCCTTACAGAGCACATGCTAGCAAGAAAGAGCCGTCTTTGATTTATTAAAGATGAACTATCAGTAGTGTAAGAAGTATAATGGGAATACACATATATATCCTAAGAGCAGAGCAGGATGAATATAAGCTTCACATTTATATACAAAGTTCAGCCCACAGCCTTTCCTGCTTATTAACCTGTCAGCATTCATGCAGCCACAGTATATCTACACTGATATTTTTTGAGAAGTTTACCTGTGTGTTACTCACCCATGATCCCACCAATTTAGATACAGAATGATTACATGTCTTATTGGCTCGGGAATGAGATTTTCAGGAGAAATAGATATGATGAAGAGCATATTAAAAAAAGAAAGAATCTTTTTTTGTTGTTGTAAATAAAAGACTGGGCGAGATTAATTAGAAATCAAGAACAGGAAGCGAAGGCAGAGTAAAAAAGTGAGAGGCACAAGGATAAAAGCCCAGTGCCATGCACCAGAGCATGCGCTTCCAAACCCAAACCCCTCAGAATTCAGCTCTAGATCTCTCAGAGCACCTGATGCACCCTGTCTTCCACAGTCACTACAAGCACGTGACAGCTTAGCAGCCAGAGCTTTACCAAGGCTGCACCAGAGCTGATAGAGCTATTGCTCTCAAATTACTAGTCCTCATCAGATGACACTGAACACAGATGCTTCCTGCACCCGACTTGTTCTACCTCCCAGTTGTTCTTCCGCAGAGATCATTAAGAGGTGTGCTGCTGATTTCAGGGGGATGTAGCACACTGCAGCTATTGAGAAGGCCTACAAGCTTTCTCTTGCTTCTCCAAAATTATTCAGCAAAACGGAACTGTTCTCTACAAAAGAAAGGAGATCAACTGTGGATGAGGACATGTAAACAACATGGACAATAGAAACACTCACACCTAACTCTTTTGCATAAAGTGATGCTTAAAGCATTATTGTTACATACTCAAGGCAAACAAAACAAGAGGAAGGAGAAAGAAAGATCAACTTGGTAAAAGACTGTCTTTTATGTTGTTTGTGTCCCAGAAACAAGACTGCGCACTTCTTTCACGCAGCCATCAGTGGCTGCCAGTTACTAACTCAACCAAAATGAATTAATCTTCTAAAGAAAAGTCAGAAGCAGCCCATGGTATAAGACAGTTGTTGGCAGGGCTTTGTTGTCACTGCCAACTTGTTTTTGTTTTCCAAGTAGTGCATTATGAAGGGCATATTATTAGTGCTTAGGGTCTCCTGTGTCCTGTTCTGCCCTGCTGCCACTAAAAGTCATGCCGGCTCCCTTTCAATAGTCGCAGAGAAGCAAGTATTTGTCAATAGTCACAGAGAAGCAAGTATTTGTTCATTTTGGTGATTGCATTTCCCCGTGAGAGACACACAGGCTTGTCAGTGAAGGCAGCACCTGCCATGCTAAAAAGCCATTCAAACAAGCATTTGAAGGGAAAGAGTTTAGCGTGAGGATGGCAGTTCTACTACATGAAACATGTCCCTCAGCAGATCTCTCCAGCTGCCTGGGTTACCACAGGCAGGGTTCCTGGCAGGCATGACAACTTCCCACACGCCTTCATCATCATTTCATGAAGTTCAAACTTCAGTCTAAACCTTATGTAGCTTAGGGACAACTCTGGCAGAGCCAAACTCCACTGCAGCTCTGAGGGGCTTACCCTTTCTAAATAACCACCATCAGGCCACTACTCCGTTTCTCTCCAAATGGCACGACTCTGCAGGAAAATGCATCAAGACCCTGCCAAAAGCACAGCAGCCCCTATAACCATCAGCCTTCACTTCCAGTGGTTTATATCTGTCATTCTGTCAGGCAGGCAGAAAGAACAAATATACTTTGAAATCTGGCACCCAATTACATGGCTCCAATATAATTCTGGTTTTATATTTTTCTGAGGTGTCTGGCAGCGCGTGCAGCACTTTCTGAGCCAGCCAGGGCTACCTCCCATGTCACTGCCCACAGTTTAGTACTCAGCTTTCCACCTCACCCTGTTGTTCAGCACGCAGAAAAATGAGCTAGTATGCTACACAACATAGCAGAGCACTAACAGGAAAATTTACACACATTTCTCCTCAGTGACAAGTTTAGGCCTATGTAAAGTTCTGCAAGTAAAATCTCCTGGTGATAGGGAGCCTTCTGCTCTCAAAGCTCATCTAGGAAATGGGGATAGAGTCATTCTTGGCTCAAAGCAGATAGTCGGCTGTAGCAATAGAAGGTCTGCTGGAACAAGAATGCTAAACACAAGCCACCTTCAGCCTGTCTCCTGCAAGAGGTGTCAGGCTGGTACTCAAAAGCCCTGGAGCAAGGACAACCAAGACAAAGCCATTTCAAGGCTGCTTCTGCTAGATGGTCTCCTGTGAAACCCCACGGAAATTGAATACTGTTACCTGTCAGCAACAAATTCCCATCCCTCTGTGGCTCGCTTTGCAGGCACCAAAAACATCATATGGGATGCCTTCAGCCTGAAGCATGAAAATTTGCTGTGTCAGCACATCTGGATTTGTGTATTTTGGCAGGAAAGTGTGGGTTTCGGGGGAAATAAGCAATAACAGTGCTCAGCTTTAGCCCAGCTGAAGCGAACGCAGACATTCAGCTTAAGTTAACAGCATGACTGAAGCTCAAAATGAATAAAATAATCTTTCCCAAAGCCCTCCACTATCTGTTTTTTCTGTCTGAGTATAACACATCCCGCCTGTCATAAAAGCTCGCACCTCCAGACCTCCTACCACTCTGGTACCTCTCTAGTTCTTCACCTTAGCGGTGTCTGAATGTATCTCATTCTGGTCTCTCACATCCCAGCTGTGCACAAATGTTTATATATAATACTACGTAACATATTTGTGTACTGTATTTATCTACTATACTTAGTACTATGTACTAAATAATATGTTTTCTGCATAACAGATCTAACTTGTGGTTAGTTAGATACCTTTTCTGCCTCAACTACTGCAACAATTTTCTGTCAAATCTTACCTTACTACATCACTTCTTCACCTGTCTAATTATATCACTCCTCTCATCTTGTCTGATCCTCCCTCCTTTCCTGGCATACTGGCATACTGGGCACCACACAATTATCTTAATTTTTTGCAGCCCTGTTCCCCCATCACTACACTCCGTATATCATTTCTCAGTCAGCACTGAAATATAAAGTGTTATTCCACTCAAATAATATGAGCAGGCATCATAAAGTCGTTGGTTAAATTTGCCAGCTACAGACATCTCCATGCCTCCTCTCAAGCTGACCCTTACGGTTGGAAGGAGCCTCTTGCAACACATATAAGCCTTTGGAAAAGGAGAGTTACGAAATCACAGACTTGCTTGTCCCTTGCTAAGCCCTAATGACAGGCTGAATGCTAACAATTATACATGACACCTTGAGAGTGAGATAAAGTGCAACCATAAGCATAAGGAGAATGAAGTTTTGCACTTATTACAATGAAAAAAGCTTTCAGAAGTATGAAAAAGAGAATATAGACAAATAAAGCCTGCTACTGAATATGTGACTCAAACAATGATACAATTGTAAAGATCTTATTAAAGAAAGACCCAGATATAAACTTGACTCACAAAGCTGTGATCAGTGCCTCCATATTAAAAGGCCATATGCAATTACTAAATAGACAGTCAGAGCATGAACTGTAACTCTCAGGGGCGTTTGCATTCAAGAGAAAATCAAGCGTGTAGAACTATGAAATGGCTAACTAAGGCCGTTTGCCAGAATCAGGAAAAACGGAAGGGAAAAAACCTTACAGCAATGTAGGAGTAAATTTCTTCAAATAAACTCTAACGAAATTTCCTCCCTTCCTCCCCCTGGAAGCCACATTTCTCTGTATTAGCTTTCTTTGGGTTTCTCTCTAACTCGTCCAATATTCTCAAGAAGAATTTGGGCACAACTTGAAGACCCTAAAGTTTCCAAGGGAAAAAGCTTCATTTGAAATATCACTGTGCCTGGTAGCAATAATCCAGATGACACAAAGAGTACAGCTTGTGCAAAAACTTGGATGGTAGCATAGATTTCTAATGCTTGCCACTTCTCCCCCTTGTTGATCTTCCAAACTGCCTTTTTTAAAAATTTATTTTAAAGCTCTTTAAACTTTCAAGTGTTCTTGACAGGACAGATAGCCTGATCATGCTGAGCGCTTCTATCTTATTGCTCTGTTCTGCTGTTTCTCAGTACTTTTATTCAAGTCAGTTCATCATCACAGAAGGTAGCTAATGAGTGACATTATATTTTGCAGCTCACAGACACAATGCAGAGTCATTTTTCTAGATTTTTGCTACTAGTCATTTTAAACAATCTAAGTAACTTTCCAGCAAGCAACATTCCAGTAAAGTTTTCTGTAGGCAGAAAAAAATTGACCTCTTCCTGCATACTCCTCAGGTCACGTTCACCTTCTCAAGAATGACCTGCAGCTTTCTGTTTCCATTTCCCTCGTTGTGAACAGTATGCGCCATTCGTTACATGGAGAGCCTTTCAAGAATATGGCTTATGGAACAAGAACAGGAAAGCCACAAATATTTAACGATGAAATAGCAGACTACATTTTAGAAAGGCTTTGCTCTTCTATTGGTCTGCAAGAACTGCAATCAGAATTTTTACATTTTTACTGCCAACATTTGTATGTCCTGTTCTGGAAGGGAATAATTCCAGTATTTCAGTGGGCTGAAATAGTCAATGTTCAGATGGGCTCCATGAATCAGTGCAACTCCTTCCCCTAGGCAAAAATAATACATGGTATTGCCACTCAATTTTATTTTAACCATTATATCAGACCAACCCTTGAACTGAGGAAGAGAAGAAGCAGCCTGAAATCAGTTTTGGCTGAGTTTTTTTACAGGTCAATAACAGTGAATCCAAATTAGTAAGTGCTTTCCTCATATTTCAACCTTTATTTGCTGTTAGCTATGAAAAGAAAATCAAAACAATACTTTTATTAAAAATTGCAGCTACCCATCTATGCAACTTGACTGAGAAATCCAAAACAAAAGTTATCTTTCAAACTGCTTTACTTTATCATGTATTTTCTTGCATAACCATTCCACAGCATAGAATTAGTCTCCTACAGTTACTGAAAATATCTGAGCTTTGGAAAGGCTGCTCTTTCGCAGTTACTGGGCCAACTTTCCTAAGCTGCATAACATTGCTTCTTCTTAATAAGTGAGGTAGAAGACAACTCCTTCCACTAGCCATACAGCAATTACACCATGACGTGCTTTAGGCAATTCATCTCTAGATGCAACTTCACACACCAGTGAGAGTCAGAGACTTGCATCTCTGCCTGGTAACTCAGCACGTATTAACTCTGTGTAAGCATCGGGTAAAATTCTTACGTTAACAATCCTCTGTTTGTAAAGTAAATCACTGACAAGTCTTCTGATTGTTTTTGAAGAATAGAAGAAACAGACATACTGCAATTAAAATATTATGTTTTAGGAAAAAAAGTTAAAATTAGCATTACAGAGTATGGGTTTAATCGGTGTGGGATTGTCACATTTGCAGAATACTAAGGGAAGCTAGAGATTTTCCTGGGGACTTAGGGCATTTTGAGGTTTTGGTTTCGTTTATTCAAAGGAGTTTAAGTTATCCTGCAGACGTAGCCAACAAAATTCCAGAAACACAGAAGTTTCTGTGAAAGTCCTACCAAGACTCATTGAAAGTTTTCCAAAAAACATCTTTTTCAACAGAAAATTAAGTTTCCATCTAAAGATTAGGTTACTTATCTGTTAAAGGCGTCTCTATTCCCCAAAAAGTTAAGGCCACCTCACATTCAGAAATGATCAAGCGCCTTTCTGCAGTGTTTCATTAAGGCTTAGTTCAACATTAAACATACCCTCGTGAACAATTTCAGGGCCGCTCACGTTCACCCTGCAGAGAGCTCAGCCGCCAGCTGGTGCTTGTCTATCGGCTCCCTTCCACAGCCGTGCAACTCCACCGACACATGGTCATGGGCCAGTAAAAGAGAAGACGCACAAGGAATACCATCCTACTGAGGAATACAGCTCACAGAGAGAAGAAAAAGCATGAAGCTCCTGAAATATAACTTTTATAGCATTGAACTGAACATAGTTCAATGCTGAGCTCACCTGAACAAAAAGCTCTGAGCAAGCTCAACAGTTCAAGTGTATCTGTTAAGTCAGCTAGCCAAAATAGTTCATTTTAATTTCTCAGAGCAGAAATGGTCACAAAATAGAAGTTATTTCCAGAAACAACTCATCTAAAGTTTTATGCAGTCATTACAGACGTGCTAATTGTAAATGAAATATTAAATTCAGCCCTTTCACAAGGTGGCGGAATGTATCACTGCTAGTGATACAAACCACCTAGCAGCAGACCTTACTACTGTCGATCCTCAGTCCAGTTGAACCACGGTATCAAAGATCTTAGAGTGCTAAGCTAGGGCCATATTTATTTCCACACAAATTTTGCCATGCGGGCTTTTGAGTTCTTTTGAAAATGTGACCCTGAGATAACAGATGAAAACCTCTCTTTTAACCTTTTAAATCACATGGTCTTAAAAGACTATCACATTTTGCAGTAGACATCATATATATATGTATACAGTGGCAATTTTATAATGACAGTTCTCTACCAGTCCAGACATAAATTGAAAGGAACCACATGGGATAGACCATGTTGAGAACAGAGGAATCTCTGTCACTATTTACAGCTTGTCTGAGTTGAGACATGTATCTTCAAAATTAAGGATGCAAATCTAATGATTTAGGTCCATCTACCGCATCTTTACATTAAACTCTAAATAGTGCCCTTTTCAGAGCAAATATGAATCTGAGATTGAGAATAAACTTAGAGTCCACAGTTTTTCTAGCATCAGGTGATCAAGTCTGCAGACAAGTCTGCAGGTACGTCAGAAACAAGCAAGCGTTGTTAAGTATTTCTTTAAAGACATAATTACAAATAACCACCACTCTTCCACTGAATATAGATCAGGAAAAACCCAAGCTGCTGCTGCTGTGTAATTGCTGGATTGTGTTTCCTGCTGGCTTCAGTGGGTTTTCATCATTTAAACTATTTGTTAATAGTTTGAGAAATTCAATGATTCTTTTCCATGGCATGGTCCAAGTAGAAACTGCACAAGCTCTTTGGAAAGATAAATATGTGTTAGCAAGTAAACTCCCAAATACAACAGAACACTTAGAAACAGCAAAGAAATGTTGCATTAGTATTCTTTCTTAGGCTGTGTTAAAGGAAAAAAAATTAATAGAATGGATTAATGAGGATGGACTAAGCTATAAATACGAGGCATCAGCCTATGTTTCACTTGGGGAATCGAACATTTCCCTTTGTTTACAATTCTGCCTTCTCATTTACCTGAAATAATGTTGCTACCAAACCACTAATTCCAGTTTTCAGCAGCTGACAGAAGGCTGTTTATGAGCAATGTCTTTTTTTTTTTTTTGCAAGATTCAAGGAACTTCCATGTTAGTTAAAGGAGAAAAAATAGTTCATTTCTAAGGCCTTTTCTGCTAAGATTTCTTTTCCTCAAATAAGATTGAAAAAATGGCTTGTAGACATTCCATTATTGCTTTATTTTCCAATGCATCATATCATACCAGATTATAGGGGTTATCACTCAAATTAAATTTACTCCTGAGAGGTGCAATAACTTTTAATCAAACCACAGGTACTCAGCGTCCTTCAGGAACAGGCCCATAATGCAGGATGGAATGAGTGAGAGTGAATACAAGCACTGCAAGATTAGAGATCCAATCAGTTGGGGAAGAACAAATTACCAATGCTGGATGCAGACAGTTACAGTCTTATAAAAACTATTTTAATTAGGTGAATAACTCACAAATCACATCTGAACCCAGAAAAAACATTTCTAAGAATGCAGTTCCTCAGAAATGGTTCTGTGATGAAACGATGTGTGCTCTCCAGATCCAGATTCAAATGGCATACATTCATAACTGCCTGAATGCCGGTTCAATCTTATTACGCTATGCATCAAGCATAATAAATAATAAGGATATAATCCTCAGCAAAATGTAAGCAGCTTCCCTATTAGAAAGTTTCCAAATGTCTTCTGACTGACTGCCTCTCACCCACTATATCTAGTCCCAGGCAAAAGTGGTAAGCAAGCTGCAGAAGCATAAAGAGCCACAATGCAGAACCTATGCTAGGAAAGAGACCCTCTGTGATTAAGCGTGCCTGCACGTGGGCTAAAGCTCTTCCCACGCAATGCTCAGATCACTTGTGTCCGTGCTTCCTTCAAAGAGCAGGATGCAGTTTTGAGCTGTTCCCAACGCTGACCTTGAGTCGCTCTCTCTGACAAGCAGGGAGGCTTGTTTCATGCTCTGCCCAGATCACTGATGAATATACTGGCAGCACGGGCAGCTGGGGAGCTGCAGCTGGGATGCAAGCACAAGCTTTAAGCTCCTATAAAAGTGTAAAATGCCTACTGAGGCTATGGTAGGAAAGCCATGGATACTAAGGCTTCTGATGACACCATCTCAGAGTTCACCCAGCCTAAAGATCCCGCCTGACTCTTAAATTGGAAAGGCCTCTCACTTATTAATAGCATTAAGGTACTCATAATCCAATAGTCTGCCTCAGCCAGTGCACATATCTAGGGCAAATTAAGGCAAGCACAAAGGTTTCAGCTACCGGCATTATGGAGAAATAGCACGTTTTGAGGCAGCTTTTTTCTAAAGTTGAGATGAGATAATTCTAAGAACTCTTTCTGCTTTGAGGAACTGAAGGTGTTTTCAGAAAGCTTTTCATCCTAACCTACTACTTAATTGCTCATAAAAATGTATGCTCAGTGATCCCATGTTAGACACTCCACAATTATGCTCAGGCTCTGGTTTTGGATGGTCTTTTAACTGTTTGTGAATACTGTCATTTTTATAGTGGCTGGACCACTATAAACCTTCATACTTGTCCTCTGAAAAGAAAAAAGATCTTCATATCTTGCATCTAAAATATAAATATTTAAAGAAAACATCACACCCTGATATAAATCACAAATTCTGCAAAATGGAGATTTTTAAGGCAATATAGAAGGTTTCCACAAACTACTGGGGGACACTCTTTTAGTCCTTTGTCACATAGGAGGGTATCTAATTATCCCAATGTTTTTTTGCTTGAACAGCTACGCCTGGTGTGATATTTCATACATTTATTATTCTCAACTTGAAAAACTGCTTCCTAAACTCTTGTCTGTATCTGTTGATACTCATTTTGTATCATCTGTGCTGGACTGGAAAAAAACAGCTCTGATTTGTGTTCTGTGCCAATTAAATTTTCATTGACTTGTATTAAATATTTTGACTTCTGCTTTTCTAAGCTCTACTGATGTTTTCCTTAGGCCCTTTTAGCCCTAAATTTCTTTTCCTGTCAGAGTGAAAAAAAGCCTACACTCCACGTAGCAACAAGGTTATATATCTAAATACAAGAGAGTCAGCAAAAGTAGAAAGTAAAAATTATTATTTAATATTTAGACAAGATGTCACCTAAAAATTCTACTCAGAATTGATGCCCTTGATCTGTAGAAAGGCTATGATCCAAATTCCTGGTGCTGTGAACATTAGGACCCTTGCAGAATTTTGCAACTATGGATAATATCATGCACAAGACTAGTGCCACCATAGTATTTACTGAAAATACACATGTGTAAAGTTAATAGAGCTACTAAGGAATGCAAATTTACTCATACGCATCATTGGTTGCACGCTAAGAAGCTGATATTACATATTTCAGTCTGTATAGTAACAACTTGCTCATGTGGCACATGCTGTGTACTTCAGTGCAGTATATTTGGGTTACCTTTGCAAGAAGAAAAAAAGGGGGGGTTGAATCATATTTAGCACAAAATTAACAAGTATTACAAGAAGGCACTAGTTTTTGTTACTCTGAATGTGTTGCTTGATTATATCACAAAACAGTTGCTGCCTTGACAGAAACTTCATTTCTATTGAACTAGTTTATATAGAAACAGACATAAACTCACCTCCCTACAGTAAACTGTGGAGAACTCAGCAGGATATACACACAATAAGCTTCTGGAAGACAGAAATGGTCTCTTACCATACCTCTGAGGAGCTACTAGTGCAAGAAACCTACCTATTAATGGAAACTGCAGTACAAATGATAAGCAATAAGAAGGAAAAAATGCTTGCTATAGAAATTGCTCATGAAACAAAACAATTTAAATAAGAATTCTTTCTTGTTACATATATATACATACATACATATTTTTCTCTACATCTATATAGAGAGAGACACACATACACATATTTTCTCTTTAAAGCATCATCTATTAAATTCTGTATCTAAAGTCCAAGACAATCCCCTTCCTGAAGGTTTACATTTTATACTGCAGTTCATGGCACCCCCCCCACCTTTAAAGATCAAAGCTCACAGAGCTAAAAATACCTCCCTTCATTGCTTATTAACACCATTTGGCTAAAAGCTGATCCCCCTTACATTCCCTTATAGACAAGGGGTGTGGGTACCTCGCATCTCTGGCAGGGCAGGCATAGGGCCTGATGCTTACGAATGTCAGGCTGTATATGTGTAACATGTACTGTTCTTGTAAAACACATCTCTCTTGACTTTGAGAAAAGTTGTGGATATTCGTTAAGAAGAAGTACTGTGCACAATTCAGTGTAAGGAATTAGGGGTTGTGCCTGCAAACATATTAGCTCAAATAGGTTTTGTGTTCACCTCTTCAGATCTAAGGATGAACCCTTCAACGATTTTTTTTTTTCTGAACTGCCTGGCAGTTGCATTGTAGGTTACTTATGTCTCAGGAGAACACTATACCAATTCAGCTGAAAGTTGTTTTAAAGTTGAAGCAATAAGAGAAATCCAGGGGTCTTAACCTTTAGTGCAACCATCACTAATTTCAACGGCCTGGAGTTAGGTGAAAGTAGAGATTATTGAATGTTGCAGTGATCTTACAGATGCTAAAGTAATATGACTGCTGCAGTTAAAATGATATTACAGTACGGTGATGCCACTTTATTTTAAACTATGAAATACTCTATACGCTCACAAAACCTACTGATTATATTCTTTTGGCACACGGGTACAAATATTTCTGCAGTTAGCCAGGTTCTCTTCTGTTTATCAGGTGAGACTGAAACTTCTGCAGTGCCACTGGTTGTGTGGCACTGGTTGTGTGCACCACAGTTGCATTTGGTAAGATGTGCAACATATGCCTGTTTCAAGATTGATTCCTCAGTTTCTGGTTTCTGGAAATGCTATAAATTTTACTCATCCGGCCCACAGACCAAATCCTTCTTCATGAGCCACAGACACACACAGTCAAGCAGCATGAATCTGACAGAGGTTCAAAGAATGAGTTGGCTTTTTTGGAGCCAATCCACAGCGCTGGATTCCAAGACACAGGTTATATTACACCATGCCATATTTTCCCCAGTTTAAGCCACTGTCATAATATTTGCCCACGTGCAATGCTTCTATCACTTTCATCACTCAGCACATCGCTCAACACATTCCTCAGCAAATTTTCCTAGTCTCTCCCAGTAATATTTGATTGTTCAGATTGTAAGCACACCCATTGCTAGTCACATAGAAATTATTATTGCTGGGCCATTTCATTCCTACTTGTTTAAGAAATGTCAGAAGCAAACCTCAGATACAGATGACTAGAAAACAATTTTTTGCAAGAGGCACAAAGAGTTGTGGAATCTCCATTCAGCTATAAAGGTTAAAACATGATTTACTTGACTGGATAGCATTTCAGCCAGTGCTGTTACAACACCAAACGCTAACGGCTCCAATAATAAAAGTTTTATTTTAACTAAATTAATAGATAAATGTAGTAAAAGGTCTTGAGGTCCACCTTTCGCACTGCTCCAGTGGAAAGGGGGAGATCATTGCAGATCACTTCAGGAAAGACAGCACAGAGCAGTAGGCATATATTAGTTAGTTAGAACGTCTTTGAAAAATGCAAAAGCAAGTAGAAGACATCAATTTAAACATTTTACATTCAAACAACTTGAGGGGGTGTAAACACCCAGGTCAGGAAGCTTCACATAGCCATGACCATCGGAAACATCTACTGGCACTCTCAGGAAGAACCACACACATACAGGACACCATTAAAAGCCATAAAGTGGTAAGGAAATAATATCCCACTTTCAAGCGCAATAATACTACTTCTGGGATGCAAGCCAAAGACATATTAGAGTGGAGCGTGGGTCTTTTCTACATAGCATTGCACTCTGCTGCATAGACATACCTTGTGTAGCATTTCATAGATCACCTCTGAACATTAGTTCTGCATCTTTGTAGGGGATACCAGTGCTGCGAAAGGGTACCTCCAAAGAGTATTGGAAGGATAAATGCAGTAAAGATAATGGTGAGGCTCAGATATTATGGTATAGAATACATATAATTACCTTTTGCAGATTTGTGCCCAGAGGATAGCTGTCAGTCTAGATGCAGCTCTATTCTTCTTTTCAGTCCATATATTGACCAGTGTCCTCCCCCCTAGAGAGGCATTCACACTCCTTAGGAACAATCTAGGGTGACACAGATCTTCATTTTCAGATGACATCTCCGCAGACTTTGGGGGCATGTATCTTACTCAGAGTCAGTCTGTTCAGACAAGACACCAGTGCAATCTCTAGGCAAGAGATGCTGCCAGTACTGCCTACAAGCCAAGCATTACGGTTCGCAGCACAGGATGAGTAGGAGGTAAGTCTGAAGGAGACATAAATGAATAGTCATAAAGCTGAAGCATGGTGCTGCTTAAGAAAACCTTTCTCCCCTCCCCACCTTGCTCAGCAGCTCAGCTCTGAGTCGTGTTGCCACGACACGGTGGACAGCTTGCTCAAGATGCTCTTTCCTCACTGTGTATCTTGTGAGTAACAAGGTTGGAGGTGATCATAATTATTTACCAGTGCCAGTGTTTCACACATTTAGGTCTGACTGTGAATGCTTTGCAATTTCATGTGAATATGCCATGCTTATTCCCCCTAGTAAAGCCTCTTAGCTGTATACGCAGTTTGTAAATATACGTGATATATACACACATGCTACAGAAAGAGAGAAAGAGAGAACAAGAGTTGGCACATCCTTTAGGATAAAAATCATTTGCATAAACAAGAAATAACATTTAAGCAACACTATCTTAATCTATTCAACTGTCTTTAATAGTCAAGAAAAGCTGGCAATCATTTCAGTCTCCAGCTCTCTCCCCTTGATTATTACGGCCACTGGCGATTCACATTTCCTGGCTTACAAGGGAGACGCTGGTGCCAGCCTGACAAAAGCTCCTGTTTGGTGCTCTTTTAAAGTGGAGTGCTGGGACATATGTCAGCCCCAACTACATGTCCCCAACAGCTTCACTCAGCTCCTCCACCTGACTCTCAGCCACTCGGCAGAGCACGACATTCGCCGGCCCAAGCTAAGCAGGGAAACAGATGGAAGGAAAGGCAAACCAACAGCAGCCTTCCCTGGTGCAGTCCCTAGCCAGATCCCCTATCCACATCCTGCAGCTCCTCAGGGGTTTCATCTGGACCTTGGATAAGTCAAGGGGGAAGACATTAGGAGAGAGGAGTAAGATTAACTCTGAGAGGAAGCCAGAAGTCTAAGAATGAAGGTTATTCAAGATAAAACAGGAGGAAAGAGAATATTAATGAAATGTAAAGCAACTTTCTGGCATGCCAAGTCACTGTTATATCAATGGAATTCAGGACAATAAAACCAGTTCATTTTAAATGTTGTCCCCATCTACAAAAAGTCTACCAAAAAAAAAAATCACGAGATTGAATTCTTCACTCTGAAGATGCAGCCATGAAGACAGAGGCCAGTCAAGAGTAGTAGGGCATAGATGAAATAACTAGAACAAAGATCTAGGATGTACTATCCTCAAGAAATAGGCTCAAATGCAGAAGATGCCCAAAGGGGAGGAAGACAAGATGATTTCTGTCACTTAGACTTTTACCCAGAGGTGGCCACAAGAGTGCCCTCTGCACTAGGACTGACCTCCAGAAACATTTATATACTGTAAATAATACTAAAAAAAGTCAGTGAGCCCAATACAAATGAATGGAGTGCAAGCTCATGTGATACATAAGTAGTGTCTTCATGCTCTTTCTATAGCCCAGAGAAGTGGGGTGCACCTCTCGTCCTTTCAGGTAACCATATGCATGTTCCTCTTGCAGAATACTCAGGAAGGAGAAGATGAAACCCATCAGTATATTCAAACGTCTTACATAAATAAGAAGGATAGACAAGGTGGCAACTGTTCACTGCCCTGTAGCAGGTAGCAGCCAGTTCTTTTCTCCTCTTTTACCAAGCTTTGCCTGATAGGACATCCAGGATTGCACATACCAGCAAAGTGGTACCTCCTCACTCTGGAGTTGCCCATTCAGCCTCACATCGACAAAATTCTTTCAGCCTTCCCCTCCTATATGCCCTATATCATCTCCTCCTACTCAAGCTCCGTTTTACATAAATGCAGTGCTATAAGCAATTGAATTTACTAAGTGGCTATAAAACCCCCCAGAGATTTTACTTAAGACAAAATCTTTAGCTTAGAGGTGTTAGAGGTGACCTCTAGCATTAAAAGTAATATGGCAGTAAAGGGGGTAGTATCTAAAGATACGTTCAAATCCAATATGTGGTAGTAATCCAGAAAATGGCAATCATTTTCCAAACCTCCTGTGAAGAATACAGCTATTATTTCTGTGACCATCTCTTTAAGGAGGAGAGTTATAGACGTAGGAGATCTCGAGAGAAGTTAAAATAAATCTTTACTGACTTGCCTTTTAAGCGGGAAGAAAAACCCATTTCTAAGAAGGCCTCAAGGAAAAATATTACCCGACTTTAGATCCAAACTTTTCATTTATTAGAAGAGACGTAAAGTTGTCTCCAGATGCTTGATGCTACTTGTTCTGAGCGGTAGAAGCAGAGAAGCTACTCCAGGAGAAACAAACTTCCACTCTGGCATTGTTGATCGTAAAATATAGTGTAGTGTATATATATATGCAAAGTCATGTCAATCAGACAGGTACTGCTCCAAGATATGTGTTACACACTCACAATACACAAATATAGTAGTGCTGTCTAGGCAATGAAAAGAGAATATGACCGGCAGTTTCTAATTTGTGATAGATAAGGTCAATTCATCATGACTCCTGTTTGGGGACTGAGGTGCAGTATCTGCGCCAAACCTCCGAAATTTTCCGGTTTTGATTTGCTTTATGTTGTCACATTAAGCTCTTTTGTTGTTATAGTAAGCTTGTTTGTTGTTACAGTAAGCTCTTTTGGGTTTTGTTTTATAACCACTGCCTCCAACCTTCAAGAACAGAGACAATTTTTCTGCTGAATCACCTGATCAACTTATATAGCAAAATAGAAAATTCAGGATTTATTGCATTTGTTTCTAAACTTGTTCCAGTAAATAGTCTCAGGAACTGTGATCTCTGACAGATTTATTGGCTTTGCTAACAAAAAAGGCAAACTATGAAAACAAAACATATGGCAGCTGAGATTCCAAGATTCCACGGGCGTTTAAACACACCAGTTGTCACTGAGAAAGATACATCTTGTTGTAGCTTGTAGGATACTTCACTTGCGGATACATCTATAGGAGCTACTAGAAGCTTCATGTCTGGAACAGGAGTTGAAATACACAAGGAAAATCCTCTAGCACAAAGGAAATGGGATAAAAGCCATATTCTAGCTACATGTAAAATCTACAACCAAAATAATAAAATACTTTCCCACTGATCACATGGAAACTAAGCCATTCATTAATACTTTTATACCACTGCCAGCCCCCAGGATGGAATTTTCCACTTCATAACAGTAGGCTTGAACAAAGGACTGATACATACCGGTCCTAGAAAACAAAATGTTCTTGCAAATTTTTAGTAAACAGAGATAAAAGGCCAGATTCTAATCTCAGGTGAGTGACTCTGGAATGCACAGCAGCAGATATCTGAAAAGCACAATAACATGTGCTGAAGAGCAAAGGGTGGATTGTGTCAAAATGGCCTCTAGCCCCTGTCCCAAGGGTCCCAGGTGAACTGCCTACCAGGAAGCTGTACTTACATCTCCACCTTGCTTGAAGACTTTATTTCACTGACATTTAAGAGCAACAGAAGCCAGGGCATGGGAAGGGAGCTCAGCTTCCTCAGAGGTATAGGCTGATGAATTTTAGGTAAGGAACGGACTTGAGAGATGACTTTCCATGAGATTAAGAAACTCAACTCATACAGTAAATCATGATTCAGTACATCCCTGACTTTGATGGCCAGGTGCCTTAGTGTGCTAAATAAGATTTTGGTCTGCATCTAGTGGAATGCTTACCCTAGCCAAGGTTTTTCCAATAACAAGTATAAGTCAGTCCAAGGAAATTATGACTCTTCCTTGGTAATTTGATAGACTCATCTTGGATATAACTGAGAAGCTGTCAAGGCTCTTGCTCAATTCATCCTGGACTTTTGAGTCCCTATACTTGGGTAGAAAAATAACTACTTGGAGTGGAGGAGGGGGAATGCAATGCAATTCAATAAAGGCAAATGCAAACCGCTACTCTTATGCAGGAATGATCAAGTGCACAATTATGAAATAGACAACAACCAGCAAAACAGAAAGCCGGCCAAAAAGGATCCGTAGAATTAAAAGGATCAGCAACTGCCCAGAGTCAACTGGGTAATTTTGCTACCCAGTCAGTACACTTGTTTGTAAAACTGAGCTTCTTTTATGCAAGCCTTCCACGCTCTTCAGAAAGGCTAAAGCTCGGACAATATATTACATCGTTTTGGGCACTACCTTTCAAGAAAGAAACTAACCATAAAGTGTCCAGAATCAAAGGCAGAAATAAAGCACCCTAAAGAAAAGTTGGAAGAGTTGACATTCAAGGTAGTGAACTATGGATTAAAAGAGACACGGTAACCATTTTCATTTATGTAAAAGGGAAAGGAATAATTTGTTCTTTGCGTTTGCTGGTGATAGGAAAATAAGTAATGGGTTTAAATTAAGGAAAGAAGATGTAAATTAATCATGAGGAAAATAAAATATCTCTACCTGATAGGATAACTAGGCACTGCAACAGAGCACTTAGAACCACTTGGTCTGGATGTTTTAAAAAACAAATAATGCAAACATCTATGAGAAAGACTCTCAGGATAACCAAATCTCTCTCAGTAGGAGGATGGAAAAAAGGACCTCTCAAAGTCCCTGGTAGCTGTATTTACCATGATGACACCGTAGCAGCATTTTACAGTGTTTTTTCTCCTTTTGGGGCAAATTTTTCACATTTGTGATACATTGAAGGTATGTAATTGTTACACATAGAGATGGCTCAAATATCTCTGAAATTCTTGGACAGATTAGCCATCATTTGGGAGAAATGTAAGAGCAATTAAGTTTCTCTGAAAGTGAGTGAAAGCAGTGTTTGCTGCTGCCCAAAATGCAAGCTTCACTTAATGCTGGTCAGAAACTAAGCTATGCGGAGGGAGAAATTGACATTTTCACTGTGGACTTATTGCAAACACAGAGATCTAATGACGGTTGCAGGAAGGTGTCATCACACAGCCAAAGCCTAAAACCCCACATGCATAAACACAGAGGGCAGTGGGAAGTCTGACAAGCACTGAGAGGTCCGGAGAGAATTTTTGAACAGAAAAATTGGCTGGAAAAGAAAGAGCAAGAGAGAGAGAAAGTTGGGGGAGAGGGGTTTGGATTATTAAGCAAGCAAACTACTTTTTGTTTTCTCCCTCTACTGTACGAGGAAAAACAAGGTTTTGTAAATAATAGTTCTATCAAGAAATCACCTGACTTTTGCTCTTACCTTTTACTTGCTCTTATAAATAAAAATAATGTTCAAGAGGCCATATAGAGCCGAAGCATTTGAGTCAAAAGAAGCCGCATAACAAACATGAAAATGGGCACTTGCCTGTAGAGCTGACATTTCTACAAAGCTTTGCATTTGTCTCAGAAGTTAAGCACATAGTTTTAAGGAAAATAGGAGCTCCGTATTTGAGATCCAATTCATCCATGTTATTAAGACTATGATTAGTCTCACTGACTTCAAATATACATTTAAAATTAGACCTATACTTACATTTATTCCTGAGTCACTCCTGTGCTGGCATTTTTTTAACATAGCACATTGGCTTGGAAACATATCTTAGCCTCACAAAAGCTCTACTTATCTGTTGGCAATCTGATTTTAATGGTCTCAGACAATGTAGCAGGCTCGTATTTTAATTTATTGCTAAATTAGGATGCACAAAGTCTTTTTTCTTTACATTCAAGTTCTCTATTTGTGTGTTGTCAATTCAGTTCTGAAAGTTTAAGTCAGTATATACATTTTCAAAGACTTCATTGCATTATTCTGAAATAAAAAGGATTGACAGCAGAAAAAAAGTGAGGTGAGGGAAGACATTTCTACATAGAAATAATGTGTTCACTAGGACATTTTTAATCTCATTTTCTGGATATCTGAGATAGTTTGAACATGTGATCTCCTTTCCTATCACATAGCTGCTTCTCCTGTTGATCCTCCTGCAAAAATATGATCCTTCCTTGCGGCAGTTCAGCTCTCTGCCCTGCAAATGAACATAAATGTTACAAGCTCTTCATTAACACTACATTGAAAGATCAACAATAAAAATGAGCTGTGAGGAGAAGAAAACTCCTATTAAAAAAAAAAAGGAATACCTGGGTATCTGCCTTTTCCTGTTAGCAAATAAGGATTAAAATATGACCCGTTTATTCCAGTGCAATATAGAATCACTTAGTCTGAATCAATACAGTTATTCTCAATTTATATCAATGTAAGGAAGAGTTGAATTTAGCTTTCATGTTTCCATTCATTTTTCCCAGGTATTAGTCATGATACCTGTTGCATGCATTTAGGAATCTCATCCATTGTACTGAATTCAGAGTTTAGGGAGAAGCAAAGGTTTTGGGTAGCAAGGGGGAGAAGAATACTTTTTTTAATTTGAGATTTGGGTTTTTATAACAAAGAAGGAAAGTTTTTCATTTGTGTGGTTCCTAAAGATGACTTTTAGTAGTAGACGGTATACCCACCTTCCTTGAAACCATGCTAATTCCGTAGAGAGCAATGCTATAGTCCCCTCATTGTTTCCCACATTCCCTCACCATAATTGCAGAAATGACCCATTTTCAAATTATCAGACAACAGCAGCACAATGGGCAAAATGTACTGTTTGACAATGTATTGTCTGAGGAAAAAAACACTGCCATCGCAGTAACCAGACTGTATTCCAGATTACCTCAACAGTCTAAATGCATTGGCAAGGCAGATCCAACACTATGGAGGAGGGGCTTAGGATTATGTCCAAAACATGAGGAATGTAACTATCACTGGTCAGATTTTCCACTTACCATATGCGAGGTTTTTGGTATATTATTCTCCACTGATTTTCTGTAAAGCTTCAACCTGCAGTCATTCTGTAGACACAGAATAAAACTGGTTTTCGTCTGTATTATGCATATTTTCTGAGAACTTGGATACAGCTTTGAACCAAACTTGGAAGGCAAATGCAATGAGACTGAAAAGGAGTTTCCTCAGAAACCCAGACTTACAGGTGTCTGAAAGTTACTTCTGACAATTGCCAGTGCAGCATGGAGAGGGAGAGGCCAAAAACTGAAGTTAGACTAGAAAGCTCATTAGAAGGAAGTGGGTGAATTGCTGGTAGCTCCAGGTAGAGGGGAATAATGAGGAAAAATCAGAAGCAGAGAAAGTGAAGGAGTAGGGAAGGGGCAGAAGCAGCACTTGAGAGTGGAGACCGGGAGAGTAAGCCTAACATCCCCTGCCAGGGTCTAATACAGTGGGAAAAGGAGGAAGAGAGGAGTAAAAGTAGTTGGGTGACCTTCCACATAACAACTCTTTTGATCAAGGGCGAAGTGCCTTCCGGAGACCAAAGGAAAAGGCAGCAAGATGGGCACAAGGCAAAGGAAGGCAGCGCATGAGGGACGGCAATGGCAGCAGCGGTGCAAGGGAAAGGGAAACAGCAAAAAGAAAGGGCGGCTGGAGCTAGAGCTGAGAGGAGGGAGGGAGATGCAGGGGGCAAAATAGTTGTGGTGCAATGCGGATAAGCAGAGTTAGAAACAAACAAAATTAACACTTTGAAAGAAAAATTTGCACAGCTCTCCTCCAACAAAATAGCATACACTTCCACCCCCTCCCCGCCCCACCCCTCACACATCAGCTGGCATAAATAGGGTGGGTGACATCTTAAGGAAGAAATGCTTTTCCACAGCCCAGCAAGGAGCATACACATTCTCATAGAACAGGAACTTCCAAAGCAAATCTAGCTGTTCATGTAGTTAAACTGATCTTAATTTTATTTAACATTTTTCTGGTGCTCAACATATTCAAATCACAGCACAGCACTCCTCACTGCATAAGGCTAGGCATAAGGTGAATCAGATCTGCCGTGAGGACCATAGGGCACTGAGTAGCCTATGGTGTAGCTCAGAACTAAAAACATGTTACGTGAACCGCAGCTCAGCACTTTAAACACAAGTAAAAGCATCACCTTTTTGATGGATGGATAATCCTTAAATTTTGAATACTCCACATGCCCATGTAATGTGGTTTAAGTACCTCAGCTGCTGAAGAAGCACCTCTCACTGAAAACATTTGCCATATCCACCACAACGTTTTGTACTCAGAAATAGCACCAAGTATTTTTTTTTGCAGTGGTAAGAGCCCTCCACTTGTTCCTGTCTGACACTACTACCTAGCATTTCTTATTGGACAAAGTTGTCTTCATAAAACTAATATCCTGCAGCATGTCACTCTATTCATTTCAGTGTCCTTTATCTTTTTTATTACCTACCGATTTTTCTGCCAAGACCTCTTCATGATTGATCTGTTACAACTTTATTAGAAACTGTTCGCTTACATAAGGCTTAGGGGTCACATTTATTCCTAATGTAATTAAACTGACCACAGTGGCCTTTTCCCAAGAAAAAATTGGCTGTATACATTCAAAACAAAAAAGGAATTCCAAAATTATTTAGCAGTTTCAGTATCTTGTTTTTGCTCTAGACAGTCCAAGTGTATCTTGAGCCACGCATCTTGGTTTTGTACACATCCTTTAGCATCAGGAGATATTAACAGCAATTACCCTGGGATCTGTGAGTTAGTTAATTAGATTTAAAATATTCTGATCATGAATCTGGATCAGACCTGGTTTTGAATCACAGGCAGGTTGAACTGCTGGCATAGCAGATATGCAGGAAACAATTGCTAGCTATAATCCTCATCTGCGTTTCATTTGTTATCCATTGTTGCAAAGGCAACATAAATCCTAAGGTAGAATCTAAAGTCACTTATAACTATTGTCTTTCTTTCCATACCTGTCTTATCACACACTTCACTCTTCTGTTTCTTTTGTCTCGCATGCACCCTTTTTACCTCCTGTAACCTCCAATTCGTGAGAGGTTAGTTTAGTACACCATTTCAGAATTAAGTACCAGGTTCTCCTTTAACTCATGTGTTGTGTTCACCTCCTCACCTTCTTATCCTCTCCTATCTGCTCTTCATAATTACTATTCTCTTTTCCTTTCTGGAAACTAGCCATGAATCTGCCCAAGTTTGAATCTTCAAGCTGTTTTCCACTTGAAACTCCAAACATTGCCAATACCTCTTCACTGCATTACTTAACACTAGGACTGGCCCCTGGGATTTTCATGAGAGAAAAGAGAAGACAGTGACTAAGTTTTTGGACAGATGTGAGCTGTGAGAGGACAATTTTGAGAGGACAAAAGGAATATTTCATCTTTCATAGCAGCAAGGCAACTCAGACAGCTGTAAACTGCCTGGTTGCAAACATGTAAGAATATTTTAACCATTTAATATACAGATTTAGGTATTAGATAGTCCCTTGAAGAGAGTGTGGATAAAATTTAGGCTATGTGTTGCACTTTATATGGGCATCTGCTACTTAAATAACCTTTGTGAGCAAAACCTCACTAATGGAAGTACATAACCAAGAAAATAACTTGATTTGACCAAGGGCATAGCTAAGATAGGTGTCATGTTGGATTACAGCCCTGCACCCAATCCACCTCATATCATGACGTAAAAATGCTCTGTTTTGAGAGCGGAAGTCAGTCAGGCATCACAGATATGCCCCAGGTAATGCTGAGCAGGGAGTTCTGCTCACTTCAAAGAGTTACTCCTGTGACTTTACTCTTCCAGCTATAAACAACTGATGTGATGGTTTCATGGCCTCCAAAAGCACTGTAGGGACAAGGTAAATAACCTGTGACCTCTATGAAAACCAAACATAAAAACGTCAGCTGTAAGAATAACTGTGTTTTGGTTTATGCCAGTTTTTGTTTATAAGGTGCTAAGGAAAGTAATTATCGCAGTCATGAAAAATGGGGTGCAAAGTGTCCTTTAGCGTCTGAAGCTGGGAAAGCGCAGAAGGAAAAGCATCCTATGCAAGACTACTTGCTAGAAGGCAACCGAGGAAATACACTTCTGTAAAATTTGCCTTTTTAGGCCATCCCCATGCAACTAGAAAGGGAGTAACACCACGTGATCATCACAAACTATCTTTGTGGAAGTGTTTATCAGAGAACAAAAACATCAAACTCCATCTTAACTATGCCTCACATTTAGCATGTCCTCAGGAAAACAGTGCTGGTGATTCATTGCAGGTGGGCCAGAAGTTGAAATTGTTTGCATAAGCCACCTGCCAATTAATTCTAAGGAACATAAGTAAAATAAAACACCTGTTTGTAGGTAATTTGCCTGGGGGGGATAGTGGGGGTTAGAATTCAGTTTAGGGCATAAGTAAGTACTCCTATGCAAATACTTTGCCTAGTTATTTCTGTGCTTTGTGATTTACTGTTGTCTCACGTGCTGGAACTGCTTTGTTTCTAGTATGTATAGTCCATGAGAAAGACGCTTCTCATCTCCATGTCCTTTTGTTTCTCTTAATTGTACATCTATATTTAGGGTTTCATTCCTGCTTCATCTTTACTGTGCAGCAAGTTCAGTCTCTATTCTTTAAAATGAGAAGGTGCAGGGCATGGAGAAAGTGTGCCAAGAGCTATGTCCTCTGAACATAGGTTCTGTAAATTTGCAGGCATAACACAGCAAAATGTTAACTTCCTCACTACATCCTTCCAACAGCATAAATGAATCCATCCGTTTTATCCCCTGGAAACCAACTGCAGGGTACTGCAATCTGCAGCCTCTTCTTCCATCCTGGGGATCTTTTCCTCCTTATTTGGACTAGGGAGAGAGACAATTTACCCATCTGTTTAAATGTGGTTCTGATTAATATGCTGTCAGGCACACTGAAAACACATTGATACCAACTAGCTAATGTGAAATTTGGGCTAGTTAATGAGTGCCTGTACACTCTCCTGCACGAGTGCACATGCACGTGTGTTGATTTGAGTATCCGTGCATGTGTGCCAGTACTTCCCTGAAGCAGAACAGAGGGAGCCCCCCCAAGAAAGATGGCCAGGACTGCAACTAGGTCACATTGCAGCTTTGGAGCCAGCACAGCACCAGCAGTACTTCTGTGATAAGTTTTTAGATTTGTCATGTCTGCACCCACCGATGTAGGAATTATGACAGTGGCACCAGCAGCAGTGATGGAAGGATAATTAAAAAATAATTAACAAGAATAATTTACAAGGAATCAAGGGACAAGAGCTTTTATTTCATCAGCTGGTGTGATTAAAAAGGTATGAAATGCTGTTGTAAAAGTATCCCTTTGTAAAAAAATTGAGGGGATGGAAGGCACAGAGGGAAAAATTACAATTTCTTTCTTTCTTTTGTTCTTTTGTCAGACTAACATGTATGACCAAGTAGTTTACTCCAAGACAAGTAGTTAACAAATCACGTACCCCCCCCCCCACCCCACTCTGTAGAGTAGCTTTGGCAGCATGTTGATATCTGATGGAGAACACAGCTGCACAGACAAAAGGAAAGAGAAGGAGCAGAACAATAGACTCACTGCACTTTAATGCCCCTAGATGGGGTATGATGGGAGGAGGGAAGGAAATCCTACTGCTGCTCCTGTCAGCCTCTCCTCTGTCATTTGAAATTGTTCATAACTTCATGAAAGAGGAGAAGACAAGGAGAATGAGTTTTCACATGATATTTTGTGATTTGTTTTGATTTCTGAGATTAAGAAAGATTACACCCTATCTGTAAAAGATACATGCCATAAGGCTTGTTTTCAGCCCGTCACTTCTTCTTAGTAGCTGATTATCTTACCCTGGCAGAGGCAGCTTTCCACGTTATCTAATAGCTCCCTGCCGCTTGTTCTGATTGTTGAGCTGTGCATACCGCTGAATGGCTGTCCGGTTGAGAATAAATCCCACAATAAGAGAAGAAAACCCACTGAGCTTGTGTATTTCCCTGAAAATGAGCCAGTGTCTTTCATTTGAGTATTTAACCTGTTGTATCTTCTTACTTGCAAGTCTTGTGGGCACTGTCACTGTTCCTGTGTGCGGATGGGAACCTGCTCAACCTTATCATGGCCAGGACTTGCTTACTCTGGCTTTGAAGTGTAACTTTTTTCCACTGTAGCTTCAAGTCTCAAACCTGCTGTCTTTTCTTTAAGATACATTAATCTCTGGTTCCCTGCAGCTCCCTGTTCTTCTAGCATTGCCTTTGTATTTGGCCTCTGCTAGAAAAGTGATTAAAATGGTACAGGTAGCAAAATGGTTCAGAGCTTTAAGAACTAGCCCAAAACTTAAAACAAGCCAGACAAGAAGCCTTCTGTTATTAAAATACCTCATAAAGAAAGAATGGAAATCCTAGGTCAATATTTGAGCAGTAGATTTCATGCCAGATTTCCAGGCTAGTACAGCATGAACACATTTCTGGGAAGTATCCAAGGCTTTGAATAGTTTTCTAGACCTTTCAAGTTCATTAAGCATTAATGATTGTATGAAACATGCAAATTAAGTAGCATATGTGAATTCAAAATTAAAAGTCTTATCAAGAACAATGTGGAAATATACATTCCAGATGCATTTCTGCTTGGACGCTAACAGCAGCAGCAGCTTTCAGGATTTTGCCAGGTTCTCCCATCGTAATTCTATCCTCTCTTTTGAACAATTCTCTATGTAAATGATGACAGGGCAGTTAAGCATGGTGATTGTTAAATGCTTCCAACTGCTCAGTGCGTTTTTATCTGAGGTTTTCAAATTCAACATCTTTATCTGTACTGCTTTTCAGTCATTGCTAAGCTTCTCACCAGTCCTAACAAATATCTCTTCTGTAAGTTTGATCTTCCTGCTGTCACAAGTACCGCACAATATAAAAGCCAGGCCTCTAAGAGCCAAGAAGCGTATCTAGTCACGTGCCAGATGCATAGTAATTTCTCGTTTCTCATACTCCCATTCTCTTCAGTGCAAGGAGCAGGAACAAGTTACCTGGCAGTGCACCAAGGGCCAAGGTCTTGCCTGTACTACACTGAAGAGTCTTATAATCACAGTGAGGTTTCCTCTGTGCTGCTAGAATATAGCACATACCAATGAAACAAATTATCAGCAAGTACTCAGGAGTGATCTTATCACTTCTGCAGATTGCACTTGACCCAAATAAGGTTAATTGCCATGCTTAATTTCTATACACATAGGCTTTGCATTAACAACCATTGCCAAAGGAAAACATGAGACTCCCTAAATCCTCATTTTCCAAATGGGCTGTGTTGATTTCATGATGCTGAATTTTTTTCTTCTTCTTCTTTTGTAAACACTGAAGTCTCCTCTACACAAAGGAAATTCTCATACTAGTTCACCTGTGATAAAACATAATGAACCCAAAAGCAGATAGCACAAGAGCTGCCGTGACAGATAACACCGTTAAAAACCACCGTAAACCTTCCCAGAGCAAATCTATTCAACGTGCTACTTCCAAAAATGCAAACCTCTTCACATTAGGACTCTTTGCCAGAATAAATTGGAGTCCACAGACGTTAGAAACAATGGGAAAATATTAAACATCAGCAAGCATTACAAACCCATTTTCTGAAGCAAGAAAGGCTCCAAAGTCGTCCCTTTATTCGTACGGGTATATAAAACCCCTTGAAGTATACAGCACTTGATAGAGGGCTGCACAGGACAGCTGTCTCCCCTAGCACATGACCCTTTCACCCTGCCTCAGTACCTGCTAAATAGGGCTGGCTACAGTACCTTGAGCTTCTTTGTCCCCTTTCGCCCCTTCAACCAAAAAGTCCACATATAACAGAAAAATGCCAAAAGTTGCTTAGATAAACTCCGTAAGTTTTCAAGACTTTGCATTCCCATAAAAATCTCTGCCTAGTAAAATCTACCAAAATGTAGTTCAAAGAACGTGTGGAGTTGGCTTAGATGGAATTTCTCAGCTGCTAATGGAGCATTTGCAAATAGTAGTGCAACATCTACCAATGTCTCAGGAAACACCAGTCACTGAATTTTCAGACTCTCTGGCATAACACAGTGAAGAGCAGTTTCTAGTTAGGCTAGACTTCTAAACACAGATGTACATAATTTTATTGCTATATTAATTATAGCACTACTTTAATTATTGATTTGACTTCTCTTTAAAAGAGAGAATGTCACACCATTTTCAAAATGAATTGTCTCTTAACTTTTGGAACATTTTATTCTGCTATTTTCAAAACCATTGAACTTTTGACTTTTTGCTTTAAAATGTTATACTTACTCTTAAAAATCTGAAAGTTTTGTTAAAACAGTTTCAATCCAAAACAAACAAAGAAAAAAGCATTTCATTTTGGCCAAATGAAACTTTTCACTGGGGGAGAGGGTATAAAGATCAAACAAGAAGTTACACAGAATATTTCCCACTGGTTTGATTTACTCTCTTAAAAATTGTGTTTGTGCCCATCTTTACTCCTGAGTACAAGAGATCACTTCCATCTTCCACCAAATCTCAGAGCTATCATAAAGGGATAAGTGCAAGAGTGCTCATTTATGAGCAAGAGCTCTTATAAGATGAAGGCCAACACTGGAAAGAGAAAAAGTAAATGTGAGTCAGCCAGGAATAGGTTTAAACTGGAAGTTAGATGAAGGTTCCTTATTCATTAAAGAGCTGGAGTTTAGGAACAGTTTTTCCATAGGAACAAAGGAGGAGAAAACCTACCCACTCTAACATCGACTTTGCCACACATATGAAAGAAGTTAGGAGATCTGACGTTTCACAAAGCACTAGACTGGTCTCTATAGCATGGAGCATGTACTCCATTCTTTCTCAGTCTCCCATGAGAGTCACCATTTAGGAGAGCAATTTCAGGAGCTATGGAATAAAAACCTGTATAGCAATATATATGCAGTTTATAACTAGGTCTACGTGCACACACAGAGAAAAAAACTGAACACAAAATTGGTTGCTATGTTGGGTTGAACACAGTTGCTCTCAGTAGAGGAGTAATCCTTCTAGTTCCATTACAATTTCCTGAAGGAAAAGATAGCAAGGCAGCCACGTGCTGCTTTGTAGAAGCGTTACTCACTGGTTTTATGGTAAACAACTTGAACTCTGTTATAATATGGCTTGTTGAGAGAACAAGAATTGTTAGATATCGTGTAAAAGTTTCTACTCAAGGATTCAGAAATGTGAGAGATCTGCAGCAAAATAAGAGCAAAAGGAATAAAATTGGGGCTGGAAGTTACTGTGGAAACTCTGATTTGTACAGGACAAAAGGGCCCTCGGCTGCTCTTTTGACAAAGAGCAATCTTCAAGAGAATGTACACTGAGGCAGTGAACCCAGAATCCAAGGCAAACTTTCTCATAATAATCTCTTTTGTCATTATTTAAGAAAAAAGAAGAAATTCAGTGTTATAGCATTTGTATCAGAATGAAACCTATACTTTAGGAACAGAGGGCTGGAATAGCTCTCTTGGGGCACTGAGTCCTGTCCCCTGCTGCTGCAGATATAAAAATCACTCATAAGTTTACCCCAGCCACCAATGAATTTTGGTTAGTGAGAGCTGCTCCTCTTGCCCTGCCAGCAGGGTCACAGTGGGAGCAGAAAGAGCCAGTGGAAGCAGTGGCTGGGCACCACCACACCACGACACTGCTGGCACCTCCAAGAGAAGATGAGGTGCTGTCACAGAATCACAGAATCGTTTAGGTTGGAATGGACCTCTGGAGATCATGTAGTCCAACCTCCCCGCCCAAGCAGGGTCCTCTAGAGCATATTGCCCAGGATCACGTCCAGACGGCTTTTGAATATCTCCAGCGAAGGAGACTCCACCACCTCTCTGGGCAACCTGTTCCAATGCTCTGTCACCCTCACAGTGAAGAAGTTCTTTCTCAGGTTCAGATGGAACTTCCTGTGGTTCAGTTTCTGCCCATTGCCTCTTGTCCTGTTGCTGGGCACCACGGAGAAGAGGCTGGCCTCATCCTCTTGACACTCCCCCTTCAGATACTTGTACACTTGACTTGTGCTTGACTTGTGCTGTCACCTGGTGAGAGGGGTGTCTACCCCTCTCACAAACTTGATGCACAGCGCAACACTTTTGGTTAATGTTAATAAATTGAAACAAGCAAATCTCACCTTGGGTTTCTCTGATTTGTATCCTGCAAGGTTTTCCTTCTAACATTCCTCTGCCTCAGACCCTCCAGCCTTCCTAGGCCAATGCTGCAGCATACTTTTCCCATGTCATCTAAAGTGACTCCTTTATTTCCATGCAAATTACCAACTGAATTTATGAAGTGGGAGCACTTTCTTCCTACGAACAAGACTACACCACTCATCTGTTTTCAAAAATCAGGGATACATTCATCAGATGATAACCTACGGTGACTATCCAGATGAAACACACACAGTCCAATAACCTAAAGAGAAACCCTCTGTTTTTCATTACTTACTCTGAAGCACATCTGTTTCTCTAACAGAATTTCTTACAGGGCTGAACTTGAGAGAACCAGAAAAGATGGATATAAAGAGCAGGTACCCACCACTGCCAGGTATTATAGGCATTCTCCTTACTTTTTCTGCACAACAGGATTGACTTCCTCAAAAATTTAGAAGCTGTACTTCAATTTTTTTGGTTCTTTCAGCATCAGAGTTAACAATGGTAAACGTTAACAAGCCCAAGTTATTTTTTTCAAATCACATTGATGCTTGTTTGTTCATCTCCCCATGCTACTGTGAAAATCTCCACACAGTCATTTTAGCATCCTGGGAGGGGTAATGCCAAGAGAAAAAAAAGCATATATATTACTCAAGCAGCTGGTAGAGACCAAGCAGTGTAAACAAGTGAGAAAACTAACACAGTCGTGGACTTTAGAAACCCAGTGTGGGATGGAATATTGACAGAATTTTGGTTAAAGGACTACACAGATAGATGTTCACAGATGTACACTGATTGTTCATTGATAATGCACAACATCACACATAATAAAGGGAAAAACAATTTCAAATTTTATTTAGAATTACCTTTTCCTGTATACTAACACCCTTGAGAAAGCAGCCTATTGTGATATAAAAAGGACCATATTGACCCCTTCTTGCTTTTGGCAGTTGGGCTGGCAATAACTGTCTCTTTTTATTAATATTGTTTTTATCTAGAGATGTAATGACCATCCTACATAGGTGAAATGAAAGACATTTATTTCGTGCCTAACACCTCACTGAGAAAGAAGAAAACAAATCAATGTATTGCACTAATTTGCTGAATAACTTCTTGCTGTCGAGGAGAAACAGCCCTCAAGGGCCAACTTCCTCTCCTCAGATTCAGAAACTAATTGCAAATCACTGGGCCTGGGATGTTGAATCTTACAGTTGAGTATGCTGTGGTCTATCTACAGCTCTGACATGACCAGCAACAATACCATTGATTATGGAGCAGTTCCTAGAGAACAACCTAAGCCTTTCTTACAGCGCTAATCAGCATTTTCATAAAAATGAAAGGAAACCCTGGAACAGCATTTTTGCAAACCCAAACAAGTGGTCAGATATTAGGCCTGCCTAGGTGAGCTCACTCTGTCGAGCAATGAGCCGAGACATTGTCATTTCCAGGCACTAGCAGCAATGAATTTAACAGAGCTTAAAAACCAATTCCTTTCCACTCACTCCTCCATGGAGCAATAGAGAGATTTACTGGATATTTTCAAAGCAAGATTCCTATCCAAGACATGTAAAGAAAAAAGGCTGCTTCTCTCCCTATCTAGGGTTCCACAGGAGAAGATATTACATTCCCATGGAAACTAAGGACATGCCTATACTCCAGTATAGCCAAAATATCTTATGTCACTTCCTCAGGCCCCTGCCAGCTGCAGAGATACAGCAACTATGTTTCTCAAGGCAGGTTATAAAAACTATACGGAAACTCAGCAAATAGTTGAGTGGGTTTAGCAGCCTTCACTAAGTTTTATACTGCGGTAATGATACTGATAATGCTAATTTAAAGATAGCTCAGGCCTTGACTGAAGGACAACTGTCCAAATACCACCTGAAGGAATAATCTGAAATAACAGCAGTCAACATCTAATTTCGGCTTCACATCTTTGTAAGTGCCAGCATGGCTAGGGACTGGTCTCAGCTTCCTCGTGCTTTTTCAGAGGGCGATGCCAAGCCAGTGTTTGTTGTGCAACAGACTTGTCAATACCAGATCCTGAAGCTGGTGAGTTAAAGAGGGAGCTAAGGGGATCCACAAAGCAGAGTCAGCAGCTTCCCAAGCCTGCTGAACACAAAATAGCTTGCTGAACAGATCTCTGAAACAAAAGGATTATACAAAATAAGAAATGCTACCAGTACCTTTGAATGTGTTATTCTTAATTTCTTGGAGCTCTAAGCTATGTTCATGAATACGGTTAGGATGTGGGAAAGCTAGACCACAAGAGCAGTGCCCTGATTGCTCATTGGCTGGGGCTAATTACTCAGACTGTCCCTTTTTCACAAAGCACTGGTGTCACCACAGCATCCCATGAAAGGCTAAGTGCACAGCCTGTGAGAAACAGCAAACAGATTTGATTACTTGGCCAGCTCAGCTTCGGTAAACTTTTATTAACATTTGGATTTTGGCTTCTCATACATCATCAGGTGTCATTAACTCATAGGCCTCTTCTTCATCTGCAGGAAGCAGCATTTTCTTCCAGGGATGGTGGTTGTGAATCTGGAATCAGGAATAAGTATGGTTTTCCTTCTTTACTGCTGGAGTAGGGCCCAACCTGCCCTAGGGCAGCATACCTCATTCTGGGTCTCAGGAAGTTCTTGCTCAGGCATGGTTCTCCAGAGAGTTTCCACCATTTCTATTACTAGCACCACTGCTGTCTTCTCTAGACAGCTGTTTTTAGCTCTGGTAATTTTGGATCACAGATCGAAAATGAGCTAACAATGTCACACTGCGGTGAAAGAACCAAACACCATATGGGGATGACATCATAAAAACGTAGCCTACAAGACAGGCTACATGTTCCTTTGCTTGATGCTGATAAGACTGCCACTGGAACACTGTATTTCAGGTGTCATACCAAAGGAAAGGTATTGAATAACTGCAAACTCTAAAGAGTAGCCACAAAAGTAACTGAGAAGGCTGGAAAGCATGAAAGAACTTGGGTTGCTTATGGTAGATTGAGCAAGAAATAATGGCATGAAAGTTGTAGCAAGAAAGAGATTCAGATCAGACCTCCTCAAAAAATAAAAAACCCTTGCAAAAATTGTTGGCATACAGATATGTTGGCATACAGGTAATCGATCCTTTTTGTATGGTGGACGGACAGGCTATTCATCTTCTGAGTTTCCTCTGAGGCCTTCACTTCTAAATTATCCAATTAGAGTGCTCCACAGAAAGGGAGAAATCTACACCATTTTCTTCTGAGAGCTGAAGATCTTGAGCTACAGGTGGTAATGAAGATGCTGAGTGCCTCTTCCAAGGAATTCAGCACATTGGAGAATCAGGCTCCAAGGCCAAATAGATGCAACGTGCACACATCCCCACCACCATCACACACATGCACACACACGTGGCCCCCATAACAAAGAAAACAACAAGAAAGGAAGCGTTAGTTCTCATCTTACAGAGGTTACTTACTTCGAAATGTAGAAACATTAGAACATTTGTTATCAATAATTGTCAAAAGTGTCTTTTGTGTTTATTTCTTTGTGCCTCTTGTATTTTATCTTTTTTAAAAAATCATGGTGTTGCTTTTTATACAACTACATTTAATTTTTAATATAGCATTAATTGGAGGCCGGAGAGTCAAGTAGTGGGGCTCAATAATCTTACGAGGACCTAATAACATTTCAACTTGCGCAGGAACAAATAAGAAGGTTAATTGAATCTCAAGCTTGAAGGCACAAAGTCATTGCCTGCAGAAGTTAGCAAGAAGGATCAGCACTACACAACTGACTAGATGCGTAACATGGATTCACCCTTCTTTCAGAGCATTTCACGTTGAATAGCACTATTCCTTCTATTTTCATCTCTCTTATTTGGACTATTAAACATGCTGGTACCTTTCTGCCCTTTTTCATACATACATTTAGGAAACCTGACTCTACTTACAAGGAAGACCTGTGAAAATATAGAGGATATTTGTATTTCACTTAAGACCTTGATGCGTTTCCAGATCTTACACTGGAAGCTTGTCCTTTTGCTCTTGAAACAACAGAAAACTGTAGTTTTCCTAGCTTTCCAGAACATAAATGCTAAGGCTTACTGTGTAGTTTTTGCTGAATTCTGGTCATTCAAATCCACAGTTAGTTTTGGTCATTTATGTATTTCCCTCACTCCCAAATATTTCAGTGTGGTTTGTTTTGCCTTTATAAGCAAAGATTCAAATAAAATATTTTGCCCCCAACAAAGCTGGAAAAATATTAGGTTAAAATGTGTACTCCATTTTGCATCAGAACATCTTACAGGATTTGTTCCTTCACTTCTACATCACATCAATATACAATCTCAACATACTGTATTATTACACTGGTAAATGATAAAGAATTCCAAACAGTATTTTTCAAAACTATTTGTGCCTAACATAGCATGTCACTCATATGATCTTATATCAACAAATATAAACAGGTATGCTTTCATCTATCCTCAGTCATTCACCTACCTCTAACTTTTCTTATAAGACAAATTCTTCCAAGTACTTCGGACAGCTGCAGAGAATTGTTGGCAGGAATAGAAACCCCTTCTAAGAAGTTATGTCATCTATGATCTTTAACTTACGTTGCAACACATATGAACAAAAAAAATGTAGTGAAACTTATCCAGGATGATTACAAACAAAAACAAATTTAAAGAAAACTTGAAAGAACTTAAAGATGTGGCATCATCTATATAGAAAATGGATACTGAAAGCCAAACACACACATGCAAGGAGGTCCCAGTGTTGTGGAACTGTGGAAGCCCCAACAGAATTCTTCCAGAAAATACCAGGTGCCAAAATATTTGGGTTTGTGTTCTCTCTTTTGAAACCTGTTGTCAATCCATGGCTACCCAGTGATCTCAGGACCTCAGCTTTACTGACCTGCCTATTAACCTTGCAAGAGGATAAATTAAGATGATCCAGAGCAGATCTGAGAATAGTTTGCTTTAGCCGCTTGTAACCAATATTAAATAGGAAATTCCACCATAGAGGTTCTTCTCATTCTGTTAACACTCCAAAATACTAGCACTTCTCTTCAATATATGGCCAAGTTAAACCGTACCTCATTTCAGGCCAGTTTCCAAAGTACACACAAGTAAAAGGAAAGACCAACTCCAATGGGCTTTAGCTCAAGCTTTTAGAAACAAGAAGCAATCAAAGTAAACTAAATTCCTATCAAAAAAATTTTAATCAAGTTAGGATTCCACACGGTTTGAAAATTCAACATTATCTACTATTCAAAAGCATGTTTATTAACCCAGTGCTTATAACAAGTGTCTCTCTTCTTACTGTTGTACTTTGCATTCCATTAGGCTTTGAACTAGTTGAAAGGGGGTAAGAAATAAGCCATATCAGAAGCAGAGGCAGGATGGGAACAAAAACAGCAAAGTAACAATTGGCCATGGGAAGGCTTAGCAAGAAAAGCCATTCATTAAAAGCCATAAGAAAGGTGACAGTACCAGGGGGACCGTCAAGGTATTTTAAAAAAAGCCAGTATGCAGTTAGCAAGAGCAGCAGCAGGGCTACAGAGGTGTCAGACTACAGTGACTAGGGTCCAAGGTGGGAGATAGGCGTGTATGCTGGTAAATAATAATAATACAAGATATAATTTGACATGCCGTACGGAAAATTTATTAATACATTATTCTACTCAAATATAAAAATAAAAATGATATTATGAAATGGTAACAAAAGATTTCAATTAAATTATAGGTGTTTCACTCCAACCGTTCCTTTGAACGCTACAAAACAACATACAAAAATCCAGCTTTTTGTTCAGATGTATATCCATGCAAACTACCATGGTGGTACAACAGAAAGGAAAAGTCACATCAAGATACTTCACTTTGTTCTATAATGGACAGTAAATTTCAGTTTTATAAATTGTTTGTATGCATGAAAAAGCATCTAGGCAGGTGCACATGAAACAAATCTCAGGTGGGCAGAGAAGTAAGCAGGACAATTTAATAAAATTAAGCTACAATTACTCAGCTCTCCTCATCTTCAAAGTACTAACTCCCATACCAACCAACTCACCCCCCGTAAAAATATCAGCCAGACATTCCCACGCTGCAGGTAAGGCGACTTAAGCAGAAAGGGCTAAATGGTCTGGCTATGTCTGCAGAGGAAATATCAATGACTGAATTGAAAGAGAAGACTGTTTTGGCCCCTTGCACCGTTCTTAAAACCCAAGTCTTTGTCTTGCCAATCATGCACACACTTTCTGCAAACCTGTATAAACTAGCACCACCACGGTTTCGCTGCATTGGCAAGCCCAGCCTCCTCAACGTCTCACTTGCAGCCTCCACCCTCTTGGTTAAGACTCCAGAGGACCCAAGGGACTGCTGCTCGGGGTCACTGGGCAGTCCTGCACGAAGCCTTGGTGCACTGAGGAGAAACCTTTTGACAGGTGACCTGCTCGTTAGGGAATCTGGAGGGTCTGTCTTTACAAACAGACAGTGGGTGATGGCTTGCCACAACCTTTCTCTGCACCTGGACAAGAAAACCTATGAGGCAAACTACTCATGGTTTCTGCCATTTTGTATGTCCATTGTATAAGACTTGCTTACTCTCAGCCGGTGGGGAGAATTTCTGTTCCTGTCAATAACTTATGGTGTTTCAACTGTTCAGGACTGAATATTTTTCAGGTACATTCATCTGAAAAACAAGATCTTCCTAACAGCAACTCTCTGTGCATTTACACAGCAGGGAGATTAAATACTAGAAGTATGTGCCAAAATAAATATGATTACTAGCCTTGCCATTGTAAAAAAAAAAAAAAAAAAAAAAAAACACTTCAAAAGTGAGATCAATACAAGTCTGTTAAAATTATATGATAAGATGATTTTTAAACCAGGATAAGGATTTGTATAGAGCTAAAGGAGCAAACAAATATCTAATGGGAAATATTAAATTATCCTTATTATGTAGGAGGAAGGTTTGACATTAAGGATTTTCTTTCTCTAAATATTTATGAGTTGTGTAGTGACTAACACTAAAATTCCAAAACAATAGTTAAATTCTTATAGCAGCATGTCAGTAAGCAGAGGCAGTGGTATAAGAGTGATCACTAGGAGGTATGAGGATACTCAGAGACTGAGGAAAGTAACAACATAGCCTTAATGAATGTACCCAGTAGAAATATTCTGGCATTCCAAAATCATGTATTTTGAGTAATAATGGAATTTATATCCGGAAGGGTGCAAAATGGGGCTTGCTCCCTCCCCTTAAACACTGAATCTTTGAAGCCAGACTGATTATGAGATAACTGTGCTTTAACTTCCATATCATTCAGCGGTTTCAAAGGTAATATTGTACCTACTTTACTTATCAAAGGATAACACTCTGCTTAGTGACTTTATGTGCTGAGCATTAAAACAAAGTGGATATAGTCTCCTGTGGCAATAGCAAAAATCACCTTCTCTTCTCCTTTCTCACATTCCACATGTGACCAGTAATCAGTCTCACTGCATATCACAGTTTAGAACAGTATTTTACAGAAACTTGATTACAATGGCACAAGTTTGGAGGAGGAGGAAGAGGAGAGCAAAATGAATTTGCTACTGCCAGAGGAAAATTCATTATCCTTGATGAAGGTTTTTGGAAGTTGCATTTTAATGCATCTGGATTTTCCTTTTGACATCTAATGCACACCACAGCTCTGATCATCTGGTCACTCAGACTAACACCTGCCTAGAGAATGCAAGAGCTCCCATTCAGGGCACACACCAAGTTTTCTGCGTGTGAAAACCAGGTGAGAAGGGTCAAGGAAGGCGAGAACATAAGGAAATGGGAGGCATATGGAAAGGAAGTTTGCTAGACAAACACCTCATGTTAATATGGAGTTAGGACATGCCTGAGGCTTGCAGCCTGGCAAGGAACCTGAAAAATGCTCCAGAGTTGAGTAATATAGGCTGACTTTTTTTTTTTTTTTAATTGAACAGCAAATCTTCAGTTGAGGGTCTTCAGCAATATTCACTATATTAGCACCTGAACACTTCACAAAAATGTAATGCATTTCAATTTGCGTTCATAACTTGTCATTAGTCAAAGTTTGGGTGGAACTAAATAACAATTTAAATTATAGATGGCATTACACAGCTACAAAAGTGAAGCATAGGGAGTGATGCAGGAAGGGGAAGAGAACGGTGTGTGCACAGCGATAAAGATGGACCAAGAAATTGCCTTCCTGTCAACTTGCCAGGTGCTTTCAGAAGCAATATTTCCTTCCACCCTGTGAGCCATCTTTGAAGTCATGGTGAGGCACAAATTCAGGTGAATTGCCCAAGCCTATTAGGAGGGTAGGAAACTGTTGTCCAAAGGGGAAGGGCAACCTGTCCAGGGAGAAAAGGAAAGCACAAGAAAAGGTTGAAGCCCAAAAGGTGGCAGTGCAAGAGCTAGGCAAGTTTCTACCACCAGGAGAAACTCCACACTACGCTCTCGAGAAGCATCAGCTATACCCACGTCTGTCTCCCACTTCTCTCACAAAAGGATGTGCAAAGTTACCGGTTAATTATTTCTTATGAAGAAAATATCATGTGACAAGAAAGAAGCTACTTTGCAGAGTTGTTAGCATCCATTAACAATGGATTCACCCAAAGGCAAATCGTGCTTGACCAACCTGATAGCCTTCTCTGAAGGAAGGACTGGCTGGGTAGATGAGGGCAGAGCAGTGTATGTTGTCTTCCTGGACTTCAGCAAGGCTTTTGACACTTTCTCCCATCATATCCTCCTAGGTAAGCTCAGGAAGTATGGGCTACATGAGTAGACAGTGAGGTAAACTGGCTGGATGGCCGAGCTCAGAGGGTTGTGGTGAATGGCACAGAGTCAAGTTGGAGGCCTGTGGCTAGTGGTGTCCCCCAGGGGTCAGTCCTGGGTCCAGTCTTGTTCAATGTATTCATCCATGACCTGGAGGAAGGGACAGAGTGCACTCTCAGCAAGTCTGCTGGGGATACTAAAGTGGGGGGAGTGGCTGACACACCAGAAGGCTGTGCTGCCATTCAGAGGGACCTGGACAGGCTGGAGAGCTGGGCCGAAAGGAACCTCCTGAAGTTCGACAAAGGCAAGTGCAAGGTCCTGCACCTAGGCAGGAATAATCCCATGCAGCAGTACAGGCTGGGGGTTGACCTGCTGCAAAGTAGCTCTGCCGAGAAGGACCTGGGAGTGCTGGTGGACAACAAGTTAAACATGAGGCAGCAGTGTGCCCTTGTGGCCAAGAAGGCCAAGGGGATCCTGGGGTGCATGAGGCAGAGTGTGGCCAGCAGGTGGAGGGAGGTGATCCTGCCCCTCTCCTCAGCCCTGGGGAGGCCTCACCTGGAGTACTGTGTGCAGTTCTGGGCTCCCCAGTCCAAGAGAGATATGGCACTCCTGGAGAGAGTCCAGCGGAGGGCTACCAAGATGATTAGAGGGCTGGAGCACCTCTCCTCTGAAGAAAGACTGCAAGAGCTGGGCCTGTTCAGCCTGGAGAAGAGAAGATTGAGAGGGGATCTCATCAACGTGTACAAGTATCTGAAGGGGGAGTGTCAAGAGGATGAGGCCAGACTCTTCTCCGTGGTGCCCAGCAACAGGACAAGAGGCAATGGGCAGAAACTGAACCACAGGCAGTTCCACCTGAACCTGAGAAAGAACTTCTTCACTGTGAGGGTGACAGAGCATTGGAACAGGTTGCCCAGAGAGGTGGTGGAGTCTCCTTCGCTGGAGATATTCAAAAGCCGTCTGGACGTGATCCTGGGCAATATGCTCTAGGTGACCCTGCTTGAGCAGGGAGGTTGGACTACATGATCTCCAGAGGTCCCTTCCAACCTCAACCGTTCTGTGATTCTGTGGAAATGTGAGGCTGCAACCTGTTCTTTACTAAAAATCCAATGTAACAAGCCATGACTTGCATCACATTACAGAAGGCCACCACTTCAGTTAGGGAGCCATGTATGCACAGTGTTGTGGTTCTAGACAAACACGAAGTTTGGTTTGCCCACTATCTCTCTGCTCTGTGCCTTCTTCTATGAAAAAACTCCATATGAGCTGACCACCTCCAGCTTCCAATTCGCTTGTCATACTATAGTCATTTATATCTGCTGTGAAAACACTTATTCCCCTTGTGGAATTTTGTCATTGAAAAAACGCTATCATGACTACAGACCTCTTCTGGTTGACAGAGACACAGAAGTGTGGCACAAAGATAGAAAAGACTGATCTCCTTCTTCTAAAGTAACAGTCTTTTAATGCAAATACCTAAGCTTCATCTGCAAAGGCAATTTAGTAGGAGAAAAAAAAAAAAAAGCAAGAGTCCTTTCCCTGTTTTCTGTGCAGCTAAAGAGCAATTTTGGCATTATACTGGGGCTTAATAGAAAATCAAATATGGTGGAATCACCTTTTTTTATGCCACACATCAATTCTTATCACCTATATTGTTGTTCCAGAAAATCTACTTTTCCATATGATGACATCTTTCTAAATTGGACTGTGGTCTGTTTTGGTGTGGTGTATGAAAAGGTCCATATCATGTTATGCCGTGGATCTACAAGAAAAAACTAAAGTAAGATAAGCATGATATACCTTTAAAAATAGATACTTATGCAAAAGAGCTTACAGTAAATACAGCTGTAGATGTGTTAAGTAACAGCAGTCAAAGAGTAAATTTAATTCTAAGAATTCTTATTTCAAATTCCTGTCATTCATGATTTTCTGCTTTGGTGTATAGTTCACTTCCCAGTCCTGACCTTCACCGCGTTCTTGACAATACAAACAGGAATACACATACAGTATTCGCTTCTCTGCCTGGGTGCTTCACTGGCTTATTCTGGACGTATCATTCTGGACGTATCATGCAAATCCCCTGTAGATAAGTATTTGCATGTACATAGGTGTGTGCACACACTGATCGTTGCATGTTGATTTATTTCATGTCGGGATTCAAATATACTTCTACCTGTAACAACAAGTTGTTGCTCTGATATTTGGATCTTAATAACCACCAAGACATTTTTAATACTACCAGCAAGGGTCACTTCAACACTGCAGCCATGCCCTCTCCTTTTACCCTACATCCCAGTGACCCTCCCCTTCACCTCTAATGGATACTGCTTTCTGAACCTCTGGCATTCAGATCAGGGTCAGGGATCATGTGGTCAGGGTCAGGATGCATGTGGTTCACCTTAAAAACATGTATATTATTTTCACTGACAGAGTGAGGAAATTCAATGAAATCCAGACAAACAATCTGGGCTGTTTTGCTCTCAGCTACTGCTCATTGCAAAAACTAGGGAGACCCTGCTCTGTCTCAGGTTTCTGTATAGACAACAGTTGCCAGCTCTTTCAGAGGGCAATTCCCTCCATCTTAAGATCAGTGGGATAAATCTGCCTGTGGAGGGTTTTTCCTCTCCTTTGACTACAGAGGGATTCTCTACAATTAGTTTGGACTAGATGACCGAAAATTATGAAGCTACTCTCAAACTACGAAGCTACTCTCAAACTACTAAGCAACAACAGGTTAGTGGCCAGATTAGCAGCACCCACAGAGCTCAGTGACTCTTGATTTTAATTAAACCATTAATTTCTCTTGGCCTTACCGTTTTAAAGGCACGTGGTAGTCCCTGATCCACTCCGAGTACTGTTCCTATCCTTCCCCTCATCTGGGTAGCACAGTTAGACTAATTCCCAGGAAAGCAGCCAAGTAACGTCTGCATTCCACATCCTGGTGCCAAGACAAACTAGTCTCTTGTCTACCTTTAACTTATTCCTGGTTTGTAGCCCCAACTGGAGCAACAAAGTCCTCAGATCTAATAAGCTCCTGAAGTTATCAATAGGTTTTGCTGACTTGCCCAAAATGTTTTAACATCTCCAGGGCTGATCACTTTTTGAAAGAAGTACTGCAGCGAGAGCAGACCCCCAGTGCTGAGGCTCAGGTACTTCAGAAGGTAGTGACAGACAAAGACAGCAGGTAGTGAAGGTTGGTTTCTTTGAGTAAGAGACCTAACTGCATTGGCAAGCTAATGGTCCTGGGAAAGAGATCTGACAGGCCATTTAGGAATGTCAATAGAATATCCAAGAAAACAAACATTATTTTGGCTGATTTCATTAATCTTGGCCCAAATATTGCTTCCTAAGAGCCAGCACAATTCAGAATGGCAAGTACTTTATCCATATGACAGAATAATATGAAAATTGCCACTCCGGCTTTGAAAATGAGCCTTTTCCATTTTCTGACATCCATTTATCCAGAGGAAATCATGCTATTTCTGAAATTATGTAGGCCTTACATTGAAAAAAATTTTATTGAATCGTAGAAGCTGTCAATATAGTTTTAACGTTGGAAAAACTTTCTTTTCAAAAGGAGTCACATTGCCTTTTGCAAGAGTAATTCTTGTACTGACCCATAAAATATTCCAAAGAGTTCTTTCATGTTACAGAATTTAATGCTCTCTAAAATGATCTCATCCCTGCCTCTAGTAATTTGCCAGTTTAAAGAATGGCATTTCATCTAAGGGTTATGACAGTAAACATTAGTAATTAATTAGTTATTAGTAACAAAACGTTCAAGTTACCATCTACCTTTAACAAATCAAAGTCTGGGCAACTGTCCCTACATGATAACATAATAACAAATAATTTCTTTCAACAATTCTAGTATCTAGGAACTTAACTTCACCTTCTTATAGGATACAGCATTTCTAACCTTCACTTTATAAGCTAGCTAAGCAAGAAATCAATGCCAGTACAGAACAGGTAACACAAAACCAGAAAATGTGCATGATGTTTGGTTCAGCAGCGTGTGCTTAAGATTGCCCCGAATAAAGATTAGAATAGCCTGTCTTACCCATTCTTCTGTTAATATAGTTTTGCTTTTCATGAATTATTTGTCCAGTCAAGCTATCTAAGTAGTGACTCTTCCACTACTTCTCTTGGAGCTATCTATAATCTTACATAAACTACTGTTAGGAATTACTTCCAGTTATTCATTCCTGGTTTTCTTTTGCTCAGTTTTAGCCTATTGTTCCTATTTAATCTTCTCTCTATGCCCTGTTAAGGTGTTCTTGTAAGTTATGAATATAACTACAGCTATGTAAAGAGCATTCTTCCACACAGATTTAAGCAGGCAAAAAGTAATTGAGTAAGAACCAACATGAGCTTCTTACACACTGTAATAATCAGTATAAGCTGTCTCACAATGCTAGATCTGATTGATTTTTTCATCACGAATGAGATACCTGGTGAAGCTAGCCCACTTTTTGTTCACAAGCCATTTGCAATTATGTGATTTAGGAGTCTTCTTCATAAACTAGAGGGTTTACCCTACAGAACTGTGATTGCAGCACATGTAATCCATGCTAGCTTTAAAATCACGCTAACACTGATATGGCAATGAACCAACTGCTTACGAGCTCTAGAGGCCACAAGGGACTTGGTGCACTTAATGAGCCAGCCAGTTTATATTCTTCCCTGTTCCTCCACACCTGGGGATACCAGCTTGTACTATCACTCCATACCAGCTGCAGGGATCAAAGCATCTACTTCAGAATTGCTTGTCATTTTCGTGGTTTTTATACCATCACAATCACTTCCCCTCTGCTGGTTTTCCTATAAGAAAGGCTAACACAAAAAGAGGAAAACCTTGCTCAGGAAGTTGGGCATTATGTGAAGTTTAATGCAGATGGAAAAAGCTTTTCACATTCTCTTTTGATTTTAGTAGCCTTCTGTATTTATCTTGAAAAGTACATATTTCTGACTGACATGCAGCTTTTAATTTGCAGTGATGTCATAACAGGTTTGATAGTCTCCTATAGGAAGGTAAGGCATCGTGCCGAAGAAATGGAAAGAAGACATCTAGCACCTATTCACCTGTCATCACTTCATATCAGCTATTCAGAAAGCTGATCCCTCCCTTTCTACTCCCCCTTTACAGATATTCCTATGCAGATATACCTATCAATCAGTGCATAAAACATGACAAAGACTACATCTTACAACGTTTGCAGGCATAATGCTAAACAGGAGGTGTTCCCTCAAAATTATAACCGAGTCATCAATAAGGAAGTAGAACGTGTATCACCGTCTAATTGTCCTCCACGACATCCATATACTGCTACTGTTATTTTGCTTGCCGGCAGAAAAAGGTGCATATAATGCAGCAATCTGCAGGTTTTGAGCACCATCAATTGCCAGCTCTGCAAAACAAATAATGCAAGAAATGCTTCTCAGAGACAATGTATGTCAGTTCAGCTATTCACTTGATTCACTCATGCCTACAAGGTGAACAGGTATCTGAAATCCTACCATATGGGTAAGCAGATAAGCCATTCCTACGTCATTTCAGAAACAGGCTTGTGAAATTGAGTGGCTCCACTCAGAAAAGCTGGAATTTGGTTCTTCTTGACTAAAAGACAAAATACGGTACCACAGGTCATGAACTAATCTCAGGAACAGTTCGTTTGAGATTTAGACCTTGCACTACTGATTGCTACTGAACTAAGCAAGAGCCACAAGCTATTGATGAATCTATTAAGACCCAGCTGACTGAGTGCTTTAAACATTTTTAAAGAATATCTGAGCAGAAGCTTAGGTCATGTTTCGCCTTCCTCATCTTACACAAACATGTGTTCAAAGCAATCAACCAGCAAGTTCTAGGAAATAAGATAGTGTGGGGAAACAAGGGGTTCACTGAATGGGAATTGCACACAATGAGAGTGACTAATGCTCTGATCATCTCTTCTCCTCCTCCCTTACTACGCTGCTTTCCTTAGCACTGCTTATCCCTCAGTTCTGTGGTTCCCTTTGTCCTTTTCTCTAAAATTTGACCCCACCCAGATTTTATTCCTTCCACTCCTTTTTATTTGACCTTTCCTCCTTCCCTTGAATCCTTTTCTTCAGCTCGCTGCCTGAATCCCCACATTTCATTCCTCCTGTTAAACTAGGTCAGCCCCATTGTCCATGTCAGCCAGTGTTACTCACACATTTTGCAATCGCTGAGTATTCTGAACACTTGCAGCCAGTAAGTGCAGCTGGTCCTGTATGCTGGAGGAACCGAGCTGCTGCCAAGTCAGGGAGAAATGAGTTCTTGCTGACTATTGACATCTAAGACTTCACAAGCTCAACCCCCACCCCTCTGAGCTCAAAAGCATCACAGTCAAGACTGAGAAACATTGATCTCAACTCCAACTGTGGCCAATACCAGATGCTTCAGAGAAACAAGACACCCTGTATGGATAAATACACCAAAATTTGCTGTGATCACATGGACAAAGCCCAGAGCTAAAAGAAGACGAAATGTCTCCCCTGGAAGCAAGGTCCAAAAGCTGAAGTATATATCAGCAATAGCAAGTTTGGAAAGAGCTCCCTCCTTGTGGAGGAAATAAAAGAAAAAGGCTTTACAATACTGCTATTCAGAGACATATCCTAGAAGAGAAGGATTTTGTTCATTTTGTTCAATTATGACTTACAGCAATGTATCCAACCTGGATTTTCATTCTGAGCTACAAATTTGTCTTTCGTGTAGCATCCATTACTGAATATGCCTCTACTGTGCTATTTCTACCACATTATTTGCTTGCTTTCTAAACTAAAAGAAAAGCATTTTCTGCTTGTTTGACACATCTAAATCACAAGAAGAAAATATAGTCTTTTCCTCTGATATCACCTCACTTATCACCTACTTCTAGGTTTCCTTGCCTTCTCACATTCCTATTTCTTTATACAAATGAGGCTACCAGAGCCAAACACAGTATCACAGGCAATGAAAGATAATGCATCACCATCACTTTTCTCTGTACTGTTCTTTTCACAAATTTATATTTCACATTTTATTTTTGGCCATTTTTGACTTGTCCTCAGACATGCAGGGAAAACAATTGATTTTCAACATGACAAAATGTTACCAGTCCTTTAATTTCCCTTTGTCTTTAATTTGTGATCCATGATAGCACTCAGGTGAGCAGCTTTTTTTATTAACTTTCTGAGAGACTGTGTCAAAGGCCTTTACAAGGCCAAATAAATCCTTAATCTGTATTAACCTTCTGAGCTCAGGAGGAGTTAAATCTCCTCAGCATTTAAAAAAAAAAAAAAAAAGTTCTTTATGAATCTAGTTTTCAGACCTTCCATGAGAAAAATCTCAGACGATACTTAAAATAAGGTTTTAAAAATACCAGAATTGTTTGTCTTTTCAATTTCATTCCCATTCACTGAATTACTAAAGGTAACTGGGTGATATCCGTATGAACTGATATTGATGGAATACTGCATTTGTACATTTTTCAGTATTCATATTACAAGGGTACTGTTGACTCTTCATACATTGTCACTCTCAGAGAAATGTTCTTTGCTTCCTCATGTAAAATAACAGAAGATGATCTTTTTAGTATTTTCCAGCAAAAGTTATTGTTTCCATACAGAAAGCCAATTATCTTCTCTGCCAGGTGCCACAGATGAGAAAAAGGAGTTAGTTGCTTAGCCGTAGCAGAACTCCTGTATCGTCAGTGGCTCTCTGCTTCTCGTTTCATTTTTCAACAATATTGTAGATTTTAGAACAAAATTATTTTTCCCACCTCAGCTTGATGCAGGCCTCATTAAATGTTAAAATGCACAGACAAGTGTCTTCTATTGTAAATTCTATGTACTGGCCTTATTGCTTCAGTTGGAACAACTGATAGAGAATGACAGCAATTCTGTGTCCCTGTATCTCAGCCTCTCTCCCACATTTCCAGAGCGGCACTGCATGGATTTCTATTTCAAAGAGCTGAATTTTGTTTTCTCCCCTTATTTATGCTTCTGTCTTTGAGATAAATGAACAAATGAGTCACAAAAGCGAATTAGTAAAATGAAACGAATAAACAAACGGAAAAGAAAAAAATCAATCATAAATAAGAAATCACCTATCAACATCATGGACATTAAAACTTTGGCAGCCCCTCCGAGACGCAGCTGGAGCCAAAAGGAAATATGGGACAAAGTAAAAAACTAACTAGTTTCTGTTGCTGTAGGAAAACAGCAGAATTAAATACTGGGTGGATTAGAACTGAAAATCAAGTCAAGTTGACAGAGCAAATGCTGTCCTTTTGTGATAGTACAGTTATTGTGTTAACAAACACTCATGCAAAAGTTTTCCAAATTCTGCATGCAAGTTTGTAATCCCTGTTCTCAGTTAATATTGGTCTGCAAGTATTTCCAGAATCTATCTATATAAAGCATGTAAAGGTTTTAAAAGCAACTAACAAAATAAATTTCCCAACTTAATGAGTTTACTTATATTTGGACAAGAAAAAACCGAATTCATTTCAAATTTTATCAATAATCTGGGATTTTTGTCTGCATCTGAGCCATCACTAATTCTCATTTTTCATTTCAATACACTAGCTGTCAAGCACTGAGATGGCTGTTTCTGATCCTCACTATTTTGCAGCTACCTTGCCGACTCAACAGCTTCCCTTGGATGACTCGTCATCAGCTACACACAGCCGAACCTCTATGCCCCTGCATTATTTGACACTGCTAAAAAGTCAAAACACTCCCTTTCGCTCTTACTACCGCTGCTGTGGGCCGCATCATTGAGTCTGCCCTCCTTTCAGACATGCACTGTACCACAGCTCACACCCAACCTGTGAGCTCTTCTCTCTCACCCACTCCTCTGGGAAGGATCTGTACGTGTCATGCAATCTCTCTCCCAACCCAAGGGAAAATATCAGCTTTCAGAGTCGTCTTTCTTACCCATGTTCTTACTTACAACAGCTTGGATTTTATCCTTTAGCTCCTCCACTGGTTCCCAGTGTTTCAGTAAATCAAAATCACTATTTCCATTGGGTGCCTAATCTTGCGTCTTGCCACACTTTCCCTTTCTTTCCTATTCTACCAGATGCAGTAGATCAGACACCCAGATGCTCCAGAAGTTGAAGAAGCTTCCAGGCGGGAAGCTTCTTCAACAACGAATTTCCTAAGCAAGATAAATCTGTATATCCTTTTCTCCTCCAAACCACTGTTCAAAATCCATCTCCATTGTTTTACCTATAAAAAGAGGAGTCAGATAATTAACAATGGCTTGAGGCACAAATGGGGACCATCTACCAACTCACAACAATAGTTAAACAGTGCAAATAGGTACACTTTAAATTATTGCAATGCTCTTTCGAACCCCTTTCAGGTCACATATTTTCCTAAATTGTATGCGTTTATACAGCACTTAATATAGTGGGATTCCATTCTTGGTTGGGGCCCCTAGGCACCAAGCATTACAAACAATGAGTAATAATGTTGCCCATACTTAATGCTGATGCATATAATAAGGTTTTTAGAACCACGAGAAATTTGATTAGATAACATGACAAATGCAATCAGCTGAAACCATGTTTCCATTGCTTGCCTAGATCACATTATTAAGTATTTTCTTAACTGCTGTGCTCATTAGATCGAAGGACTAAAATCCCAAATGTTGGCCCACTAGTCTAGGCCCCCTAGTATGAGCACAGATCACTCACATTACCACTCCTATCTTCCTGTTGTTTGTTTTCCTTGTAAACAATTGCCATAACTGTCACAAAGAAGCTATGTTAACACGAAAGGGAGAGGCTTGATCTATGTGGTTGGGAAGAGAAGGGCAGGCACTCCAGGAGACAACTTCCTTATTAAAATATGAGCCCCACTACAAAGAGGTCAGAAACTCCCACAGTAGCAGAAATCATTTGGAGGACTGAGACTCAGGGTGAGCCTCACCAACAGCATCCTGCCACCCAGCAGCAGCCGTGCCTAATCTCATACCCCACCATCCCCACAGCCCTGGGCATCCCTGGCCGCTCCAGGGGCTCAGGGCACCTCCGTGCAGAAGCAAGCCTTCTACTCTCAGCCTCGGTCACTTTTCACTAGGAAAGGAGAAAAAAGAGTAACGGTGATAATGGCAGTGCCATGCAACTTTTATGTCACAGCCTAAGTCAGCTTATGCAACTAGTCAATGGTAAAGTATATAAGCAACAGTGGGAGCAGGATTTGAGCTTACTCCCCTCTCCCCCTCAGCGCCCTTAGTGCTGGGCTGAGACATACAAGTGTGGCTGCACAAATCCAGACAGCAATGTCAGCCACGTCTGGTTTCCTTTTGCACTCAGTGAGAAGAGATTTAAGGGCAACTCAACTGATTCTAAAACTTAGGGAGCTGCTCATCTCCCTCCCATGACTGTCCCACCCTGCCAGCACTCTCCTGGGAGATGGCTTTGAATACTCTCAGGCTAAGGAAGGCATTGACCCACATCTCCTGCTTCCAGGGATAAAAGGTTTTGTATATAAGCATCACTACTCTTTCTTCTTAGCTGCTGCATTTTTTAATGAAATACCCACAGCTACTGCACTTCACGCTCCACTCGGTCCTGTCAAGGACTGGCCTATGGGCACCAGGGTGAGCTGGGAACAAATTTAGAGCAGTACAGAGTGCACATTCACCACACTCACATATCCCGAAAGGCTTGTACACAAGGTGGAGACTTCAGGCACCTTTCTCCATTATGGCAGCAGTAATTTTAATCATATTCATGTCCTTCACCACTCTCCAGCTTCTAGCTGACACTCACTCTTCTTCAATTTTTTCACTTGTGCACCTGTACACAGGACAGATAATGCAAAACAAACTCTTAACTGTAAGTTAAGAAAGTATGAGCTACAGGGAAAAAAAAGGCTGGGTGTTTCAGACTGTTTTGTTTTTCTTTAAGTGCATGCTGAAGTACTTTAGACATTCACTCTGTTTTGGTTGAAAATACAGTCATGGGTTTTGTCTTCAACATTAGCTAGGGACATTATTAAATCTTTTAAGACTAACATTTATATAACTTAATCGGGGTATTATAGCATTCTGTCACTGAGGATATACCTCACATAAACTTTGTTTTGCACAGTTAGGCTTTGCATAAAAGCCTAACTGCTGACACAGAATGTGGAGATCATCTTCCTCAAACAATGAAAAAAAGAGACTTTTCAAAGGAGATCAGAGGCACGCTCTTTTCAAGAGCTGACACAAGTGCTTTATAGTATAGCCCAGCTACAGATAACCAAGTTCGTTGAGGTACTGCAGCCCAAGAGATGGGGGGGGGTCTTTCTGCTGCAGTTATTAGTTAACAGCTCTTATCAGTACAGACAGGAGCATTTTAACTGCTGAGTAGTAAGCACCATCCAGCTCCCCCCTCCTGCCCCCTTATCCCCAGTTAAAACTAGGAAAAATAGCCATAGTTATCAGTAAAGTTTTCTTCCCCTGTTTCCTGCCCAGCTGCCTAACTTTTACTGCATAGTAAAATATAAATTACTTAATTTCACTGTCGCATTACATATGCTTTACCAGAGTTCCCTTCTGCCTCAGGCATGATACCTGAAAAGGGAAGCTATGGAGAAGATTATCCCTACAATGAAAAAAAAGGAGGAAGAGGGGAACAACCAATAAGAGTGCTCAAGCTTGCATTATCCATCAGCAACGTAGCCCATCTGCCTGACTCTAGTTGTGTCCTTTGCACAAGCCTTCACTGCTGCAACTGGTAATGCTGCTCTCATTCACATGGCACCAATGGTCACTGCAACCACTACAAAAAGGTTGCTCTGTGTTCTTTATTTCTAAGCATCAGCCTTACGATCTTTTCAAATTTCTGCAGAGGAGCTTTCCTAATCTGAGGCGAGATGAGATGCTGCTGCTGAAACAATCTGACAGTAACACTCAAAGAGCAGTAAATACATGAGCTACACCTGGGGGAGATATTCAAATACACCAGCTACAGAAAAAGACTACACTTCTGAAATGTAACATGCCATACTTCACAAGAAACTCAATTTTGGTATTGCATTTTTGATAAAACCTTGTCAGCTTAGAATGAGAAAAGACAACTAACCCCAAGAACTTTAAAAATCTGTATTATAGATCCCTATTTTCACTTTTCTTATTAGCAGTCATTCTACGAGCAGCATCAAAACCTTTCTGAGAGGAGTTAATTGCTCATTGAAGTGACGGAAGCTAAACATAAAAAATAAAGACCTATGATGCTTATAAAAGAGTTGGTAGACTCGGATTCAAAGTGGCTTACATTACTCACAAGTGACATATCCTCAAGCAAATTTTACAGGTCACCCTAAGCGTCAATTAAACTGCCATGCCCCAAGACACCAATACTTTTTGCATCTTTCCACCAATATAATTGGATTTCCTTAGTGCCATGGGTCTAACAGCACCTCAGAAAACAGTGAAATTGTAAGTCCTAAAACAGAACATAACTTGAAACACCATTCAGTTCTAGAAGCAACACCTACTGGCAATCTCACACGGTTAAAGATCTTATGGACCAGATGAACTTGGGGCACTACGCAAAGTGGTTTTATACCACTCTGGACATTGGCCCTGCCTATGACAAATGTTACAGGCTATGTTAAGCGCTGGCCTTTCTTGCAATTCAATTCATTTTTGAAGGACAGGCTTTCCAGCCCACAGCTACTCCAGATACAAAAATAACAACCTATGGGCACCCGCAGAACAGCTTCACGCATGGAAGGCTGCAAAGCTTTTCTGAGAGGTACTTGCTCCCTCCTCCTGTGGACAGCTGGGGATTATTGAGTGCCTCCCTAGAAGAAAAGAGTACCAGTTCTTGAGTTAGTCTCCAGCAAGCAGCCCTGACCTGCATGGTGACCAAAGATAAGGAAGCAGGCCTCCACCGACTATCTTTAATGAATCCATATAAACTTTAGACAGGATGATGCTCCATCGCTTGGTCCCACAGCTGGCAACTTTGCCAACACAGGACTCATATCTTTTAAAAGTATATTCACGTTAAAAAAAAGCCCTACCTGTCAGTCGTAACTCTCACATGTGCCTAATCAGTGTTATCAGGCTGGAAGCTGCTGTTAACTTTCTTAGAACAGTTATTCTGTTTTTGGCCAGAGTCAAACATTTTTATCCATCAGGTAAATAATTTGGATAAATAACTTGGAAAGATGGAGAGCTATATTAGAAAGCACAACAGTTTTACATGAATATATTATTTATTGAATTATCATTGTATTATTATAATACAGAACATCTAAAAGCTTATCATTTTTGTTATTTATATCCATGCAGTGGAAACAATGTTAAAGGACCATCGCGGATCTGAAATGTGGTCACTTCTACACTTAAAAACAGGAATTAAAACAAATTAATACACCACGCAGACTCTATATTTCATCTTGCCACTTTCCATGAGTTTTACAACCACATTTTTCAATTAATTTTTTTCCTCTTTCACTAATCACTATGGAAAAAGACAACAGGGGAAATTGATTAAGGCTCTGTCAGGCCTTGTCACATTTAATAACAGCGGGTTCAGGTGTTGCCGTCTAAATCAGACAGAACCCAGCAGTTTGATCCCTGAATTTCTCACCCTGCAAATAGGCCTTTGCACAGACAAACCCTTGGCTTTGCAGGGAGCTTGCTAGAGATTTAGGCTATAACTGACCACCCAGAAGTTGCAATGAAAATGATAATGTACAGGCAACAGGAACATAGACCAAAAGAAAAAGGGTGCAGGGGAAGAAGGAAAGGATTCTTCTCTCATCACTTCGCTGTAACACTCTTACGTATCACCTCCAACAAAATAAAGTATAAAATAACAAAGACAGAAGAAAGATTAAGTTGGTGACCATTCTAGATCATCACTATCAAAAGAGGCATTTGCACATAATAAAAAGGTATTTTTCAAAAGGATGTTACTACACAGAGCGTAAAAGCAAGATGCCCAAGTTAGATTTTGAGATGAAACACTCATCTGTAGTAATTTGCATTGCCAGTGATTCCCATATATTTCAAGAGGGCAGGTTATATCGCAACACAACAACTTTAACTGCTGTTGACTTTACGTTTAGGTGATCCAAAATCCTGGTTTGAAATTACAGTCTTGAAGCAGTGTTAACAGTAAGGAAAATCAGGTCTGTTAATCAGAGTGCCTACTGAATGCCTTAGGAAGCACACAGGCTGGGTGGACAGGCTTCCTCTCATCTAAATTTTACAATCTAAAACATATGCACACTGTGGATACTAATGATCTGTCCATAATTCAGAGAGGGGCAGGGTGGTCTATGCCCAGCAGTGACTCATTTCACCCCAAAATAGATGGGGTAAACATCTCTCAGGAAGTACTCAGTCTTTCTCCACTCTCCATAAAGAAAACCTCAAGACAACCTTAAAGAAGTTGTATCCAACCTCTGGACAGCTAAGGTTAGAAATGGCTAATTTGCAACTTATCCAACTTTCGAAACAGGTTTAAATGAAACAAAATAAAACAAAAGAAAGAGAGTCTTATAGAAAAGGAGGAGCAGCCACACAGGGAATCAAAAAAAAAAAAAAGTCTGAAGAAAACATGGAAGCAACTCAAGGGAGAGAAATCACAGTTTATCACATATGCATATATTTTTCACGATAACTTGAAGCTCTTAAGAACTGAAATTCCTGATAGATTATCCATGATGAAGAAGCCTCTCAAGGCATCTATCCCCCCAACACACAGTCTTATGCGGTATTTTGACTGAAGAATATAGATGGCGTCCTCAAAATTTGTTGCTGGGTAAGAAAACAAACCTGCATGTCTTTGTTTTACCCAGTTTTGAATGGAATGCAAATTAAATTTTCACACTTTCATTTCTGGTGTCCCATTTAACACAGGCTGCAATACTTCACTAAGAAATATCTTTATTATCTTCTTATCCCTTCCTTACCACAGAAGGTAACAGCAACGACACAGTGACAAACTTTTTACTATGATAAAAGTTGAATTAGATCACAGTCCAGTACTCTGCTTTCCAGTCACTTTTTACACAGTTTTGGGATTTCACTAGCAAAAGTCCACATATATTTTTTTTCCAGTTTAAGATGACCAGAAATCCATAGAACCTTTTATTATAAAGGGCTATTCCGAAACAATATTCATACATCCATACCTTTCAGATATACATTCAGTGAAGAATATGCATTCCCTACATTAGAGGGCACAAAAACAGGCTTCATGTAACAACATTATGATGAAAAGCTGTCCTTTTAAATTGAGTTGATATAAATGCACCAGAATAAATCAGTAGTTTAACTAGAATATTGTTTCCAGCTTTGGTCGTTACTGGATGTTTCCAAGGGAAAAAATAAACTACTCAAAGTGGAAACAATTATGAATCACTATGTCACTGAGTGATATTTTCCCCCTCAACTGATTAGTCCATGCCCTGAAGCATGAAGAAAGATAATCCTCATATTCTTTCTAGCTCAAGCTTAGTTGTTTTAGTTGCTCATTTGCAGAAGCAATTAACCTTCTTGGATTACAATAACTGTTTCAATATTCAATATTCAGAGACAATTAGATCTCCAGACTAGGCTCTGTTTGTCATGTAAAATGTGTTTCCTTTCCAAAAAGCTCTCAGGGAAGTGGACTGCCACTCAGCATTGCAGAACCCACATTCAGGCATAATTTTGGTCATAGAGAATCTTCATGAACAAAAGCAAGATAACAAACACTCTGCAGAACTACTCGTAAAGGAGAAAGAACTCCCTTACTTCGTCAAGGACTCCGGGCAACACTGAGGCTGAAATATCTAGAAATATGAGGGACAGCATAAACTAATTCACATACTCTTAACATTTACACAGTCGTTCTATTTACAAGCTAAAGGAACAAAAATCACAAGGGACAAATGGTAGGCTGCAGAGAAAAAGGTACGTTTGCATTTATGGAAAGAGCACCAAGATCATCGGCATTGTATGTAAACAATACCACAGGAGAATAGGATTGTTTTTCTGCAGTTTATTTTTGAAAAGTGTCCCCTCCATATATTTGATTAAATAAATTACCTGAAATTTTAGTCTTTTGGATGATCTTTTACATCTAATTGTAGTCCTAGTGGACCTATGGCACCATAGCGTTTGCTGCTATAAATCTTACTAACGACCACATCTCTACAGCTTTTTTGTTTCATACCCCAAGCATAGCAAATTGTCAGATCAGTTCATGAAGAAGTGGCGGGCTATTGTTCTTCCCCGCATTCATGAATGCATCATTAATACTAATTTAATACCCATAAAATTTTAGTGGCTTCAATTAGGTGCAGAAATCTCACTACAGTATGTAAGGAACAAAAGCATGCCATCATCATTTCAAAGAACATAAGCGAATGTTTACAAAAATTCAATCACTGCTTTCTTCAGTGGAAACTAGAAAAAAAACTTGCAACTCCATTAAAAGTAATCCTTTCCAGCCCTCCTTTAAGGATAAATATTTTTGTTTTGAAGCAGAGTAAGTAAATTATTTATGTCAGTCTAAACAGAGTGGTACATTAATCCGCAGTTCTATAGCTTCTGCCCAGATTCAGCTGACTGTAGGCTATAGAAATACTCAAGGGAAGTTAGTTTCATTTGGATTAGCACACATATTTAGTGTATAATAACTCACAATATGGAAGGATCTCACACTGGGACTGAAAGAATGCCTTTTAATAAAAGGGATCTGGATTGCAATGAAGCCACGAGAATTTCTAGTCAATGGTGTATGAAATACAATTTAAAAGTTCATTATTCCATAACCTATATTTCAATATCAGTTTAGAAAAAAAATACACTCCACTATCGCCGTGCATGTCTATTGCGAGAAGTAAAAAAAAGGGCTACTACAGTAACAGATTGTTTTATAGAGCTAGAAGCAGGGAAATATCTTAATTTAACACACGTTAAATCAATGGGCTTTAAGCAGAACTTTACAGTTAAGCTTTGGCTAAAGTGTTTTCCTGAGACCCTGGTGGGGCAGTCACTTCAGTTTTAAGGCCCACTGCTTTTTCCTAGGTCAAAAAACACTGAGAATAGGGAGATGGAATAGGAAGATGTTTTAAGGATTATAGGGCTGCTAATGTCCAGAGGAAGTGACAGAATTTTAGCGTTGTTGCAGCTGGCATAGAAAAATGAATGGATTAAAAAAAAAAAAAAAAGGAAAGGAAAGAAGAATTCTCTGATAACAGACTTTGAGAACTGGTAGATGCAAATTATTTCTATCTTCCCACTTAATCAGGTATGTTAAGCTCTGCTTGTTTGATCCATTCCCTTCTTCACCTGCCCCCTCCCCACCCACATACATATAAACCCAATCTAGAAAGTGGAGTTTTCAAATGTCACTCCCAGTGCTCTAAGTGAAATACTTATAATAAATATAATATAATAAAGGTGTAGAAATTCAGTATGACCAACTTGTAGCTCACCTACCACACACACCTTCAACTTGTTGCACTTGTTACAGGTTTCAGTTTATAAAATATGCAAGTTTTTCTCATGAGTACCTCTCAACCTGAAAAGTCAATCCTACAGACAGCTTCTGTTGCCATAAGGGTGGACATATTTTTAGGTTCTGATATGCTGTTCCAATAGAGGTAGGTAGGCCTTCATGCCCAGGTAGATTTTCTGTGCCTTCAACAGGGCTCCTACAAGTACCTGCAGGAATATGTCTTCACTGCTCAGAAAGAAGAGGCAGCCTTTTAGTATTTCCTTGCAAGTCAAATCCAAGACGGAAGCCTGCAGGGTTTTCAAGGCACAACTGAAGCCTCCTCGCTAAGACGCTCTGGAGGACATGGCATTTACAGCATCTTGTTTGCATGAATAATGTAAACTGTGAGGGTGATGTTTGTGCACACTGAAAAGCAACTGCATCATGCTACCGTGTATTCAAAACGTCCAGAAGGCTTTCAGATAATTTTTTTCTTAGTTTACAAGCACAAAATGATTTTTTTTGGAGCTGCTAGCTCCAAAAACTTAAACTGAAAGTTCATCTGAAAGTCAAGCAAGGCTCCCATTTATTGCACATTACAAAGATTTTGTGAGTCAAACTGCACTCTAAATTACAGGTATGAAACTGCATTTGTCCTCAAGATCTTCATTTCTGCCTTGGCAATTTGTCCTTGTAACTGAAGCTCTGTTAACAATTATTGATAACGTATGAGCCAAATGCAATCCATTTTGCCTTCCTATAACTACAGGTTTTGTGATTTGAGCAGGAGTAAAGCTGCAATAAAACTCTTTTATCAACAAGAGTGATAACCATCAGTGCTGAGTCAGAAAATGTCATTTCTATTCTTACTTCTCAGATACCAACTGCCGTTAAGCTACAACTCCAGGGATTAACAAGAACTAATTGCTTAATGAAGGTGGTCTTCACAAATAATTTCAAATATTTATTTGAAAACACTGTGAAATGGTCACTTTAGAAAAATATTGTCTTTCACATGTGGTCTCTGGTACTAATTTCACACTAAAAATAAGCAGAAAATTCCTGGTATTAACTTCAGTACAATCATTTTGGAGGAGGGGAACATAATGCTGACACTTAACAGCTGGCAGCTGTGAGATAACAGCACATTTCAAATATGCAGGAAGCATGAGGGAGCTTTAGTTCACAACAAAAATCACAGTTGTGCTAGTCCATTTGAAGTCACTGCTAAAGGGAGTGGAGTGTTCCTCCTAAGATGGTCCTGACGGCTGCTGTAAATCTATACGTCTCACGAAAATCTGTTGTTACTTTGGATAAATCCCTAGCACTCTTTAGCCTACATGACCTTTCTAATACTGAGACATGAGGAGCGATAGCCAGGTTACTTCAATTTCTCTTCCATCAATGACTACAACATTCCTTTGGAGTTTCTCTCTATTAGGAAACACATGCAGAGATCAATACTTGGATCTTTATCTGTTTCAGCTTTATTTGCCTATTCCCCACTGTGCTTTCTGTGGAGGAATGATATCTAGTACTTTCTGTTTTACAGGTTTTACAGCACCAAGATAATAGTTTAGGAGAATAGTTTGCTTGAATGCTAAATTCATATGCATGTAGATCCAAAATTCTCTACTAATTGATAAAGAAAAGAAACTGCATCTTTTCCTCAGCTCTGATCTTATTCCATACTCCTCCGCTTGCTGCATATAAGGTAAGAAATCTCATGCCTTGCTTTTCATCTCCATTACAGAGTCTGTGGTAGCACGTTACACCAGCCTTTGAACTTGCAAACAACGGTTAACTAAGTTGTGAAGTAAGGAGAACGCTGTAGACGGACATTCACAAATTGCAGTGCCCGCTGAGGACATCCCAGCCCTTCGCCTTGCCTCTGGGTTACAATCCCTTCACTGGACATTATTGTCCTCAAGGTCTGCCAGCAGAAGGGGTGGTACAATAGCTTCAGGCAAAGTCAGTAAGGTATCTTAAACAGCTGCAGAAAACAGAGCCCCTTCACCACAGGATGTTGACAAGAAACAAGAGGCAGCAGCATCTCCCACCAGCTGCATTTGATCCAATGTAAGCACAGACAGGAGAGGGCTAGCTGTAGACATTTAGTTATTTCATTTGACTTTCAAGTCTCCACAAACAGGTGCAGAGAGACCTGAACTTTACCACCTGTGACCTAAACTATGAGTCCATGTTAGAGCAAGCTGGAGGCTCAGGGGCTGCAAAAGGATGTATGAGCCCACGCACAGCACTATGCTAACGCAGCTTGGAGTACTGCCCTCTCACACATCCGTGTAATTACAACCTAAACATTTCAAATCTTATTTTGAGTTCTCATGAGAACAGAGATACACACTTGTAGTAAAGGTAGCTGAGCTCCAGTTCCAGCCCTTCCATGCTTTCTTATGTGTCCTGGAACATCACAACAGATCTCCTTGCCTTGTTCTTTAGTCTTCCCATGAAGAAGAAGCGTTCTTTCCTTCTCAGGATTGTTACAAGCCTTAGTTCATTAGGATGGCAAGTATTTTAAGAATCTTCATAGGAGGACTTGCATTAGGAGTCATTCTTCCAGCATGCCTAGCAGGCTGTGTTGGATTTAGCTTACACACTTCAGAGGGACATTCATGCCTTTAAAAGGTAAGCATACATTCAAAAAAGTTGTTGGATCAGGATGAGAGTGCTCACCACCAGATGGCACCCACAGGTGGCCGGTTTTATTCTTTTTATTGCATACCTTTATGTTTTTTCTTGTGCGCTAGCAACTAGACACAAGAGTATTACAGGAGACTATCCTAGCAGCTGTGACTGAGTTTTTTCTTTGTCAGTTTAAGGCAGTCTAACATTTAAAATCAAATGATTTAACATTTTTATCTGAATAGTCAAGTGAAAGCAGGCATATCAGAAGCACCACATGCAAGTCAGACCATTACCACATTCCCACTTCTGCTTAGGCTCATTACTCTGCTACATATTGCTGTTCTCCAGATACCATTTCTCTGCATGCACTCTCAAATCCTAGCACTGTGGACTGAAATGGGAAGACCTCACAGCACCAATAACAGAGGCACCAACATGAGATATCGTAACTGCTTACTGTGCATCAGATTAGTGAGAGATACAGGTTAATAAGTAGGTCTGGGCACAATTTCTGCAGCAGCTCCTTCCGAGAACGTACCAACAAATCACATTAGTCTATACACTGTTAAGCTGTTACCATGTCAGTAAAACAAATTCTAAATTATTGTGCATGCTTCCAAGGCCATATGCCACTCTGCTAGCATCAGAGGTGTTTTCAGGCGTACAGGAAGCCTGAGCCACACTGACATAGCTTTTAACATCTTAAAGTTTATCCAAACTATTGTCCAATAAACTAGGAGGCCACTCCTAGTTAATCCCCTAGATTTGCATGCTTCTAGAGAATTAGTTTGGCTCAAAACAGAACCTTATTCTCTGAGCCTCTGAAACTATCAGAGCCTCAAAAATATACTTTTCTGCATTCATACATGCTAGTCATATAGCCTTAATATTGCATGGCAATTCCCCCAGTCTACTGGCAATGAGCCACCATCGTGTCTAACATTGACTCACATAATGAAGGTGTATAAATAGATGGTATTTAAAAAGGGAATTAACAACAGAAAATCAGCACTATGTTTTCTCCTAATAAGGTAGAAGGTATTCAGAGCCCCAGAAAACTGTATGGCACTCCATACTCCTATGGTACATCCATATTCCTAACATGACAACTCTCGTATAACGGCTCTCATACCTCTATCCCACATTTCAATAGCTTTCCCTACCTGAAACACCCTCACGTAAGCCACTATCTGTGAAAAAATGGACAAGAAACAAGCGCCACTCTCGTTCCAGCCCAAGAACCAGAGGTGACCAGATGAAGCTAACAGGTAGCAGGTTAAAAGTAACCATACCAGAAACCTTTTCTATGAAAGAGCAGTAAAGCTGTGGAAGTCCATTTCCATGCAGCAAAATGCACAAAACTGAAACGTTCACACAGGCTCACAGAGCAACTGGATACGGAAGAAAACTCCAGAGACATCACGTGTCACAAGAAGTGCATGAGCTGGAAGAGGCTGAGGGTATAATCTAGGCAACTATCACTCTGTGCTTGTTCTGCTTCCACACAAATTCCTTCACCTCACTGTTCCACTAAGGCAGGTCTTACAACCATTCCCATTTTAAAAGGGTTACAAAAAGTAGTTTCTTGGTTTGATCCCTGTCAGTAAGGATAGAGTGGTTTCTGATTTAAGGATTCCTTTGCAATATACTCAAAAATCTAAGTATAAGAAGCTTTTGCTTCATACAGGAATTTCAAGAAACCAAATGCAGGAACCTCAAGAAACTTCAAGAAATCAAATCATACTAACTAATTCCTCATCCTGCAGACCTTCAAGCCAGAACATAGAAGAGCTCCAAGGAAGAATCAGAAAGTGCAATTGTTACAGTAGGGCTAGGCCAAGGAAGCGTACAAGTTAATGGAAACATAGCTTTTATTCGGGGACAGAAGAGAAAACTGAAAGGGAACTTTTAACTCCCTGGTTCTTCCAAAAATACCTGAAAGAAAATCCCACCATTCAACAGGTACGAACCAAGCATGTGCCTGAAGGCCTCTCAGCTCAGTAGTTGTCAAGAAAGTGAACTGGACCGTCTAACTATCTAACTCATTAGGCTGTTAACCCCCAAGCTCTTATGGAGCCCTACCAACTAGCAGCCAGCAGTCTTTGTTCACATACTGCTTTTGTGCCCAGGGTCTCCCAGATTCCTGAGGCAGGTTTACACGACATGCACTTATAACAATAAACTGCCTTCCTCTTGTCTTATCACAGCTACAGAAAGCACAGAGAAAAACTCTCTGTTCTCCAGCCCACTGTACTAGAAAGACACTTACCTGGAAGGAAGGAAGACTCCTGGAGACAGATGAGAGAAGCTAGCTGTGATTGCTGATTGATAAACAGACATCACCCTAAATCACATTAATTAGTTTAAATTAGAGTCTCACACAATGCTACGCAGTGGCAGGAATGCAGTACTGCAGTGCACAGTAAGGGGGAAATTGCAGGTAATTGCTTGTGGGCATTTTTTCAATCTTGTTTGTCATAGATCTAAATAGATGAAAAGTGTCAGTATTTGCCTGAATACAACTCAGCAGTTAAAAAACAAAAGTATAAATTATGGCACAGAATCGTGAACGGGGAAAAAGTAAAATAGGAATGATGAAAGTGCTCAATAAAGTCAAGAGAAGGACTTTGACCTGGCAGCCTGCAAGAAGCCTGGAGACTGACTGTGGTGTTGTACAGAACAGCAATTTAGATGAGTCTGCAGGTTTGGAGATTTTTTATTTTTTTATTTATTCATTTGTGTTTTGATATTGATTTAAAACATATTTTGTACTGACAATATTTCATATAATAACTATATAAATGGATATATACAATGGATTCCCCTTTACCATCTTTTTTTCAGATTGAGCTGAAGGGCTGTCAAGACAAGAAGCGAGAGTGAAATAAGTCTGAGTTTGAATTATAAGCACAACTGCTACTCTGGGCTATTTCTGGGCTTTTCCTACACTAAGAGTGTTGAGGGAGTGGCAGTTTAGACTACACAAATGGGTTCTCAGTGTGGGATGAAGCATCCCTTTGGAGAGCTAATTGAAAGAAGTGATTCCACAGTAGCCGTTCAAGGCCAGAACTGAACTGGAGACAGTTTGGCCAAACCAACTGTTTACAAAACAGCCAATATCCAAATCAGCTGTGTGAGCCACAGTCTGGCACTCCCTGCTTTCTGCCTTGCTCAGGCTCAAACTGAGAAGCCCCAGGTCCCTGTGTGGGGAGTTCAAATCCCTGCAGATCATTCCTTGTCCTCCGGCCTCACACTCCCTGGACACAAACCAGCTGATTCTGTAAACAGCGCACACCTGGGTTATTTTCTGTACATAGACTAGTCCTCAAGTGAGTCTCAAACCCATAATTCTTACATATAGACTGACGTACAAATGATTTGAGAGATAACAATCATTGTTAGACCATGTATAGCTGGAAATTGTTTGAAAAAGAGGCATAAATCTATGCATCTGTTCAGAGACTGAGTTGCTTAGCTGGGTGCCTGCAAACCCTGCAGACTGGGTGCTGTCGTTTGTATTAATTTAAACCTCCTTTAACGTATTAGAGCTAACACTTTTTGAGAGAATGAGCATCTTCTTGCCTTGTTTTCAACACTGCTGGAAGAGTTGCCTAAGTCAAATCAGAATGCTGAAGGCATTCTGTCTGCAAAATTCCTTGTTAAAGACGTTGATGGATAGGCAAAACAGAAAATGATGGGGAAAGGAAGAATACTATTCCACATACGAATGACTTTTCAGGGTAAAGATTAAGATCCTTCTATTTTACAAGGATGTATAATGCCACGTCCATCTAAAAATAAATAATATAACCTGCATCAGATTAAATGGTCTCTAAATTTTCTGTGTAAATTGGATCAGATTTGATGTGGAATTCACTGACACAAGGAGCAAACTCTAAAATGCTCTTTTCATCCAGACATTATTAAGAGAAGAACCGCACTCAAATTATTTCCACTGATTGGGCCAACTTAAATGTCAAAAGTACAAAGAGGCATAAGAGTACATAAGGTCATATCATTTATTTTCATTTATATAATCTAAGATCCTAATGACATAGGTAGCAGCTATTTTAAAAACAGAACATACGTATTTCCATCTATGCCTTTCCAAAACTACTTTCTTTACTGCGTCTGACAGTCTTTGCAACGCTTTCCACAAACTGTAAATGTAATTAATTGATTGTAAGCTGTATTAAACTGCTCCAGTAGGGGACATCACATGTGCAGCTGTCAGCTGCAAGACTCAGTTCTGTTCCTCAGAGCTTTGTCTTTCATGTTTGCATTATGCTGCACCTGGAAGGCATTTTTCACTGTTACAAGACACATACAAACAGTAGCTTGAAAGCATAAATAAACATACAGAGAGGCTACTTATTAAGACCCAAGCACTGATTACAGAAGGTTCTCAGCCTCAGACAGCACTATGCGTACAGCAAAGGATGAGGGTTTTTTTGATCCATGTTATTAACTGTCTGAAAGTTTGCAAGTCTCCTGCCTGAAATCAGTTAAGTCTAAAATTTTCCCTTCTCTAACTCCTTCAGTTACACCAAACATTAACCACTTCATGACTGGACATGTTCCTCATGAGGAGGTGGTGATCATTTAATCTATCGTGGACAAATACGTTGCTCTTCATTCTGCCCAGGGGACTATGCTGACACCATTTCCATACGTAAGATAGCACTGCAGAGTGCCAAAGTTTCCGTTCTTTCAGCTGCCGAAAATTTATGGCCATAACTCAGATAGATTCCACCTACTGTCAGAAACAGAAAATAATGAATGGGTGGCAATGGCTGAGGGGTTTTTTTTCCTGTGTTCTTACATGCTGATTGTCATTAAATAAAAATCATAACTTTGAGTTACTCTAGGGCTTCTAAAAGTCTGCTGAAGAGTGCTTAAGAGACAAGGAGTAATCAGCTGCCTATGGACCTGATCCCATAATAACAGGGGAATAAAACTATGAGTAAATAAATAAGAAAAAAAAATTTAAACAAAAAATAAAATTCTCCAAGAAAGGTGCAGAATTCCAGACCGGAACTTCATTCTATCTTGCTAGTTCATGCATTTTGGCACTACTTTATGAAGATCCTCATCGCCTGAGTCAGTATTAATGACTAATATGAACTAATATCATTCTTCAAACTATGGGTAAAAGCTGAGGAAAGCTTATTATTTCAGGAGACTGGTCCATATATGTTCATATAAAGATTGTTTCCTTTTCTGATATGTGGAGTTCAGGATCCTTGCAAGGAGGAAGCAGGGCAATAAGTATGATCACAGCCCTGGACTTCAGGAGAGCAGACTTTGGCCTCTTCAGGGACCTTCTTGGAAGAATCTCATGGGATCAGGCCCTAGAAGGAAGAAAGGTCCAAGAGGATTCAAGGATCACCTCCTCCAAGCTCAAGAATGGTGATCCCAAGGAGCAAGAAGTTGAGCAAAGAGGGCAGGAGACCTGCACGCGTGAACAAGGAGCTCCTGACTAAACTCCAACAGAAGCAGGAAGTGTAGAGGAGGTGGAAGCAGGGATAGGCCGCTTGTGAGGACTACAGGAACGTTGTCAGAGTATGCAGGGTTGCGATGAAGAAGGCCAAGGCCCATTTGGAATTAAATCTGGCAAGGCATGACAAGAAGAGCTTCTTCAAATACATCAGTAGCAACAGGAAGACTAGGGAAAACATGGGCACTGCTGAATGGGGCAGAGACCCTGGCAACAGAGGACACAAAGAAGGCAGAGATACTGAACGTCAGAAGGATGGGGCCAGATTCTTTTCCGTGGCACCCAGTGATAGGACGAGATGCAAACAAAATCAGACACAGGCAGTTCCATCTGAATATAAGGAAAAACTTCTTTCCTGTGAGGGTAACTGAGCACTGGAACAGGTTGCCCAGAGAGGTTGTGGAGTCTCCTTCCCTGGAGATATTAAAAGCTGTCTGGACACAATCTTGGGCAGCGTGGTCTAGGTGACCCTGCTTGAGGAGGCGGGTTGGGCTGGATGATCTCCAGAGGTCCCTTCCAACCTCAACCATTCTGTGATTCTGTGTGATTCCATGACATAACCTACCTTGAATGCGAAAACTGTTTTTTCTTCACTTTGTTCTAAATCTGCAGTGCATACCGTTTTATTTTGTTGTTGTAGTTTTTCTGGAACTGTGTTATTATTTAAAAAAATACAGAACCTAATTTACTTTTTAAATCATTTTGACTTTAAACACAGAGATATTCTCTAAAATTGGTTATATTTCAAGGTTTCCTATCTTAACTCAATCTATTCATTTAAAAATTGTCATGTTCAATACTACATCTAGTGCATATTTTTCAAAGTGCTTCAGACACTGTGCAAACTTCTAAGTATATCATGCTTGCTAAAATAGGTACATTTGTTTTATGTAAATCTTAACCCCTTTACATATCACTACCCTGCTGTCCAAAAGTCATGCTTCAGCTCAAACTTGCATATGCATTTCTGCATTCAAGATGGCAAGAAGCCCTCTGGTAATTTACCTCAACTGACATTTAAAAATGACTCAGCACTGTTCTTTCCCTTCTGCAGATGGTGAAACATAGTCAGAGGGTGCATTTTCATAACCAGTTAAGACCAAGTAAATTCATGGTACTGGTGAATGGAGGGATCTTTCATTTCTTTTCTCACTCCAAGTCATATATTACTGGGCTCTTCCCTGTATATGAGAGCTCATAGGGGCACAGAGCAAGGCAGCTAACTCATCTGACTGAAAACCAACCCAGAAAAGAGTTGAGAGTAAACAAAAATTAAGATAGGAAGTATCATTTAGCATGTATTAGTGCTTGGCACAATAAAATCTCCAAGAGATACACTTTCCCCAAGGGCTGAGAATACACAAACCAGATCCACAGTCCATGTACACTGCAGCTGCGTCCGGGCTTGTATATTGGCTGCACTATACAAACATTACCAAAGCATGAATGTTTAATAACGCAGTGAGACGAAGTGATTGATATAACTAGAAAGCAAATCCAGTCATGTATTGACTGCACTATTCTGCTTCCCCTGCAGCCTAACTCCGAGACTTAATGAAACAAAAGGAGTACATTAAATTCATGCTGACAACAAAATACAAAGCGGGGATCTCTCAGCTTTTTCTAGGAACCATCTGTAAGGGTTAGTTGGCTTAGAGCAACAGTAAGCCGGCATCTTTATAGGGAAAATATGTAATGATGTAATGCAATCATCCCAAATGCATGGTCATAAAAACTTTATAGCACACCACACTTTGTAAGACACTATAAAGATTTTTATGGCCATGCATTTGGGATGAGCGCTTTGCTCACAAGTGCTGGAGCCACAAGTGAGTTATGCAAGTCTTGGTAGACAAGGGGCATAGACCATAAACCTTTGTATAGCACTCCACACCATCTCATGTAACAACTGTGGGTATGGACCTTTTCAATTTTCTCTTTTTTTGGAGGGGAGGGATGGGGGCATTTTGGAAGTGCAGTGATTAGAAGCAATGTTGCATGAGCAATGGCAGAACTCATTTCCATTAACAATGCCCTACAGCAACCATTTATATAACGAAGTTCCGTCAATTCCATTTGTACAGCTGAAATGTGATTTACAGATGTCTGCACTATTCCCATCAACAGAGATATAATCGACATGTGCTCAGGAGAGTCAAGGAGCACAACAGTGGCCACTATCCTGGCAGACTTAAATCCCACTTCTCCCATAGTGTCTTGCACATCTGTGAGCACATTGCAGAATGGAGCTCAAATCATTCCTCTGCTTTAGTCTAGGGGTTTTTTTGTTGTTTTTTTTTCATATATCATGCTAACCAGAAAATATAAAGCATGCTTGCTATGATAAAATTGCCCCTTCTACAAATTTAGGCTCCATGGCGACACATTGACTTTAATAGAAGCCAATTAATCTCTGTCCCCTTCCCCACCTTCCGCTCGGTACTGTTATCAATCAGGCACTTCCTCAAAGCACTGCTTAAAAGGAAGTGCTACAAAACATACCCAAGAGTTAATCTTAGTACGTTAAAGGGGAGTCTGACTCCACCTTCAAGAAACCACTTGAGAAGGTAGCTAGCCTGGAGGCCACCACAAAGGAACTGCAGCTGGTTAGTTGAAGCAAGAAAAACTAAAGAAAGTATGATTTGCTGAGATGGCTTCATCTTTTCTTTTATGCTTGTACTTTGCATTTGTCTCTTTTGTGTGCAAGCGGATTGGTGGGTTTCTCTGAGGGCCAAAAATTCAGGTTGCCTTTTGCTGTTCCACACGCCCCCTAGGTATATGCAATTTGGCAGAGAACTAGTCAGTTTATATTAGCCTATCTGGCCATCCTGAATGGGGAAAATCAGCAGCCAGATGAGGGCTACTGAAGTCTTTTCTTGAAAATGGGGTTTACTTGATTTTTAAGAGCTTTTTATTTTCTCTTTCATGCTATCTGGTCAAACTATTGACCAATAAAGGAGGAGTATTTTGAATTGCATACAGTTCTTGTCATATCCCACTTTTTGACTGCTGAAGTACTACTGCAGGAATCTGCTGCCAATTTCACTATTTCTGAATACTGGGACTTCAGTTTGTGAAAACAACTATGTTGAAAAGTGTGTTGCAGCATGTATACTTTTGCTACATGCATGACATGTGTTGCTGTATGTATACATGTATAAAGCATATTTTGGTACTTCAGGTAAGGGAATAAAGTGCAGGACAGATTGAACACCAAATGTTCTTCAACCCACAGAAAGGGAGGAGGGTGTATTCATCAAATGGGGTATACAAGATGACAAGATTGAGGCGACTACAAAAGAGTAAAAAAGTACAAAAGAACAAGAATAACGGGAAAAACAAGACTGAGTAGTTCATGCTGAACAAGAATGATATATGCAAAATATGAAAGAAAGCAAAGCAAATTAGTTAAGATTGTGTCATATGGGAAGTGGGCTTATTCTTCTTTAGCGCACAGTTTTGGTCTGAAAAATGCTATGCCAAAAATTGTGACATTTTCCCACACAGATCTGCTCCCTATGCATTCCATTTTAGAGACAAAAACTGCTTTCCACCTCTCTTTACATACCAAAAGCAGTAAAGACACAGGGAACTGATTTATATTTCCTTTTGCCATGCATCAACAGAACTGCTTAATAGGTTCCAGTCACCTGAACAAAACTGTGGAAAACACCGGGCTTTACAGGTGGAGCTGAATATCTAGTTCAAAGACAGCAGGCTTGCTGTGGTGTAGCTGAGGGCTTAATTTTGCCCATAGAGAAATTCATTACTGGCAATTACATGGGAGAAAGAAAGAATCCAGTGTGAACTTCAAGTCCAGGTTGAGTTCACAGGGGCTGGCAGGCAGGAAAAAAAAAATTAAGCGTCTTTTCCACTGCACACTGAAGAGATTTGATATGGAAATCATTAAGAGATGATAGGGACGGAACCCCACAGTGCCATTTTTAGAATCATTTTTCAGAGCAGAACTGCACTTTAAACTGCTGCCAGATAATCAAAGGCTTTGGGAGCATCAAATGATACTACTACTACCTGATGCTATTACCTTTCTGCCGGAGACCATCAATTTCTGTCACTGAACAGTAAAAGGGAAAAAACAGCCAAACAGAAGAAAACAGATGAAAGGATGAAACAAATGCTCTCTTTTCACTCCATGCCATGATCTAGGAAAGACTGTCAGCATTGGACTTCACAGAAATAAGGTTAGTGACGTCCAGAGCTACCTGGACTGGCAATACACAGCTCACCGACTGCTTTGGGAGGCATTCCTGAAAACTGCACGTATCTTGCACAGCACTGAAACTGGCACTTCATGCCTTCACCTTGGACACTTTCCTGACTGACTAACCTTCCTCCATAACAACCTGAAAGTTTCAGCACTGGGAGATGTCTAAATTAGAGGAGAAAAATAGTGTTGCCAGGAGAGGTCCATTAATAACTAGCCATACAGCTTTCAGTGTCGTCAGTCTCACAGTGCTTGGACACCCTTGCATACAGGCTGTGTGAGGGTCTTATTTAGGCAGCAGAGGCTAGGGCAAAAAGGGGGAGTCTCTTTCATTCATTATGACTCTAGCAGCACCTGAAACAGCTTAACTGAGGGAGCCAGCACACAGGTAAACTGAGTAAGATGATATTTAAAAACACAGTGAGAGGGCAAAGGAGTAAAGGACACAGAGTCTGTCAGAGAGGTTAGGCTCTCTCCTACATGCAGAAACCCTTTCCTTCCTCTCCGAGACTGCCACTGGGTTCTGCTCTGCCACTTTAAGGGGGAGCTTATCTAGCTCCGCTCGCAGTGAAGCATGAGATTAGATTAGACAAAATATTCACATGGCTGTTTCAGAAATCTTCTTTCTGTTGCTTTTCTCTCTTGCAATGACAATGGCTCTATATGAAGAAGGAGGCTGGTCAGAAATCACAGGCTTTCAGAATCGATAGAGTGCAAGTGCCTGAAACCTAATCAGAAATACAGGGTGCAATGCACTAACAGATGTACAGGGGTGACCTTACCTACTTCTCCTGTGAAGAAACCAAAGGGCCTGATTTGGGTTGCATTTCTACCTTGGGATAGCTTTAGTGCCTTAGTCACCCTCAAGTAAAAAACAAAAAACAAAAAAGAAACCCACATTTTTAGTTGCATAGACCAGGCCACAGAAAGGGAACAGAGACATAACACCAAAGTCACAGTCATGTATAAGAGCTCCTTCTACATGAGTGTGGTGGCAAGCCAGTCACCTCTAGGTGCCTGAAAATGCAACACTGGGAGGTGAGAGCATCGTGTGTGCCAACCCCTAGAATCTTGAACCTGTTGCCGCCTTTCTATTTTTTTTAAGTATGTGCATTTAACACTTGTAGGCAATAGAAAATTGATCTAACCCGGCCTAGTGCGTAAAAAAAAAAAAAAAAAAACAAATGCTTTTGGCTCCTTACTATACTTTTAGCAATGCATGACTCAACATGGAGCACCCCTGACTTAAATTAACAGTTCAAAATTTGCATTGGGAAACTGAAAATACTGCAAAATAGACTGGCAAGTTAAGTATGATACTTTAAAGGACCGACTAGCTCCTATAAAAGATGTGTTAAGTGCTTCTATTGTTCAAATCCCATCCTTTGTCATCAGAGTGCTGATAAAAACTGTCTCAGCTCTGCAACGGGATTGCCAGCACTCATTGCAAAGCTTTCTTGAATTTCAAGGGTGAACAGATTGCTAACTCGCAGTGCAGACCTTTCTGATAATCCTGCATGTTAGCTTAAACTGACAATTTCTCTGATCGTGTCTTGCTCACCTCACTAAATGAAGAAGGGTTTGTCTGACCATTCAGAAATATGCACTTAAAAGAAGAAAAACAACTATTAGAAAAAAGAGGAGAATGTGTGGAATTCAATTTTGGAAACTTCCATAACTATTCCCATTAATTTCATGATTTAAACCAATGTTTTTTGCTTCCTTCCTAAACAAATTCAAATTAAAATTACACCAAATTGGCTTGAGCAGCTCTAACAATCCATAAGTAATAGGGAACTGGAAAAGATTATGATGATGAGGGAGCTAACTATGTGTTGCCAAGCTGTGTGATGATACAATTAGGATGCAACTATATCCCAGCATTTCAAACTAACCTGTGAAATCCAGATCTTGTCTTCAGTCCAGATTTGAGAAGGGGTTGGTTTGGGATCCCTTGTCTCTGTTCTGGAGGGCACAGAGCAAAAAGAATTACGGAGGATAATACAAGGGCATATAATTAAGAAAATCAGGTTGATATTTTAAAAAGATCAAATGAAAGCTGTCAAAAAAATTCTTCTGACTACGGAAAATCCCCCAAAAGGAAGGAGCAGAAGTTCTATTGCTTGAGCTGGTAAATCTGTTCAAGACTGATGCTCAAGAGAATTAATCTTACATCAGCAGAACGATGGGCTACATGACCCAAAGTTTTTCCTTTTGCTATGGACCATTTTTTTCCCTCTGCACAGTAGTATAAGTGTCCCAACCTTTCAGATGGACGTTGTTGTAACTGAAGAGAAGGGGGCAGATGATTGTGTTCCTGTAATCTGATCGGCTGAGATTCCTCCAGAGAGGAAACATACCTCAGGCTCACATTAGTTTGCCACAGCTCAGCCCACACTATGGAATGACCTAGGCCAAAGTGGCACCCCCCGCCACCACTAGCACGTCCTTCATCAGCTTCAAGCAACAACAACAGACCACGCCAGTGTCTCCAGGCAGACAGTCCTGTGCACTCCTCAAATCAGTGAAATTGCCTGGCTCTCCAAACAGCCAAATGATATTACCCCAATTCAGAGTAGAAGATCAGGAAAGATTAATTTAAAATCCTGCCCCACTTCATCTCCATAAACACTAAAAACTTTCTATTCTTCCCCCTGATCCCTCAGAGGTACAAATACAGATATCCATTCCAGCATATCAGCAGTATCTCTTTGTGAGAAAAAATTGATCTTCATCTCTTATTTAACATATCCACTGGCTTTTAAGAACAGTTCTCATTAGATCACTCAGTAAAATTGTTACATTAATTTTAGAATAAAGTTCCTATGAACACAACAAATAGTGGGCACAGAATGGAAGAGAAGAGAATTGAATAGATTTTTTTTCCCATTGGCCTGCCATGCTTCTAATATGGCAAATCAACTTGAAAAGTAGAAAAATAGTTAGCAACACCACTATGATCAAAGAAAAGTAGTTCACATTTCAGATACTAGCAACTGAGACAGCAAATATGAGCTGGGACACTTGGGATGTTCCTACTTTTCTAGTGAAAAGAATTGTGAAATCTGTACCCGGTTCCGAGTCATAAACAAACTCATAGGGAGATTATTCATCTTCCTGTCTCATGTGAAGGAAAATATTTCCTAACAAATCACAGAGCCAAAGATAAAAACCCTAAGGCTACATCTATACTAGTAAAGGAAACATGCCAGGGCCTGTTTTCTGGCTCTGAGATCAGCTGGCACTATGCGGCCGTGTCTCTACTGTTAAGCTTTCTTAGCCTCCAGAACAGGGGCATCCAAACTGCCACTGCAACTGCGGTCCCTGTCTTGCACTAACTCCCACATTATGCCTGGAAATTCTGGGGGGAAATGCTGATTAGCCTGGGCAAAAAGAGCATCAGGGACTATTCCTGCCAGTGCATGGGAACATTGTGGCATTGTTTAATTCACCGGTATAAGTGTAGCCTAAGTCTCACAGATCAGAGCTAGATTTTCACAGAATGACGGATTCACAGAATGATTGAGGTTTAAATCCTTGAAAGTAATAGCAAGACAGGGAGCTGGATCTGCAGCTTTTGTATGTGGGGATATATGTGAGGCTAAAACGATTGTCTAACTCATTACAAAAAAGAGACTAACTGTGAAAGTTATAGTAGGATTAAAAATCCTGACGTTTCAGAGCTGTTCAGATTTAGGCTCTCTGGGTCTGAGATTATGGCTAAAGTATATTTCTAACTGCAACATTTTGCTAACATGAGCCTTGGCTAATGAGAATGAGGTGCTCTCCCCCTGTAACAACAACTGTAAATATTAATGCTAAAAGACTATTTTTATGGTGTTGCTTTGGTACAATGAACTGATATAGAATTTATTGTACCTGGAGAATTGCCTCTGAAAGTATTAATAGGAGCATGAAAGTAACCTTAAGTAGCTTCTTGCTTATGAATGATAACACTACCTTAAATTTTGATTTGCAAGATTACAAAAGTAGACGGAAGCACATAGCACCAGTACAGAATTATTGCAAACTGCTTGTAATTAGGCAGTCCAGTCTACATCCAAACATTTAATCAAACACTGACCTAAAGATCAAAGGGAATTAGAGATGTATAGCTCTGAAAGGAAAACAAGATTTCTTTCCTCTCTGCTTCCTGTGATCCCCAGTTCCTTTTATATCACTAAATAGCAATTCCAGAAGACTCTTGCCAGCAACAACAGGAGCTAGTTCTGTCTGTGCTCCTGGGCTTCAAAAAGAAGCTGCTCTGAAAGTTCAAACCTGATGCAGTTCCTGGAAATCTGTATATTCAGCATTTTCTTAAACTGAAACCCATTCAATGGGCAAGGCACTTTCCTCAGTTACTGAGGAGAAAAGCCCATCACACAACGTGAGTAATCAGGCGCAAAGTGAACACTGGAGCATGGCAGCTGCTAAGCAAAATCCTGGCCCGGGTGCCAGCCTTTTCTTGTCTCCCCCAGCTCTGGGACTCCCCTTACTTCCAGGGATGCAGCTATAGCTCATCCTGCTCCATAGCTGTTGCAGCTATGGGCATCGACCCTGCAGGTCCTTCTGCTTCTGAAAAGGATTCGGTATGAGGAAAGGGTTGAAAGCCTGTCTGCTCCTCCCTCAGGGCGGCGAGGAAGCATGCAATAATATTAGCATAATCTTTCAGAGAAGAGAAGCAATCGGAGAAGAGTAACGATTAGGGCAGAAGCAAGCACCCTGCTCAAGTCAGTACTATGGCAGGTAAAAGAGGTGTCCCTATAGTTAAAAGCCTGGAGACAGGATACTGGCTGAAGGACAGAACAAGGTCGCAAGAGAGCAGCAGTTGGAAAGATTAGGAGAAGTCTCATACAAGATCTTCTTCCTCACTGGGATATCTGAATTAGATGCACATTGCCTGGCATGTTTTTCCTCTGTGCCTATTTGTGCTATAAATCCAAAGTCCAAAATTTAAATGGCTATTTGACATGTCTGTATTAAGTAATTGCACCTCCATGAACTTCCTTCAGCTTTGGTTGTTTACCAAAGCTCTGACCCTTGAACTTTATTTCCTTACTAATCTTATCTTTTACAGAAGTCTGCGAGCCTGACGCATGGATCAGTGTCACCGAAGTAACTGAACAAGGTAAACCTAATAATCCAGCCTGCATTTTTACATATTTACGTAGAGGGCTGAAGCAAATGCAGGAGACTAATCCACGTTTGATATGAAAGGACAGGAGAACATACTGTCCTGATCTTGTTAGAAAGAGATGGCGTCCGTCTACCGTCTTTCACAATGTCCTTAGGGTAAAATCCTGGAAATGATTAAATGTGTGATTTGAAATATAAAAGAATAGCTTATTTTCAAGGCAATGGCTGTATTTTTGGATAAATATTAATTTGTTGACAAAAGGCTGAGACATTATTTACCCAAATCCTTACTTATTTGCCAAAGAAAGGGCAAACAAAAAGACTTCCGTTGCTCCTTACTTTTAAGAAAGGTTCAGCCCTTACTCCATGTAGGATGAGTAATTTCTGCAATTGTTATTTACATATGTTAACATACATCCTCTGCCATTTTACTTGTAGCCATAATCTCTAAATTCACAGCTAGTCCTGTGCTCAGTCCCAGGGCCAGGTTTTATGCTGATAAAGAGCTTTGCCTACAGTCCTATAAGCTTATTATACCAGAGAAGATCTTACAATGTGTCCCTTGTTGGTACGAATGAAGGAAGACTAAAACTTACTAAACACCAAGAGCACTAAGCTGGTTGTGTTATGGACATGAGGTATAGAGACACAGTTGTGAAACCTTGTGCATGTCACATAATTACGGATGGGAATGCCCTCGCGTGTCCCATTTATCCAGTCCTCTACTGACCGACATTTCCTGAATCAGGCAGCATGGAGGGCTGTAATGGCATGCCTAAACCATAAGCAGGCACTTCTTTTTGTAAATTATATCATTCCTTGTACTCTCACTGAGAAAGATTATGAAGACAGAAATAAAGGATTTGCATAATTACTACCTGGGTATTTCCAAGTAAAGATACGATGACTGTGGAAACCGTTACCATGTACTGGTTCCTATCATCTTTCCTAGAGAATTTCCCCATATCTCCTAATCTTTCTACCTAATTGCTACCAGACACAGTGCTTCTTTTCATGATCCACGTCTTCAGTTCTTCTCTGTTTTTTCCCATTTTGTAAAGAAAATTTCCCCCAGCCCCAAAAACAACAAGCTACTTCCTTATAAGTCTTGCCTAATTTAATAATTAGAGCAATGCAGTGTGACAACATAGGAAAGAGAGCTGGGAACTGAGAGTATGTAAAATACCAAACAACTTAAGTCTTCATCCAAAACTGAAAAAGCTTTGATCTGGGTTTGAGTGTTCTATTTTTTAAAAAGCTCCCTCCTTCAGCTTTTAATTTTCATTTCATTTCCAGTATTTTATGGTGTTAGAAATAAAAACAGGATCAGAGTCAAAATAAAGCAAGAGATTGTCCTAATGGTATTCTCAGCATCTTTTGAAACAGGAAGTCCCAAGAATTTGAGTTTGCAGTCACTTTAGGTGATTGGAAAACACATTCATATTCTCTAAGTGTTTTTCCAAACTGAACTTTCAACATTTTTGACATTTACACTTTACCAAAATAGATCCTTTCGTGTGTAACTCTAGCCACCCTTATGCAACTTTTTTTGTTTTATCATTACACAGTACTGTGGTACTCATTATCTGTTTTTGCCTTTACAGGCACATAGTTCTCCTACACTTCTGTAATGGAGATTAATGCAAGTGTAAAATTTAATCCTCAGTTCTACTAGTTTAACACATATCCCACACAATAAACAGATGGGCTTCAATCCTGCAAACTCTTACACATCTAAGAAAATCAGTTTAATCGAATTATATGGAAAAATTATGTACTTAAAAGCTTTCACCTGCATATTTTCAGAACCAGAGGTGCATGCTAATATATCCTCTTTTTAGATTTTATAGGTAGGGAGAAGGCCATTTATCGTTGACTTTTGCAGGGACAGGACGTCACCTATACCGTTTCATTTGCAATAGTATCGCCTTTCATGACCTGCTCTCCTCAGAGAGGGCTGATTTTGAATCTCTTGTTAGTTTTAAACAAAAGATTCACCAGCATAGGCTACTCTTGTGTTAATCAAGCTCATCTTTATCTGGGGACTCTGAATCCTACGCTCTAAAGGAATCTACAACACTTTAAAAAGTTACTGCCACTCCTTGAGCTTTCCTGCCTGCCCTTCATCGGGATGCCCATGGCCACAGTGGGGCCCACAGGAGTCGGGAGCCTGTGCTCCTTGCTGCAGCTGAGCCTGACATGTGAGCGCAAACTTATCTTCACTGGCTATGCCAGATTACATACTGGGACAGGAACAGGGATGGCGGGCACACATCCTTTTCTGTTTTCAGCCACTACCAAAAACAGGAGTGGAGACAGCTAGTCCTCCAGCCAGGCACAGAGTGACCACTCTTACAGACATTTGATGCTCTCAAGCTGCAGAAAGAGGCGAGGAACTGCTCGCAGAGCAGCAGGACAGTGATGTCTTAAACCACTGCAATTAGATCTGCCACAGCCAATCTGTCATGGCATTGAGCTCCCAGTTTAACAAAATTTCGTTGTTCTGGAGAGTAAAATGAAAGAAAGCCGCACAAATCAAGCAATTAGAGCTCAAGTTTTCAAATCTGCATGAACCTCAGAGCAACATCTATCAAAGATTATTAGTACCACAGAGAAGAGTTAAAAGCCTTATTGTTAAGACTTCCCATTGATTGCTGTCCTACTTCCTTCTTATCCATTGCCCTGTCCTATTATTTTAGTTTTGCAGATATAACACCTTCCCTCATTAACTACATGCCACCTATCAAATTATTTTACCTTCCTAGCACAGTAGTTCATCATCCTAGTTCTATTGTCCTGTGTTATACTGCTTACCACTTTCTATTAAATTCTGTTTTTTATTCTAGTTTCCTGCCTTTAGGTTTTATTATATCAAATTGTTTATGCACTATACATGTATTTGCATTGTCCTCTGTAGAGTATCTTGCATGTACAGAGTATTCAAATGAGAAAAAAATTCAAGGGCAAACGGAGTTTACAGAAAGCTATTTTTGCTGAAGCAACTAAACAGTTATTAGTACTTTACAGCATCAATACACATCTCATTCAGAACACGACAGAAAACTTGTTCCTTGCTCTAAAGAGTTTTCTTTTAAATTACAAATCAACAATGTAGTTTGGCTATACTAAGGATATATTACCATAACATACAGTAAATAACTTGTGCTCAAATCAATTGGTTTCTTAGGAGCCTCATGCCCAGTTGTGCCACTTATGTTTCATTCTTCAATTTACCTGTTATAAATTTCTTTATGACTAGAGAGAGGATGAAGTACTTCCTAGAAATACATAAAAGGTTTCCATACTGAACTGAAATTGACTATTCTTAAATTCTAATGTCTAAATCTAATCTAATATCTAAACTAAATTGTTAATGTTGTGGTGTATGTCCAGTACAGACCGCCTGATCAGGAAGAAGTGGGCAAGACCTTTCTCAGACAACTAGAAGAAGCCTCACATTCACAGGTCCCCATGAAGGACTGAACCACTCTGATATCTGCTGAAGGGACAGCACAGCAAGGCATAAGCAATGCAGGAGGTTTCTGGAATGCATTGATGACAACTTCCTGACACAGATAATCAAGGAGCTGATGAGGGGAGACGCTCTGCTAGACCTCACATTTACAAATCAGGAAGGATTAGTCAGGTATATGAAGGCTGGGGGCAGCCTTGGCTGCAGCAGTCAAGAGATGGTGGAGTTCAGGATCCTATGAGGAACGAACAGAAGAAAAAGCAGGATCACAACCCTGGACTTCAGGAGAGCAGACTTTGGCCTGTTCAGGGACTTGCTTGGAAGAATCCCTATGTGAGACGGATCTGGAGAGAACAGGACTCCATGAGAGCTGGTTAATTTTCAAGGATTGCTGCCTTACAAGGATCACAAGCTCAAGAATGGTCCATTCTGACGAGCAAGAAATCAAGTAAAGCTGTCAGGAGGCCTGCATGGATAAACTAGGAGCTCCTGACAAAACTCAGACATAAAAAGGAGGTGCACAAGAGGTAGAAGAAAGGACCGGTGATCCAGAAGGAATACAGAGGCACTTTCCATGCATGTAGGGATCAAGTTAGGAAAAGCAAAGACCTCCTTAAGTTGAATATGGTGAAGGACATGAAGCACAACAAGAAGGGCTTATACAGGTACATCATCAACAAAAAGAAGATGAGGTAAAACATGGGATGGCTGCTGGATGGGGCAGGGGACCTGGTGACAAAGGACATGGAAAAGGTCAGAGTACTCAATGCTTTCTTCTCCTCAGTCTTTACTGGTAAGACCAGCCTTCAGGAATCCCAGGCCCCTGAGATCGGGGGGGAAGTCTGAACAAAGGAAGGCTTAGCCTTAGTGACAGAATTTCAGGTTAGGGAACACTTCAACAAGCTTGACGTACATAAGTCCAGGGGACCTGATGGGAAGCATCCATGCAGGAGGGGGCTCAATCATTGCAAGGCAAAGAGGACTGAGGACTGAGGGCTGGAAGAAAGCGAATTTCACCTCTATCTTTGAGAAGGGCAAGAAGGAGCATCCAGGGAACTACAGGCTGGTCAGCCTCACCCTGGCTCCTTGGGAAGGTGAGGAGCTAATCCTGGATGCCATCTCCAAACACATTAAGGACAAGAAGGTGATTAGGTTTACTTAGCATGGATTTCAGGAGAAATCATGCTTCACCAGCCTGATAGCTTTCTATGAGAAAATGATTGGCTTGGTGAATGATGTTAATCTCAACTTCAGTAAAACTTTCAATGCTACCTCACATCGCATACTCATAGCTAAACTGATGAAGTATAGAATAAATAAGTGGTCACTGAGGTGGACTGAAAACTGACTGAGTGGCAGAGGGTTGTGATCAATGGCATAAGCTGAAGGCCAGTTACTAGTGGTGTCCCCCAGGGGTCAGTACTGGGCCCAATACTGTTTAACATCTTCATTAACGGCCTAGAATATAGGACAGAGTGCACTCTCAGCAAGTTTGCAGACAATACAAAACTGGGAAGAGTGGCTGATACACCAGAAGGCTGTGCTGCCATTCAGAGGGACCTCGACAGGCTGGAGAGCTGGGCGGAGAGGAACTTCATGAAGTTCCACAAGGGCAAGTGCAGGGCCCTGCACCTGGGGAGGAATAACCCCAGGCACCAGTACAGGCTGGGGCTTGACCTGCTGCAAAGCAGCTCTGCAGAGAAGGACCTGGGTGTCTTGGTGGATGAGAAGTTAAGCATGAGCCAGCAATGTGCCCTTGCAGCAAAGAAAGCCAACAGCATCCTGGGATGCATTAGGAAGAGCATCTCCAATAGGCTGAGAGAGGTGATCAGCCCTGACAAGGCCACATTTGCAGCGCTGTATCCAGTACTAGGCTCCACAGTGGGACATACTGGAACAGGTCCAGCAAAGGGCCGTAAAGATGACTGAGGGACTAGAACATCTCTCATAGGAGGAGAGAGATAGTATTGTTTAGCCTGCAGAAGAAAAGGCTCAGGGGGATCTTATCCACGTGTACAAATACCTAATGGGGGTGGCGGGGTGCGAGGAGGGAAGTAAAGGACATTAAAAAATCACAGAATAAATGTGAGATGGAGCCAAACTCTTCTCAGTGGTGTACAGGGAAAGGACAAGAGTCAGTGGGAACAAACTGAAATACAACAAAATCCACCTAAACGTAAGAAAAACTGTAAGGGTCGTCAAGCACTGAAACAGGTTGCCCAAAGAAGTTATGGAGATCCCACCCTTGGAGATATCCAAAACCTGACCAGACAGTGTTCTGGACAACCTGTTCTAGCTGACCCTCCTTGAGCAGTTTGTAGAGGTTCCTTCCAACCTTAGGCACTCTGTGGTTCTGTGGACTATTTTCATTTGAATGCTCAATGAGTAGGAGCTAGAGACCCATCTTGCACCTATTTCAGTCCTCCAAATGTAAACATTAAAGTACTCTCTCTAATCGATGGAAATAGGCTAATGCCTCCTGCAGCAAATTTTATCTGCCTAAGCATTAGAGATATCTAAGTTAAAGCATGAGGTTGTTAGCTAAATTACATAGACTGGAATTTATCCATTGATTTTTCCACTGACCAAGGCCAACAACTCCAAATAACCTACTGGTCCAGAGATTTTGACCAAAGTTCAAGTGTTGCACTTATCAGAGAGTTATTATTTAAATAACTGGGAGCTAGTACAAAGGTCTTATCCATGGCTAAGTTTATCCTGTCTTACTGCAGTTGAGCTGAGACACTGCAATGTCTTACACTTAAGTAAATTGCCTGTGTTTGAGTCAGTGCTGAGGGTGGGGTTACATTATACAAGTGAGTCTATTTAATGTTTGCTGTCACCAAAAAGGAAGTTGAAAGCAAAAATACAAACATCCCTCCCAGATTCCTGGCTAAGTGGTTTTTCTTGCCCCCACCAAGTTACCTCTAGCACACATCTCATGAGTAACCAACTCCGTAACACAAGAGAAAATAATATTTATTTTTCTTTTTCACTCAGTTGAATTTCTTCTATTTTAGCAAGTTTACATTGGCTTGGAGCAAGATCAGAGGAATCCCGAAGCCAGCTCAACAGAGGGGTCATAACTACACGGTAAAGAGCAGAGGGTAGAAGAGAGGGAGACAAGGCAGGGAGCCAGGGGGTTGAACTGCCCCAAGGGCAGAACTGAACCTCTGGACTAACTCAAGCTCACTCATGTAGCTTTACCCTTAGCAATCAGCAGTCATAATTCACAATGCCCCTACCCATAAGCAGATGATACAAGGGAGATTTTGAGGGATGGATGAAGGAGAATATGGCATTGGAATCACAAAATCATAATGAGATTTTTCTCCTTTAAGTGCTGAGACAGCATAGCACAGGTAGTCACGTACAGGTAGTCACGTACAGGGAAAAGCAAGAAGAGCAGATGGTCAAGGTTAACATCACTAGCAGAGCAAGGCAGGTTTTAACGTCACACTGGCAGGAGAAATAGACTGAGTGGGGCCAAACTGGGGAGAACTTTTTTAATCTGTATAAGTCGTTTGGCTTGATACATTACAGGAGAAAGAGCCAAAGCAGAGGAAGGAAGTATTTTAATAGTTTGTGCTTCATTTCAGACTTGCGTGCATTTCCGTCGATACTGTTAAGCTTGAGGCAAAGTCCTCCAAAAGCAAAACAATCTCTGAAAACAGAATGTTGCACCAGGCAATATGTAGCTTTGGTCTATATCTCTTGGGCCCTCCTGTATCAAAAATTCATCATTCTCAGTGATAACACAGCAAAACAATTTTTTTCAAGTTAAAGAAAGTCATGTTTCCTATAAGATAAGTTGTTTCCTATCCCATGAATGTCTGTTACGATTAATTATTCAAGTGTCTTCTGTCATGGTTTTGTCCCATGTCAGCTAGTACTCTCCTAGGTAATACACAGGCATGTTTGGTACATGCTTGGGACTATTCCTAGTAGGCACTTTGGACACAACAACCAAGCTATTCTGGAGAGGAAAAAAGCTTAAACACGGAGAGAAGAGCTATGCTGTGAATTTGGTCTCAGGGATGGAGGACCGTCCTTGGTCTATTTTATTAAATAGCTCAGAAGTAGCTGTAGAGTCCATGTAACATATTTTTAAAAACTACCAGTCTATTAAGTGACAGCTGTTTGAAATTTACATAAAACAGATAACATTACTGTAGTGGAGTTTGTTGATTGGTTGGTGCCTGGACTCTGTGATAGACTGTGTAGATACATAGCATAAAGACAAGTGAGGATTTTTGGTCTCAGTCTTTCTGTTGTTTTTTTTTTTTTTTTTTAAGGTTTTAGTCTAGCATCTGGTTCGGGAGGAGGTCCGATTAAAGTTTACTTCCCTGAATTTATGATTAGCAAACAAGAAAACAATCAAGGCAAAGACAGATGAGACAACTGCAAGCAAGGAAAAAGCAGACAGCTATAATTATGTTTGCTTGCTTAATTAGATTGCACATAGATGCTTTCTCACACCCAGTAATTACTATGTGAGAACTGTGAGTGAATCAATAGAAATAAATAAATAATGGTATGGTAGAGAGGCATTATCTATAGCATGAGCATGGGAGGGGTGAAATGAAGTTATTCAGTCAGATCACCTGAAACAAGTGCTAACAAAACTTTTAATACCTCTCCTGACTCTTCACCTATTAGTTATTGGCTTATGCACTATACAATAGAATCTCAGGATATACTTGTAAACCTAGGTACTTTCATTATAACCTCAGAGGGCTACTGAAATTCATTATTTCATTGCAGTTCTCACAAAAGTAGCAGGTTTCTCAGAACTTTGGTCGTGTCATTTCATGGAAATCTCACCTTGCACTAGGAAAAAGCCTCTAGGAATCACATTTGTGAAGGGAATAGAAATACGTACCATCCTCAAGTCCAAAGAAAAGGAGACAAAAATAAAGGAATTAATAACTGCAATGAAAGTTATGAGCAAGTAAAAGAAAAGCAATCAGGGGAAGGGCTCATAATTTAGAGAATAGGATTATTCATAATAAAGCTATATGAGGAATGAGTTTTAATGTCTATACAGTAGTACAAGAAATGCAGCAAACAAGCAGGAGAAGGGAGTTTTAATATGATTACACTTATGACTTAATTGCTACAAAAGACCTGATGAACTCGTTTACTTGGCTAGAACCTAAATATAGACAAGTACAGTTTCTGTAGGAGAAGTGAGCAGGGAAAAAAGCAATAGATGTTACCTTGCATGTACTGGATGTATACATCTGCTCTGAAATCAGAAAGCAGAAAGAAGAGACTAATGGAAAATCTCTAGGAAATGGTGTAAGGGTAATGGAATATACATAAGGTCTTGCACTACTGAATCAGGACTACGAAGATGTATAAGAATTTTTTCTGAGTTGTCCAAACCATAAGATTTGGTTTAAGAATTTTAATAACTGCAGCAAGACACAGACAGTCCAGAACATTCTTCAAACAGATCAGGAATAAATTTTTTTGTATATAGAAAACAGAGAAAGCAACTGAAATTAAGGTGTCAGTAGATTAGATTTTAAGCAGTAGGGAAGGAAGTGGTTGCAAATGGGAAGGTGAAAGAGAGCACTCTCTCACTGCATGGGAGTATATACAAAATAATAAACAAACAGGGGTGTCCAGCTAACGAACAACAACAGACTTCAAGAAGGCAAATTTTAAGAAATCCTGAGAACTGATGGCTAAGATCCAATAAATCTTAGGTTCTTTAAAGAAAGGGATACAATTGCAGTGCAGAATAAACTGAATAAGGGCAGTGGCTAAATTACTAACCCTTTGGTGTTCTTAAATTCAAATTATACAGAAAACATAAATTAGACATAACTGATATAGGTAAGTTTGAAAGAAGAGCACATACGGGTAAAGGGAAAAAATGGAAAGACCAGCATCTAGAATGAGATATCACTAGCAAGAGAAAACAAGCATACGGAGAAATGTTCCAGAAGCACAGTAGGTTGGGAATCCTTTCCCTGGGCTTCCCTCTCTGTGAGAGGTAGGCATTTGTGCTCCAGGTTCCCAAGCAAGCAAAAACGCAGTTCTCATGTCAGGCAGTTAATATAACCAGCACCAGTGAGAGAGCAGTAAGAACTCAGATACAGCAAGGAAAGAACAGACTAAAAAATACTTTGACAAATTGGTTGTTTTCACATCAGTTGGGCCTAATGAATTTCACTGCCATGTGTGAAAGAGAACTATCTCAACAACCTCACAAGCGCTAGCAGTTGTCACTGAGAGCTCGTGGATGATGAAGAGATATTCCAGAAAATAAGGCAAATATAATGCCAATATTTAAACAGAGAGAGCAAGAAGGAAGAAGAAAATAAACAGCTTTTTCTTTGAAAAAAATGAAGGAAATAATCAGTGTGTAAGCACCTAGAAAATAAAAATAGGATAAATAGCCATCAAGAACAAAATCTTGTCAAGGTAATCTGATTTGTTCCTGTGATGCAGTTATGGTTCTTGTAGACTGGGAAGGGGCACTACATATGAAATACTTTGATTTCTGTAAGACTTTTGACATTGCCTCCCCCGGCTCTCATAGGCAAGCATGGACTATATGGTGTGCTACCACACTGAAGAAGTGTATCTAGTGGGCTGTAGAAGGGTCTGCCCTGCCCCTTACACAACTTAATGCTTGCCCCAATGATTTGGATGAAGGATGTGCAGCTAACATCAAGCTAGAAGGGTTGCAAACGTACCAGAGGGTAGGATTAACGTTTGAAAACCTCTTACCAAAAATGAAAAACGGTGGGGAAGAAAAAAGATGCACTACAATAAGGACAAATAAATAGAATTCTGTGCTTAAGTAGGCATAATCCACTACATAAATACAGAGTGTACAATAACCATTTAAGCAGTCACCGTGGAATAAAGGATTTGAGGCTATTACAAATTACCAACTGAACTTGAGTCAACAGTGTCACGAAGCTGCAAAAAAGGCAAATAGCATCCAAGGATCTATAAACATGAGTGTCAGCTATCAGCACAAAGGAATTATTCTGTTAAGCCATGGTAGGACAGAAAAGCACAAATATAGCATGTGTGAGGAACTCAAATCTTCCCATTGGGAGCTTTAAGAATGACAAGCATCTATCAGAAATTGTCCACCTTTGAATAATGGAATGGACTACCTGGCCTTTCAATTTCTCTTAACCATATCACTTACCATTCCTGTGATCAATGATCATCAACGCAACTTAGCATTGCAGCTGTAGCCCTGCCTTCACCAGTGCTTTCCTGGCTGTGGGAGGGTAGCAGAGAACACTGAGTGCTATCCTCCAAACAGCATGCCAGGTGAAACCACCCTTTTGCTCCTCTCTCTGGGAGCTCTGGGCTTACAAGGGAAAGCTACTCAAATACTGAACCTATAGCTGCAGCATTTGGACAGTTTAAAACTGAAAGAGAGATGGGCTTATATGTCCTGATTTAAAATAAAACATATTTTTCTCAGATTTTCTCTCAGGATTTGGAAGGGAGGAAGGAACAAAGCAGAAGAGCATGTAAAATGTCTGCATTAAGGCAAAATGAAATACCTGCACTAATGCAAGCAGAGCTAAATCAGGACTTGCAGGCTTGTGACATCCCATCATTCCCAAACAATTCTCCATCTTCCTCCTCCTTCAAGAGTTTCCCTACTACTCCCCCTCCCACCATGTCCAGCTTTTTGGAGGGTCACCATCAATTCCCGTACTTCTCACAGTGCAGCCGGGACAAAAAAGGGGCTGGGGCCACCAGCCAGCCTGCTTGGGCCCCCAGGGGTTGGGCAGGGGGTGCCACTGCTCTGCTTGGAAGAGGACAGCAGAGAAAGAAGCAGAGAGCAATGAGAAGTTGTGCTGCCTGGACAGATATCATCCCAGCAGCAGAGGCCTTTGCAGGCAGGAGAAAGAACCTGGGTAAGCAGTTGTTACCTGCAGCAGCCTGCTCCCGTGGGCAGCTGCCCACGCAGCACTTATAGAAAGCCCATTCTGACCTGTTCGTGGAGGCGACTCACAGACTGTACCTGCTGCCTAGAGGCTCTGCAGTGCAACAGCTTTGCGCTATTCCCTTTATGCTCAGGGAGCCACTCATCTCACTGTCATAAAGAGAGTTCTCATTTCTCAAAACATGAATTTTGGGTTGCCTTTTAACCAGAAAAGAGTATCTATCTTTAGCAAAGGGCTGCACGATGAAGCTTCCAGTGCTATAGACATCTTCCTCCTATAAAGCAAAACAAACACACAAGCAAAAATTGAGACAAAATCATCAAGAAGAATATGATGCTTCTTTGAAATTGTCATTACTGAAGAAAATCTCAATGAAAAAAATTAAAAATTCCCGAACTTCTATTTAACGTATTTAAGTAAATAACACTTGAAGCAACAGGTACAAAAGCGGAGTTGTTAAAGCTAAAATACACAGCTTACATGCATTTTATATCTAGAAATTAGAATTCTTTCCATCGCAATGTTCTAGAGAGTTATACACTAATTTAGCTACAATGCAGCAGAACTCACACCGCAGTAATAGAATATTGATTGTACAATGTTCAGAGACAAAGAACTCATGTTACTGAACTTTATACACATGCATGTTGCTGCAGCAAGAAATCCACATCAATATTTCTTGCCAAATATATCCAACCACCACTGTACATACTGGTGATTCAATTATAAAATATAGAATTTTTTGGTAGGATGCAGTCAATTTTGCATTAAGTTAAAATGTCAGTAATGGAAATGACCTTGTCAAAAGGAAAAGATTAAATGTTCAGATGCAGGAAAGTATGATGTTCATTTAATTCTACTTCTTTGCTAGTTTATTAAAATATAGAATATATGCTTTAGAGCTGCCAAGAACTTACGTAAAGATGAGTAATGTCCCTGTACTGCAGATTTCGCATCCTAATCCAAAACAGCTTGCGTTTTTGTAGGTCTTCGTTGGTCTGAAGCCCGTTGTTAAAAAGGGGATAATGACTATACACTAATTTCTAACTGAAAATTGAACCACCGGTCACTATGCACACACTAGTCCTCAGAACAGCTTCCCAGTGTACCACGCCAAAATAAATCAAGCATAATAGAGCAGTAATCTGGGACTAATGCAGACTGATTGCTTCGCGCTCCTTGCTCCAGCCTTTCTTTCTGAAGACAGGCCACACACCCCATCTCACAGCTGAGGAGCATCTCTACCACTGACAGCTGCTCTGTTGCTTGCTTCTGTTCCGCTGCTGAATCTAATCACCTTCCCAAAGGTCCCCTCTTAATACCTCTGTGGGATTTCATGACAGTGCCGTGAATATAATGTCAATTTTTATGTACTTCAAGGCAATCTCTGTGAAATGGTGGTTACGCAAAAATTATATACATAGTCAAGTTTTTCTTTGAGACTTTTGTTTCACTGTTGTTGGTAGAGAGACCATTAGGCACTTAATCAACTAGCAGTGACAACTCTTAGACAAAGGACCGGGCTGATGGTCTGATCCTCTAATGCAATTTCCATCTTTCTATTTTCTCATTTGGAATAGAACATTATTCTATTGTGTCCACCGAGTAATATTCTCCCAATGATATATTACAAACATATGTACCCACTGAGCATACTTTAGGACTGTAAGTTGCCTTAAAAGTCTTTACACTGTTAAAATCACTGTAAACAACTTCAAGACACTCAGGACCCTTGCAGTCGTTTTTTAGCTGCACAGGGCACAGAACTTTAAAAGCAAACAGTCTGTGTACTCCCAAGGTTTTGACTCAAGATGTGTTTCAGTACCTCATGGAATGCTGTCTATTGGTAAAATCATGGTATAGAAACGAAGAATGAGATCCTGACCTCATCCATTTGCTTCTCCTCTGCTCATTGTGTTTTTTATGCCTTTTTGTCCCACTGAGACAAATGTTAATTTCTAGGTCATGTATACTTCTCCCCGCCCAGTTCCCACTGCATTATACAACATGAGAGCAAAAGATATTACAGTTTATGTATTTGTAGTCTCTGCTGTGTTCCCATTAACTGTTAACTATAAAATTTGACTTACAATTCTTAATTTGAATCCTTTAAAGGGGGAAAGCTCAGTACCATCAGCTATTCAATCTCAACCTTCTACTAATACAAAATGTTTCCCTGAAAATATTTACGATTACTTAGAACCTAAACACGACTTAATCATACCTAAGAGGAAAAATACAGTATCTGTCTTTTTGATTGATATTCATTATGATCTGCTGTGTAATTGCCTTAAAAATGTTTGCAGAAGATATTGCTTGCAACAAATTTTATATCTCTTTGTATTGTCCCTTCAAGGCATTAATTTCATGAAGCAAAAGAAAGATGCCTTTATTACCACAATTCATTAGAACGTGGTAAACTGTGCCAAATAAAGAAGCATTTTTCACAGACAATTATTGTTATTACCTAGTGCAACTTACATTTCACTGAATAGAAAAAAAGAAAGTTTTCTAAAATTAGGCTTTTGCAAAAAATAAGTTGATTCTAAACTACTGTGCAGAAAAAGCCTGAAGGCTCTCGAAATTGCAGCTTTGTATATGAAATCCATTAACCTTCATGAGGATTGATTTAAATAATCTTGAACCAGCCTTCACTACCATCTAAGTCACCTGCATGCACAAATAAAAGGACTTCTGCTGGTGGAGCTAATTTACAAAAAGAATCTTTCTGCAGTCGGAAATATTTTTTTAGCAGATGGACAAACGGACACTATTTAGAGACTTTATTGTGCATGCCCCACTTTAATAGCTGTCAGGATTCAAAGGAGAAATGGACAAACTCCCCCCTAAATTGCTGATGAGCTACTTCTAAGGGAAGAAAAAGCTGTAGTAGGGCCTGCTTGGTGCATCCCCCTTAGGATTTTAGCTAGTGGAGAAGGAAATTCTGCTGCAACACACAGAGATAAGGAGGCTTTGTGCCAGATCTTAGACCCACTGAGACAGATTTCCCACCACTTAGCAAAATGAGAAGATACCGTCTTTCACTAGCTCAAACCCAAGGGATAATTGCTTTTGGTAAACAGCATTGTATCTGCCTGGAAGAAACAGAGGAGGAAGAAGCTGTAGGGCAAGAGATTTAGTCCCAATTACTTCTTGCAGTGGCCACAAAAGACATGTCATGAATGCGTCTTACCTTCTAACCAGACTTACCTCGCTCCCTTCATGGCCAGCTTTCTAAGCCTTTCCCCGCGCATGCTGCAGGGTCCGCTGAGCCCAGTGTTTGTTGCCAAGCCTCTTCTCCAGCAAATATTTCTGTCTGAAAGACTCTGCATTCGCACAGGCAGTGTTCAGAGTTGAAAGACAAGCATCCTAAAAAGACTTCAGTAAAAAGAACAAAGTCAAGTCATCACTTTTACAAATTGCATATAAAAACTCTGTCCCAGTAAGAATGACAAAAGCTGGAGGAGGCTCTGAGATGATCCATGGTCTCAAGGAGTTCTACAAAAAAATAAATCAAATTATGAAAACAGCCTTTCATGTCTTGTAAAGCTTCTGAAGGACTTCCAAAGCAGACAAGTCATTCACATTGGAAAACAATCAGTTGCTCTGGGCTATATTTCAAGCACGATAAATGAAAATAATGAATCTACAGTGTTAAATATCAACAAGCAGTTATGATGGCATGATCAAAACTCAGTTTATAGGGAACTGTAGCACTGATAATTTTCTTCAACATATGCTTAGTAGTGAAGGACTTATGGAAAGTCTGAGGTCAAAAGCAATGGGGCGTGGAAATCAGTGCGCTCTGAGAACACTGGCTCTTCCTCACCCTTTCCAAAACTAGGAGATGCTACACAAAGATATCTAGGAAGTTATCTAAATTTTCTACTATGGTTTCCCCAAGGGCCACACTGATCCTTTGTATACTGAAAGGACTTCTAGATCATTTCCAGAAGGTCAGAGAAAAGAAAAACCCAGACATCAGAGCAGATCACAATTTTTTTGAGGGAAGACTGAAAAATAAGACCAAAGAAACATGAGTTAGTGATGCCTGTCTTGTGAGCCATTACTCTCTTTTTAGTGATAAATAAAGCCTTCTGCAGTTAGTTGATGAATAGAACAAAGGAAGCAATTAAAACAAACCTAAGGGAAGAGCAGGCTGAATTTAGACTCAAAATATTATAGGGTAATCACATTTTTAGTCTAAAAAATAGAGACGAGAATGTCAAACAGCAAAAACCACATGCCACAGATATCAGAGATTTTAGGAAACATTTTGCAGCCTCTGCTGTGATTGACCCTGGACCATCTTGAAGTAAAATAGCATGTCGATAAAAACAATTACCGTCTTCAGGGTTTTGTGTTAAGGTGAAGTTTCCATAGTCAAAGCAAATGCAGACTTGATTGTATTTTGAAATGGTGTCAAAGAAGGCTGCATTGCTGTTTGACACTGCCATTGACTTCACTGTTAGCAAGAGCGTAGACAAACTTTAGATACATACAACACTGGCACTACCTACCTGAATTGCATATTAGAAGACTTAGACTTTAAATAAAGACATTACTCTTCCCGGTAATAGAGGAGCTGATTAGTAAGCTGTAGCCAAAAAAGATAGGGTTAAAACTCTGATGAAATTTAAGCAAAAAGGTCCACAGAGATTTGCAAGAAAATGTTTTCTCCTGTCCTCTCTCCCTGAAAGGACATTTTGCCAGATCTCTAACAGTTTAACCTAAATAATTCTCCTCCCTCCTCTCATCCCAGAAGGAGCAGCTCCCTTTCTTTCTGAAGTCAACTCACATGAAAGACGAGTCTGAATCCTTGCCCAGCTCTTCCACTCTGTCATCCACTCCCAAGATGAAATGCTCCATTAAGACAAACCCATATAACAAAAGAAATCAGATTATATACTTTGAAAGTGACATGCAAGTTAACAGGAATTCCCAGAAGGGAAAAAACATAACTAATCACTAAGGCCAGGCTGCAGGCATTCACTCCTATTTCCAATTTAATATACTGACGTGAAGGCTGGAAATCTACCCATGGACAAGAGGCCTCAAAATGCCTTCAAAAGCAAATAACTCAGGGAAATATCAGGTAAGCAGGAAATTAATTCTTAATGAATGTTGCAGCCAGCCACAGAGTTCAACAGCACTGTATTTCCAAAGGTGCCTAGAAGGAAAGTACCTGGGACTGGGACATGTCAAAAAAGAAGACAGAGGGTCTGACAGTGTCCGTACATCATTGGGCTGATAAAGGAACATTAAGGACGCTGATGGACAGTTATCTGCTAAATAGCACTTTGAGAGGAAACACACTGTTTTAATATCAGATAACAGCAGAGCAATCCAGCCTAGACAATGCTGGCTGAGCTCTGCCTGTGCTGTAAGCATTGTTTGACCGTGCAGAAAAGATTCAGGATTGCCTATCGGCTTTTAGTATAAATGAAGATTTAATTCATCACACTGCTATCCGGCTTATGGTCAGTTCTACGAAGCTTTTGGGTGTAAGTTGTAATGAAAACACTAGAAAATGGGAGTTTAGGAGTAGTAAAAAAAAGTTTACTCATGTATCTGAGGAGGTTGGAGTAGACAAATTCTACATCCATGAGATGTATTAGAAATCCCATTACTTTCGAAGGCATCCAGTTGTCTTACAGTCGCGAAGAGATGCCCTAGGGATAGAAATAGAAAATGAACTCTGAACAAAACACTTGAGATTATTTTTTCTTTTTTTATTTTAATCACCGACTCCTTTAGTCAGGCAAAAATACCACTTGCAACTTAGCAGAATTCCTGACTAAGTAAAATAGTCCTCCCTATATAAATATTTACGAAACATAGTGCTCTAAAATAGTCAAGATTCATTTTCTGAAACAAATCATATTATATTATTTGACATGTGCTAGCATTAAGATCATGATATTGCAGTTCTTAATTTTGTGGACAGATTTTAGAAAGAAGTATTTTCTGTGCAAGCTATGCTTCTCTTTCATGTGTGTTTGTATAAGTATGAATAAGTAAAGATTGTAAATATAGCACAACTGACAACTGGCTTTATTGAACAATTATTTTATTATATTCTTGCAAATATGGTAGAGTTATATTTCTTTTATGGATTTCAGGAGTTTTGGTCCGTTATTAGCAACTTATCTGAATGGCACATTCATAAAATAACTTTTTTCTATTTTTGCTGGTAGTGCAAACTTAAAGATAATATATTCTGTACCAGCTCCCCAATAAGATAAAACATAAAATGACATTATACAGTAATTTGGATATTTTACTGACTTTATATTCTGGCAATATGTTTCATGCCTCATTTGCTAGGAAACTCATTAGACAAGTGCAAACCATGCTTTAATGCAATAGGTTCAGACTTCTTTCTCAACTAACTTGAGCCCCTGCTTATCTTCTGTACTTTCATGCTTGAGTTAATAAATTGCAAAGTTTTACTCTTCTGTTTGCTCTGTTCTCCTTTACATACCATTTATTGGTGGCTCTCTGCTTTGAGAGAGAAGGAAGAGATGAAAAGCAAATTATCCCCTTGGCTCATGGAATAAAGTTTGGGTTCATACGATCTGTATTCTTACGGGGATTTATGATTTACTGAGCTCTCAATTTGGGATGAGAACATACACTGAAACGCAGACATATCAATAGGGAGGAACATCCAAGACCAAACCACTGAGAAGTTTCAAACCCAAACACAGTTTTAGCCATGATTTCAGATTTAATAGGTCAATTAAATCCACTGAGAGAACTGATATCAAGATCTACTATATTCCAACATCGGTCATAAGTAGATTGCTAGAGAGCTTATAAAATGTAAAGGAAAACTACAGCTGTTTAAATATAAGTAGTGCATACGCATGCATGTGCAGTGACACGTGTCTGGTGGTAGGTTTCTCAGTTAACCAAGTGACTGTCCCACTAGGAGGAACTCAGGAGTGGGTCCTTCAGCAACCCTGTGCTAACCAGGCTCAAGATCTTTAAAGGCCAATGCAGACAGATTTCTCTGTGGCCTATTTCTCTGGCCACCCCCTCATGCATACTCCACTACTGGGCCTCTGTACTGATCTCACTCTGACACTTTTGTGTGTCAGAAACAAGAAGGCTGACTGTGATAAATCAGCTACTTCAGAAAATATCAGTACTGATAAGGACTGATAAGTCCTTGCTCTCCACTGATCTTTGGTGGACACCCAGTACATAGAAACATGGGAAAAGAGTATTAAGTGACTCAGTGGGTCAGTTCTTCTCTGACTGTAGGCAACCATGTAATAGATATTTAGTTCAGAAGTGCACTCAGAAATCTACTTCAATCACTCCTACACACCAAAGTCCATACGACACTTTTCAAAACTGCCTAATAACCTTAAGAACGATAACAAGAAGTGAAAATGCGCCCTGAGGAACAAGAAAGAGGGACTGGCCACAGAGGCTAGATTTCCTTTAGTCCTTTTGGCAAGTCCACAGCAGTGAGCAGCCCCAACCTCCCATTGGACTTTGCCCACAAAAACTCTGCTAATCAGGACTGAAAGGCTGCTTTAGACTATGCTGGACGCTCCTGGTTTTGTTGTCATTATTAACCATTCACATCCAATTTACATATGCCGTATGTTCCTGCAGCACAAGAAAAGTAGCAAAAACTGTTTGAGTGCTCATGGAAGCTAGAAACCCTTACCTCTTTCTTTGAGGGTCTCCAGCCCCTACCCTCAAACCTGCAGTACACACCAAAAGCTCCCAGACTTCTAGGATACGGGTGTACTGTAGCCCTAGCTCCGTTGTTCAGAATACTTACTGGGGCTAGACCTGCAAACCTCTTCAGACCTCTTCATCAGAGGGTCACGAGTTTGCAACACAGCACAAAATAGCAGGATCAGCGTACCATGACCCTGAACAAATAGCTTGTCCTGCCTCCAGCAGCTGGGTCAGTAATTCTCCATAATGTTCTCACTGAGCTATAAGCTGTTTGAAACTGTGTGTGTACATATAGTGCCTGGCAAAACCAAGCTTAAATCTTATTTAGGTCAACCAACTAGAATACCATCAACAATGTATTATTTGTGGTTAGAAAGTAAGAGCTAACAACAGGAGTGTTAAAGCATCACGCCTACAAGAAGAAGTGGAAAATGCAAGTTCTACTCTTGCAGGGTAATTAATTCTATTCTTGTAGGGTCATTATTTGGGGAGAAGTCTTGCAGTTTTAGGGAGAAGATATATTTACAACCTCTTGGAATTGACTATTGGAGAAGGTTTAGAATACACAGAAAAGAAGACTCTCTAGTACTGCATTTTTCTTCCTAAAATTAGGTCCTTAGATAGGATCATGGGATAACTCAGGTTTGAAGGGACCACAGGAGGTCCATGCTCCAACCCCTGCCCAAAGCCGGCTCAGCTGTGCGGTCAGGGTCTGTGTCTGGTCAGGTCTGGAAAACCTCCAAGGACAGAGCCGGGACAACATTTGGGAGTGACCAGCTCCACTGCTAGTCTGTCTGTGAGGGGAAAATGCTTGTCCATACAGCCCATCCAAACCGCTGGCTCTGCTCTCTCGACCTCTCCCTGTGCTTCCAGGCACATAGTGTCCCCGCAGCTGTCTCTCCTCCTAGCTGACCCAGTCCCGGCCCCTCAGCCTCCCTGCATGAGACCAGGGCTCCAGCCCTGACCTGCACGGCGACGCATGGTGAATTCATTCTCGTTTATCAAAGTCTTCCCCGGACTGGGGGATCCAAGACCAGACGCAGCACCGCGATGTAGTTTAATGACTGCTGCTGCATATGAGGGTGCTCCCTTCCCTCGAGGGCTGGTCCGTGCCCCAGTTTGTGTAGCCTTGGGCCCTGGTAGCCCTGACTGCTGCCCAGGCGCTGCTGGCTTCTACGCAGCTTGCTGGGCACTGGCATCCCAGGGCTTCTGCAGAGCTGATCCGTTGCCAATCCATCCCCAGCCAACATCACTGCTGGGTTATGCACTTTACATTTGTCCATGCTGAATTTCACGAAGGTCCCACTGGTCCACTCCTCCAGCGTGCCTAGGTTTCTGTAAATGATAGCCCTGCTGTCCAGGCTGGACCTACCCCAGTTTGCTGTCACCTGCAAATTCGGCAAAAGTACAGTCAGTCATATCCTCCGGGTCACTGATAAAGATATTTAGTACACGCGACAGGTTGCAGGGCAGACCTCCGCTGAATTCCACTCATTAACAGCCACCAGGGAGAGTATGGTCCACTAACTCTGACCCTTCAGCCATGCAAGCTGTCCCACTGCATCTCAGTTGTTCCAAGGAAGTTGTAGTTTTGGGTGAGCACCCAGAGCTCCAGTTCCTTCTTCTCTTTTCTCAGGCTGCACGCATTTGAGTACACATGTAAGCGGAGGGTGTCCTGCATACACAGATTCTGGAACAGCCCCCAGACCTCCTCAGCCATTGGCCTCAGCCTTGCCGCAACTCCTCAGCGAGGGTGGAGCAGGTAATCCACATCTCAGTCCATCCCAGAGAAGCTTGAGAAAGCTCTATAAGGAAAAGTATGTGTAATTATCTCCACCGATATTACCAGGATTTAGTATGTTAAATGTTAATTACATCACTTGTGGTGTAAGTGATCACACCACATCACTTTACCTCCAGTTCTCATATGCATAGTACATGTAGCTGTCAGATATTAGTGACATTATTGTAACCAGGGTAAGGGTAGTCACAACAGCAGAACTAGCAAAATAAAATTATAAGGGGAATAAACCATTCACTAATCTTATTATCAAGGAAAAAGTGTAAGTTGTATCTTCCACAGGCCTAGTCCATCTATTTTCTCAGGCTTTCCATAGGCAGTAGTGTGCATGCGTACTGTATTGAAAGCTTATACAGGTGACTAACTAACCACATCCCTGAGTTGCACAACAAGGAAGAAGTCTAGGTCAGCTCAGATTTCTGTATTGTACTATTTTTCACTTCATCAACAAGGAATGTGACAAAGTCTGAAAGAGATAGAATTTATGGGACAAAAATTGTGTGTAAAAAAGTATTTCAGAAGTAAATGTTCAGAATTTTCTGTTTATTTTTAAATGAAGCACTTATGCTTAAAGTATTTATTTATTTACTTTCCCATAAACGCCACTGCTTAGCCTAAGTGTTTCACAGGTAAACATTAGTTATTTCATAATTCTTGGCTAATCTCCAAAATGAAACTCAAGGAGAACATAACTCTCGTTTCCCCAAAAGTATAATGTGTGAGTAAGAGAAAATAAAATGTATCATAGTCAGGGGGAAAAGGAAAATGAGCTTGTAGTTCCTCAGAGTTACCTACAAAACGTAAGAGTTCAAACAATAATGTACACAAGTGGTAGCCAGGTGATAATTTCATTTTTTGCCTGCGATGCTATCTGCACTCTTTCTCTTAAGCATTTCAAAATAAAAGCACTGAGTAGGCTCAGAGAATGCCATTAAAAAATAACTAAAAATGATCTGTCAGTGAAATAATTCCTTCTTCTTCCCTTAAAGAATACTCCTCTCCAAAAATAGAAATGTTCAGTTCTGGACCAGTTACAAATTTATGAAATATACAGATAATTAAAGATCCAAATATCCAGTTGTTCTGCTGGGAATTATCTTTCCCTCTGATTCTTTTTAATGCTTTGTCTTTGAATTCTAGTATTTTGATTCCTTCCAGGACCTGGTGTATGGTTTGTTTGGATCTATGTCATTGCTTATATCGATCTAAAACTAATTATTTCAGCTTGCTTCCAAAGATAAACCTTATCACAACTAAAATATGAACCCTTATGTAGAACTAGAAAAAAACTTCAATAATTAATATAAACAATTTCTGTGTAGCATATAATAAAGGACAGTGCCTGAATAAGGCTTGTTTCGTGTTTGTTGGGATGACCTACATAATTTAGCCTTGGCTTTTTTTTTCTTTTAAGTAATGCAGGCATCTCATACTCATATTGATAAATTCTTTATATTACACCATCATGTATTCCCTTTACATAATGCATCATGCATGTCTTTTTTTCATGTTATGTGTTTTAGATACAGTCCCATGCACTTATGTTTTCCAGAGGGAGAGGGACTGAAGAAGATGTGTGAACAGAAGAGGGAAAGTGTTGGCACAGCACAGCACAGCACTTACCTATGCAAGCACACACAGCGCACAGTCTCTTTAATTTTAGTTGTGCAATAGTTGAATAATTCTGGGCCCATTCATCTGTTTTAAAGTATTAGAATCGCATACAAAGTTATACATAAAGCATAAAGCATAATGAAAGCAGTATGTATTCCATGGTCTTCAAACACTACACTTTCTTGTTTGCAAAATGCATACTCTGCCGTCTTGTTTCTTCTTAAATTAACAACTCAAACCCAAAATTTACAGGTGAGGTTCACCTCTGTAACATCCTATCAGCCTTTTCAAATGAGAAGGCAGAGTAAAGAGGAATTATCTCCCCAGCATACAGCAGTGCAGAGAGCCAAAGTTATTTGCTTTTCCCAATGATCCTGCTGTATACTCAGTTTGGTTCCCCTATCATGCACCATTTTTTCAAGAGCCTTTAAGGTACTGTGACCAAGCTGCAGCATTCTGAAACTAATTAATCTGTGGCGCGTTTGTAAGAAGCAACTGCATCTCATTATAGATATGTATTGCTGTAGTGAAAAGCGGCTTAATCTTTCTAATATCTACTGTTATAGGGTTTATTACACAGCTTCTGGCATGCCAATTTTTCACTTTTTTGACTATTTCTCTAATGATTGTTAAACACTCTTACCAAGGTGCTCAGGTATCTCATTACTCAGTTTAAAGCTATTTAAAGTCAATTACTAATGCCTGTGAAGTGTAACCAAGACTGCATTTATTAGGGCATGTGTGAGGCCTGGGTCAGAATCAGAGTACATGGCACTACCTGGTGTCCTGATGCAGGGTCCCCACGTGCTCACTCAGAGCTTACAAGCTACTTTGCACCACTGCAGGCAAGTATGCCAAAAAGAATAAGAAAGGGAGAGATAGGACTGTGGTAACAAAAGCTATGTGACTGAGTTAAACATTCAAATACCATAAACTGCTCTAATTTAACTTAACACACCTTGCCATCTGTGACAGTTGCCCAGATGACACGGTATAATCTGGGGTTACAGAATAGCAGAACTGTACTGAGTTATATTTTGTGAATCTCACTGAAGATTCTTCTCCTTCAGATATCCTCTCCTCCGTGCCCCAGTATTTTCTAATGGTACATATTGGTGGCTACAGAATAGGGTTCTTTGCAGATGAAGCAGAAATCCTAATTTTAAAAAGTGGGAGTCTACAGTTAGGTTCTGAAATCTGATTTTGTAAAGGCTGACCTTAAGGTTTTCATAGCAATGCTGAAAGTCCTAATTTTTCAATGCAGGCACTGGTGTGGAAACATAGATTTTATATTTGTGTTCATCCCTTCATATTTCAAACAGCTTTTCTAGGTGACCCATGCTCGTACCATTTTCACAAAATAATCCTGAAAATAATCTTATGTAGATATGAATGTCTGGAAAGTGGCTGCTTTACAAACTAATATTCACAGCTGTCTGCATGCATGAGTACTGACGTGTTAACACTATCTGTTTTGTACTTTTCATAATTTTGTTGTGTCATTTTCTTTGACATATGTTTCACTCACCCAACTGAAGGCCAGCTATAATATCATGTGACTGCAATTTTTGCACTTCACAAATATTCATTGTAAGAAGACTGCAATCAACCCTTGCACCTAAAAACTATTTAACCATATTGGCAACTAGTTATAACCAATAAATACTTTCACAGAAATGAATGCACAAAAGAAGGCCAATTTTAACTATAACATATCTACAAGGAGTAAGTTACCCAGTTCCAATCCAAACACAAATATTTATCCCAAATAGAGCTCCCCCAAGACATTTCTTCATTTGTTTCTAAAGTTATTTTTATTTCTGTATTAGCAGTAGCAGCGTTCACACTGCATAGCAGATAACAGCTACTTTAGGAAAATGAATTCTCAGACCATTTCACAGTCTGCCAATATCATATCAATACTGATAATTGCTATTGTTTATATCATTAATAATCGGTTCAAAGAAAGCTACTTAAGAGAGATATGTTATCGGGTGTGGTATGTTGCCATGACATATTTATTCTGGATTCCAAAAGAGATGCAGACTTCATGGGGAAATCTCTCTTTACTTGCTTATCGAGCAGAGCTGTTGAAACCTTGACACTTCCAATTTGCAGAGATCTATGCAAACCTTTCTCTTGGCATGGATTCAAGCCTCCTGAATTTCACTGTGAGCTTTAGGTTTGAATTAGTCCAAACTCTACAGCAATACTCAGCCAAAATTGTTAATTCTGCCGAATTCACAGGGCTTTGAATGATTTCCATTTCTTGTTAAATCACAGCGCAGTACAGCTGGCTTAGAAATTGGTTCGGGTTTGGCAGTAAACTCGCAAATTAAATCTGACTCAGTTCTGTACCCACATCAAATCGTGCTTAATAACGACAAGCCTGCACTGGGGAGGGAGCAGAGCTGGAGGGCATGAAGAACGCACAGCCCCTTCGGCTGCAATAAGCCTCCCATTCTGATCGCTCTTTACTGAAATGACTCACTAGGTGCTGCAGAGAGGCAATCTTCAGGGTAAATCTACGCTAATTTTGGCCACTGTGATTCCTTCTCTCCAGCCACAGTCACACCTGGAGTTTTGTTTCATACATTTCATGTATCTGTGCTATCCTCTTTATGCTACTAATCAATGTAGCCCTATCATCTAGCACTGTCTAAATTTCAAGGACAAAACCTGCAGATACATTTTTCTTCAATCTAGATTAGAGCAGCTTGAGCCAGACCCAGAGCTGTGCCTGCTGCTTGGGATTCAGAGTGCAGATTGACAAATGGGCACTGTCTAATTTGGGACAGCTATTATGGTTCCCGTCTCCACCTGCCTGCTCCACCTCTCCTCCTCCACTGTATGTGTGACCAAAACATTCATTTTGAGGCTTCATATCGCATAGTAAGGTAAGCTGACACTCATTTGATTTTGCCTCAATACAACTACAAGCTGCGGGAGCCAAGAGAAGAGCTGAGCCATCCATCAGCAGCTGCGAGAACCTCTGTGGAAGCGCAGGATGGGTGCACGGAGGCAGGAGCTGCTGTGGCTTTCCTGAACTAAGTTCTCTCTATTGGCAATCTGCACAGTGCCTAAAGGTAGCAAGTCAAGGGTCAGGAAAAGCAATACCCAAGGGAGCAGCAAGTCACTTCTGCTAGCGCTGGTTTTTTTGCTATAACATTTAAGATGGGGATTTGCTAAAACTCAAGCACAATTTTTGAAATATGAAAATTTTCCAATTTTGGAAAGCAAAATTAATATTCTCCAATATAAAACAAAGTACAGTCAACTAACAAATTTAGTTTTCTCATCCCAAATAAAGCTTTTGTCTTCATTTCAGTGTGCTGTGATTGATGCATATAAGTTACACCAGCAGGAAGGAAGATATTTTCAAATCTTTGCTTGTTCGGATAAGAATGCAGTCCTAAAACCACTTCAAAAGCACCCTAGCTATAATTTATATTTCCTTCTTAAAGACAAAAAGGACAGTGCAAGAACTGCATTTCCTATTCTACTCAAACTCATTTACAAAATATTCCCTTACTTGACAACATTCACAACTCGTAAAACAAAGCATATTTAATTGTATCATGAAGCTAGCTACTTTAGAAAATTCAAACTGATGTTTAGTCTAAATCTAGTGTCAGCTGCAACAAACTTTAACATAGGCTGCGTTCAAATCTATGCTACCGAAGCATTTGGCTTAAAACAGTGGCTGTTTTAGGCAAAATAATACAAAAGTGAAATAACATTAAAAAATTTTCATCTTTCAGTTTCCTTTAGGGGGTTGCCTGGGCAAAGCACACAGCCCAGTGTTTCCAGATATGCTTACAGTAAGCAGTGCTCTGTTGCTGCAGAGTGCTGCCATAGAGATGAACATCAGCAAGTGTTCATCTCTAAAAATAAAGGGGAGGTCTTATCATCTTTTATCCTTTTTAATAAAAGGAAAACCCAAATCCTTTTTTTTCTCACAATTATTGTTTCTGTCAGTGAGGTCAGTAGGTAAAACAACAAGTGAATAGTACTGGAGTGAGAAGCTACCCTCTTCACAGGAGGGTGCGTTTTGCCCCCGGGGCCGAGGTCCTGGTGTGGGGTAGGCGGGGGAACGGCGGAGCCGATGCTGCATGGCTTCCACGCTGTGGCTAGTTTCTAAATCATCGATCTGACAGCCTGTGCAAACACCCAGGCCACTTCACAGGATAATATTTTAAAAGGGTCAAACTCAGAGACTCGAGTCAGCTTGGCCAAAAAAATAAGACACCTTGTGTTTTCGTCTCCTCATACCACATTCATCCTCCTTCTCCTTTCCTCGCCCTCTCTCGATTGCTCCCTCTTCTCCTCTGCTCGGCTGCCTTTCTGTCTCAGGCAGATGTTAACTGTATAGGTTAGAGGGCAACGTGTATCACAGGAGACTTCAACCTGTGTATGGCTGCTGAGTCACCTTAGTAAACATAAATATTGATAATAATGCTAATATTAATCAGAAGAATGATAGGTTTTTAAAGTGAAAACTTAGACTGCATCCTGGGAAAGGATGTGGGGAGGAAAGTCATGTGGAAGGGAGAACAGCGGGAGATCCGGGATCCCTTCGCAGGAGGGTTTTGGCAGGAGGAGAATGGGGACCAGAAAAGAGCCTCTACCCCCACGCTTTATTGCCTTTTCTTTTTCCTTCTCCCTTTCCCATTCCTATCTCACTAGTCTTCTCCTCCTCCTTCCTTTTACATTTTGCCCTAGTACTTCACCCTTCACACTCACTCTCCTCTCTTCTTCACTCCATTTTTCCTTCCCTCTTTCTGTGTCGGGGAGAGGCTAGGCTCCCCATCACAGAAAAGCCTGGCTGACTCCCAGACCTGAGGATGGGAGCATCTTTCTTACTGAACCACCCCGTTGCTCCCTCAAATCCACCACTGCAGCCCCCGAGGATGGATTCACCTGGCTCAGCGTCCGGCTTCAGCAGCAGCGCTCCATGACAGGCACTGACACCATAAGGAGTATTTTTTAAATCAAATGCTTGTATTAAAAGGATACAAACTGTTCTAATGGAAAATCAGTGTGTTTGATATGTTCTTGGTATGCTAGGACTGATTCCATTAATCCTTTGCATAGTATTTCAGGCAACAGTCATTCATTGTATTAATGCGTCCTGGATTTTCTAGTCATTACATTATCTTCTGCTGTTTAACACACCACCAAACATTTTCCGGTTCTGCCCTAGGATCTATTTCCTGCTTTACGCTAAACTTAATCCTTTTTCACGTTCATTTTATAAATTCTCATTCCTTTTAAAGAATTATTTTGCTAATTCCAAGTCAAGTTATGATCATTTAAGGATGCAGTTGTGAAAGCAACAAAATGTTATTGTTCTCACTGAGTCGCAGCATTTACAGTATAGCTAGTTTTATGAAAGATTAAACACCTCCAAATTTATAAAGGTTATTATGGTTCTTAACTATAAAATTAAATGATAACGAGAAGAGAAAGACATCAATATATTCAGACCAGGAATAGATTAAATCTGAAATAACTGGGATGATCCTTTTGACAGAGAGAAACAGGTAACTCATTCTCTGCAGAGAATGAGCACAAGCCTTAGATCAGGATAAGCAATGATCTTACAATGCATGTCATCCAAAAGAGACATTTCTGCTGCTCCTTGCCATAAAACTGGAGCCATACGGAGGAGAATCACTCCTAGAAGTCTTCTTCAAGACTGGAGGACATATTGAGAAGCTTTGGGAAAATGGTAATTATTCTGTAATACTCTAGAAGAGTGTTCATGCAGGGAGTTATTCCAGAACAGCTTATTTCACTGTTCATGCGTGCTGGTGAGTTTCTACATGTTGGCAGTCCCTTCCAAATAACAACCAAAAAAAGGTGGAGAGAAAGGGGAAAAGAGCACTAAGGGAGAGGATATGCAGATCTCTGAAACTGAGAAGTTTTGAGGCAAGCATTATAAATTTGACGTTAAAAAAATAGTGAGCAAAATCATCTAATCATGCAGGAGAGACTGTGACCATTTATACATATGTGCAAAGGGTTGTACTGTGTGTGCTGTGTGTGCTGTGGTATGGAAAATCATGGAAAATGAGAGACTGGAATCTCCTATAGAGAAGAGAGCATGATCAAATGGCTTTTAACAGATATCGCAGCAATTTGTAGGAGCAGTGAGCTATCACACTGCTGTTTTGTTCTTTGCACAGTCACTAATACTAATATAAAATATTCACAGCAATGTCGTTGCTCTGCTTTCCACCCTATGTGGATGTAAACAGTCCTTCAGCTGGAGGAAGGGAGGAGACAGGTTGCAAAGTGTGGTACCAGTCCAGCAAGAGCTGGGTTACAGCTAAAAATGAAAAGTCCTAATCCGAAAACAGAGCATGACCTGTAAGGATTTGCCACTTACAGGAGCAATGCCTTGCCGGAGGGGGCACAGAGCAGCCCCCCCGCACACGCAGGCAGGGCCCCGTGGTGGCACTCGCCAGGGCAGGGAGGCTGCTGTGAGCCCGAAGGCTCCATCTCTGAGAGACCGACTGCTCCTCAGGGAGCTCCTGAAGGCAGGTAAAGGGGAGTTTCCTTCCTTCCTTCCTTCCCAAAGTGGAAGCAAGGCCAGGAAGGAAGGAAGGAAGGAAGTCAAAGGATTTATTGATTTTTGATACTTCAGCAAGAAATCCTGCTTTGACCCTGTGTTGGGGCACACGAGCTGTCCCAAGGGAAGTGGCCTTGCATCTCATCCTTTTCGTCCTCCTGGTTTTCTTAGTCCAGTCATACAAAGGTAAATTAGTATGCAGGATATAAGGCAGAGGGGAATGAGGCAGTTATAGGAGATTTGTAAGAGAAGGAGACTTCGGCATCTAGGATAATGTAATGCAAACAAGAATTCCCAAGCACAGAAAGAAATTAGAGATTTACCCTGACCAAGAAGAGCACAAATATATGAAGACAAAGGAAGAACTGTGCATTCTCAATATCAGCCAAAGGCAGGGATATGAACAAGATGTTTGCATCTTCCTACAGATGGTACTGTGTGTACATTTGAGAATGATTAGCATTAAAGTGTGAGATATGAAGGTCACTTTTCTTAGCTTCCATCCAGCCCAAAGCAATATAGATGTTCATATATACTCATTACTTTGAAGGCTCAAATGAGTCATAAAATGGGAGCTAAAATCTTCCATTTCCCAGCATTATTGTAGAGTTTTATTAGTTAATACAGAACAAATTCTCCCCTGCATCAATATAACTTTTTTCACACTATTTAAGAAACAGGGAGTTAGCAACAAAAGCTCCATTTCATTGCTGCTAATTTTTTATTATCTACCATGTTTTTAAGCTGTCCCATCATCATCCTTCTCAATTTCCGTCAATTTAGTAACCAAGCCATGCAACTACAGCTGCTTCCCAACATATCACAACTGTTACTTGGAGCTTCTTGATAACGCTGAAGATTAAGCTTTGATTATCTTGTTTCAGAGCAGTAGGGGCAGGTCTTGTCTCCAGACTAAGATACATAAATATAGGTGTCAATACACGGTCGGTGTTTGTGTCAGAGGCTTCCATTTGCTGTAACTGGAGTTCACCCACCAAGCTAACGTATAGACGTCTTCATTTAGGTATCTTAGTTTGGAGCTAAATCCCACCCTAAACCCTCACTAGTGGAACTGCGTGGGAATCTGTTAATATTTTAAAAATACCTATGGCAAATTTCTGCAATCCTTATTTTTTCTAGAAGACAATTATATGCAAGTGCATATATGGGTATGCACGTTGAGTGTGCACAAGCACACAAATTGAAGGTGGGTATCTCTTCAGTTATGTTCCCTCTAACGATAAAATTAAACTGAGTATGCACATATGTTTTTCTTATTTCCACTCATGAGAGTACGTGATGATAGTGGATACCTTTGCTATAGCATTACAACTTTTTCTCTTCAGTTGCCACATTCTGTCTGTGCTATTCCTGTCTTTGTCATGGATGTCTATCGTCATCTCTCTTGCAAACAGCCACTGGTACCACTAGAAGCAAGGTTTGCAACAGATTGATTTATCACTGCCAGAGGTATTCTATTTCATTTTATCTAAAATGGACTGTTATTCTTAAAGCACTTTTGTGATTACAGAACTATTTACATGCTCACTATTTGATGTTAAGGAAATCACTTGGTGTTTTGCAGGAGAAAATTACCAGGGTCATGTAACTTTCTCATATCTTATTTTGTACTGTTAAGTGGAAGCACAGCACTCTCTTTCCCCATATAGAGAAACTGCTGCCTGTAAAAGAGAACATTTTCTGCTCCCATTGCAGAAAGGCCATGGTTTTCATATTGATTTGTCATTTTCAATGGGCCAGTTATCTCACCTACTAGAAACTCCTGTGATACTTTTAACATGACCCAAAAAAGGGGGCGACCTTCCCACTCAAGGTGCCTCTTGACTGAAAATCTACCAGCGCTCCTCCGTTTCCCGACGCCGAACGTTTAGTCCTCCCGTAGGAGACGCCTATCAAAATTACCCTGGATTGCACCGTCTTTTTCAGCATTCACCATTTACTCTCAAGCTTTTGTATCCTCAGGGACTTCATTCCTATAGTTCCATCTCCCTATACACAATAAAACCTTATCTACATAGAGGTCTTTGTGAAACGCCCTTAATATCTCACTTCATCATCACACAGTGCATGTAGGGATATACAAAGTATACCAAAGCTTTTCAACAGCGATTCTCTGCAGAGATTGGTTTAAAAACAGACAAAAACAAGTAAAATAAGTCAGCAACACCATGAGATTGCATCTTGCCTGGTCATCCAATGCAATTAATGTCCAAATGATAACGTTTCTCTGATCTGAATGTGAAGTCCTTTGAACAGAGAGGATCTTAGTGAAAAAGGTAAACCTTGTTTTGACGGCAAAGGGAGAAAGAAATTTCTTCTGCACAATGAAGAAATACAGGAATTATGACTGCATAAACCAGCCCCCCAGCTTTCTTGGCAAGCAAACTGAGTAACAGACCTCATTCCCTCAGGCTTTCCACGTACCTGGCTTGTTCTCGGTGTGTCAGAGGAAAGGTTCCCTCCGTCCTCTCCCTTCCTAGAAGCCCTGCGCAAGTTGAAAGTGATGGGAGCACCAACATAACCACAGCAAATGTTGAGATAACTGTAGCTCACAGCTCTTCCGCATCGCCCAGGCAGAGGATTACCAAGGTCCATAAAATTAAGGCTGGTCCTGACAGCTTTACTGGGTGAGCACTGCAGTGCTCAGTCCTGTGCAGGACTCAGCTGCATTCCCATTTGAACTCTTCAGGTTGCTCTCACCTTCAGCGCAGGATGCCTCTGGGAAGTTTCAGCTCCTATTCACACGCACCCCAAGGGACTGGGCTGACCACACCAGCTGAATTGTTTTGCCTCTATCAGTTACCTTCTGACTACAGGCTGCCTTGTTTTGTTTTGCTTTTTTTCTGATTTGACCCTCCAACCTCAAAAATAGCCTTTTGCTGTTATATAACCTCATGCCTGACATGAGGCTGACAACATAAAAAACAATTAAAGCTGGCTCAGTGCTATTATTAAACTGCCATCTAGCATAACCAAATTCGAGGATATACTCCTTGCATCTACAATAGGCTGGCTTATCTGCACCTACCAGAGGTCTCTCATAGCATTTCATTCTTCATGACAAGCCTCACGTGGCAAACCACCACCATCCAACCTGGGGACTCACTGCAAACATATCCTCGGCCTCTTGTATTACAATAGGGGTTCTGAATTCCCTGTTAATTTTTGTTCGTTAAAAGCTTAAATTAGGACTAAATGAACCCTACACAGCCCTATCACAAGTAATTCACAATCTAAGAAAGTAGAAGCAATATGAGCAATCTACTGGGGCAGACATCCAAGTCAAAGCTGTTTCTCTGAACCTTGTCTGAGTACACTGGCAGGTGATGGGAGCACTGCATTTACTTCTTTTTTCTTCTTCACAATCAGGCCTTAAAGAGGAGGTTTTCTTTTTCTTTTTCTTTTTTTTTTTTTAATAAAAGCTGAGTGTCTCAAAACTTCTAATGACTCCAGAAGATAGGATATTTTGGAAAGCACAAGTAACAACAAGATTGGTATAACAAGACACTACCTTGAGTGGTGACAATACATAAAAAGCATCTGTAAATATTATTCACCAATCCATTCAATCAATAAATTTCACAACTGACTGTTTGCACAAAGGTACCTGCATGCATTGGCATGGTGACTGAATCAGTTGCTCAATGCAGAGGTGGTCTCTCAATTAGGGGAACCGTGCAGCAAAATTTACACTGGCAAAAATAAGTAGCATTACGATGATGAATAATTGTAATAAACTGAAGAGGAAAGTGGTTTGTTTTCCATTTCTTGATGTCTTCTGGAAGCTATGCACTAACCAAATGCATATGGTTGGCTAAAGAACTAGAGGAATCTCACAACTTATTTTACATAAGAGGTGAGACTAGGCAACCTATTGATTTCTTTTAGCCTTAAGACCTAAAGTCTACCCATCTTTGCCAATATGAAGTGTCATATAAGACCAAATTCCTGCTGAAGGCTTTTGTTTGTGAAAATGAAAAAATATATATGCTATATATGCAAATTCCTTAACCTGTCCTTGTGCTCTGAAAAAATAGCACCATGCAGTCTTACACCTCCCAGTAACTCGTAGGCTCAGCCTGCAAATTGAAGTGAAAGCACAGAGCAGAAGGGTTTCCTTCCTGCCAGCCTGGCACAATTTTGTCCTTTCCATCACACATAGTAGTAGCAACATGAAAGTTAATAGGCCAAAGCATGCACATGCAGGAGGAAACAGGAGTCAGTCCTTTCACCAGGTGTCCCACCACAGCGGGGGGAACAGATGGGAAAATCAACAAAATTCGAGCACAAAAAATCTGCTCCACGCGGCAGAACATTGCCTATTTCAAAATGACCTTCCAGAAGAGAGCTTTCCTCTAAAACCACTAGCTCAACATTGCTCTAAGTTAAAAATAAATTTTAAGAATATGAGGTCTGGTGTGTCTGGGTTTTTTCTTGAAAAGACAAATTTACAAGTGAATCATTCATTACAAAGTCAATTTGCAGCTTTGACAAATAAGTGAAGAGCTATTCAAGTCACGGTATCACCAATAGTATTAATAATCTTAGTAATGAAAAGCTGATGAGTTTTAACAAGTGTTATCTGACACACAAGATAAATACTATTAAATATGAAAAGTCTCTTTAATTACAGACGGAGCTTAGAGGCTTGTAAAATGAAGTAAATCGGTATGCTGTTGTCTTCTTTACCTGCCACTTGGCCGAATAACACCATAGCTTAATTACTGTGAGCACCACTGGTGCCTAAGCCTTGGCTTCCAACAAACTGGCCGCACAGGCTTTGTTCCTAAGTCTTTCCATCAGGAAAGAGTAGGTTTAAGGCAGTATAAAAACAATGCTTAGTGGTTCCATACAACTGGGTAGTAGAGGTGATGCTACTTCCCTGCTAACAAGAAAGTTACCACATTTGAAAAGTTTTAATTGTGTATTTGTTTTTCTTGTGGAAGAACCATACAGAGATGCCTATGGCATTTTTTTTCTCTAAGACACTTGTAGTCACGGAGGCATATCGTACTTCTAGGAGCATTTAAAAGGTGAGGTCCAGCAGATGATGCCTGACCAAGTTTACAATAAAGAACTCAGCAGGCTGTTATTTTGTTCCCTGTGATAGACAGCCTGCTTTAGTACTTTCAAATGCCAGTCCTGCTTTTTACCAAGATGACGAATGTCTTTTTAAGAAAAAATTTCTTTCCAACCTTCGCACTTCCTTACTTCTGCATTTTATAACAACTTTTAAAACAGAAAATAAAAGATGAGTCTTTCTAACAGTTAGCGTGCTATCTTAATATTTCAGGTGAGGCTATCAAAGTCTTTCAGTGAATGAAGTTTAACCTGTCCCTACGTATAACAGAGGTATGCCTTGCTGTAGCTTACCCTGTAGCAGAAGCACAGGAGAGAAATACTCTTTTCTGAAATGTTCATGCTAGTTTAGAGGGCAAGCCGGAGGTGCAAGGCTTCCTCTGAAGGGGAATTAGAGGAACCTTTCTCTAATCATAGAAAGATTAAAACTAGGATGAGCCACTTTTTACACAGTATTTTCTTAAATCAGATTTCACTTTTGATTTAGTTAGACCTTTGGTTCTTTTCTGACTGAAAGATTAAAACACCACTTAAGCAATAAGACATAAGAAAAGACATAAAAATGTCATTTGTCATAAATTTGACATATATAAATTTAGTTTCAATAGCATATACACAATTACAGTCGATATATTAGAAAAAGCAATTTCATTTAACAGAGAACTAAAATAAAAGGAAGGTCCTTTGAAGACTTGGTATCCAACCTCCCTTTTCTGTATTCTGAGGAAGGAGAAATGAGCTTCTAACACGTGCATAAGATATGTATAACAATATTTAGGGTGAGTTTGTAATGTGTGTGTTCACAAACTTACTATACCCACACCTATAGGAAATATTCTGTACTTGATTAAAAATACATATATTCAATTAAATTGATTTATTTATACTTGACTAAAAACCAAATTCTAGCCACGGGTGGAAGTCTGGGAAGGAGAGGGGAGCTAATGGAGGAGAAAACCAGTTTGTGAGCTGTCTTAGCTTCACTTACCTATTGTTTTAAAATAGAAATAAAATCTATTTCTCCTCTGTGACTTTCTAAATGGCAGTTTAGCTATATTTCCTATACTATTCATTTTCTCTTCTCTGTCATAGATATTGGAATTCTTTTGTGGGAATCGTCTGGCAGTGCTTTGAGCAGCAATTTGGGTATCATACAGGTAAGCACCTAAGCTGACAAGAACTACCTGGGCAAACTGCAGCAGGGGCTGAGACTCTGTTACACTTCACAGGACAGATGCTTTGTATTCTTTGGTGCCATTTGCGTGGAGTCAGATCTTATTGCTTTTTATAGGATTATGCAGTACTGTACAACATACTCTGCTCCTAACTGGCAAGAGTTACAGGACCTGACTCTGCAAAATGTGCATTTCCTGTGAGATGTCCCTTTTTACTGCTGCTAGGAGCTGAGGACCCTCAGTCCTTCCAGAAGCTGCTTGCCACATTGCAGGATCCAGCCCATTTCACCCTGTTACCATTCCTTTTGTCCTAATTATCATTGCCGTAGAAACTAACATAAAATGCATTTGACTTAGGAAGGGACCACAATTAGTATTTTGTAGTCCTAAGGTAAAATGTTATTAACCTTTCATAATCAGAACCAGATACTTCCAAATTTTGAAAAGACATTATATTTTATTAGGATCTGAAGCTGCCTCCATTAAAATTATTGGAGGTGTTAAAGATATGCCTTTGATTTTTAACGGGAATAAGGCAAACTCTTGAATATCTGAACTAACCACAGGAATTTTTTTGAGTTGTAGGGTATGACACCCCATGGAAACATGGAAAGAGTCTCATAAGCTTTATAATCCTAAAGAGCCTTTCCATATTTATTATTCACCTTCTTCTGGCCTAAGCCTTAGAAAGACCAAAAGGGGATGTTGACAGGAGGTTAGGAGGGGGTCCAAAAAAAATACATTATGAAAAGAGTGCGGGGACTGTCGTATTACCAGAAGGAGACTAAAACTTTAACATATTTGATCATGGAAATTTTATGATTTGTAGCCCAAACCCTTGGCTGCCTTCGTTTTGCCAAATAGACCCAAAATCTGTAATTCATGATACCTATGGGATCAAGGCTGTGTCATCTTTTGGCTTTTAAGCCAACATTACACTGCAGCAACTTGTTGGAACATTACAGATAACCGTGTGCCCAAGAGGGCCAACTGCACGGCCAAACCTGTCTGCTGATGCCTACCTTTGGTCTACTGGAGGAAGCAATTTATTGCACCTGCTGGAACTGTCTTTACACAACATACTTTTTCTGAATGGGAAGATGGATTAAATCATTTTTTTTCATTTTAATCAATAGTCAGCTCGTGGGCCACTCAGAAGCACTGTGGGAAAGAGACAAGTCTCCCAACTGCACAGCCTGTAGCTACAGTAGCTACGGCTGTGGTAGCTTTAGCAACTAAGTCTTTCTTGAAGAAAATCAGTGTAGAGATATCACAGTGTGTCACCGTGCTCCAGATCTTTGGGTGCACTGTGACAGCCTTCAGCTGCCCCCTCAGTGTAAATCACCAACGGGAAGACACGCACATCTGCAAGTACACATCTTAGTTGTCCTGGGACCTTCCCAGCAGCTCAGCTGAAGTTCTCCATGCAGTAAAGACAACTAGGGAAAGCATGGTAAAATCATGGTATCTCAGGCCTTTTTAGCCATTATAATGTCTTCATAGCTACATGCCAAGAGTTTAGGCTGTTCTTACTTTTGCCCAGAAAGAAGAGCCAGCCAGAGGAGCATAGTCTGAGTTTCACACCACCTTCATGTCTATCTTTCCTCAAAGGCAGAATTCCTATTGACACTAATTGTAGAGTATCAGAGGGAAAGTATTCCTGGAAATCATCTGGGGATCGGGCCATTCTATTTAGGTGACATACAACAGATGGTGCACTGAATCCTGAAACAAAAACATTTTCTCTCTCAGAAAATGGAACTATGAAAACAAGTATTAATGGTTCATCTGGTAAAGTTTTCGCGGCGTGTTTCATCACACAACAGTTAGGAACTGCCTTAACTCCCTCTCTGCTTTTAGTGAAAAGAACAATGTAAAGCCTCCAAATGCAACAAAATCCCATGTACCACGCAATACTTCAGATCCATATGCTTTTACATAGCCACAATTTAGCTTACACTGACTTTGTTTTATTTTTATTATTTTTGTACAGACCTGCCTTGCAATCAAATCTGAAAAATGTATATAAACTCATAACTTTGAGTAAACCATACGAATATCACTAAGTTGCATTGCAAAGAGAATTCGAAAAAGCGACCAGAACTTAATACCTAGAGTTATAAACTGCAGGAATATTAAGACCTTATCTGGTAACAGCTTCACACTATCCCATCTGGAAAATAAACGCATATGTTAGTGTGGTTCTTCTTATTTTTCACAGCCTAAAATCACCGAATCGCAGAATCGCAGAATGGTTGAGGTTGGAAGGGACCTCTGGAGATCATCTAGTACAACCCCCCTCCTCAAGCACGGTCCTCTAGAGCATACTTTCCAGGATCACAGCCAGACGGGTTTTGAATATCTCCAGAGAAGGAGACTCCACTGCCTCTCTGGGCAACCTGTTCCAATGCTCTGTCACCCTGCATAAATAACCCAAAATAACCCATTGAATTTTTTCCAGAAAAAACAACTGGTCAGATAGGCCCTATAAAGAACTAAATCAAATTTAACAAACATACAAACACATACATGAATCCGTCTGTATCTATTGATATGATATATGAAGTAGTTTAACATGTGATTATGTATTTCTCACTTTGTATTAATAAAGATTTCACAAAGAAGGGTAATATCACCTTTACCTCACTACAGAAAGCAATCAAAAGCAATAAATACTTGGTTATTTAAAATGGAATTCCATCCAACCCAGAACCTGCCAGCATACCTATATCTATACTCTTCCTTTTGAATCATATTTAGCAGTCTTCCATCCATTTACAGGCTTACAACAAAATACAGATATTGCAATCAGGGAAAGTGATGATGTCTTATCCCTGTTTTACAGGTGATGGAGTAGCAGAGATGGAAGTATTCAAACAGCCCCAAGGCACAGAATGAGCCAGAGTTAGAGGTAGAAACAAAATTCAGGCATAAACCTGACGGCGAGAAAAATAAAGCATAAAATCCAATTTAAGCAAAACTACGTAATTTTTCTAGAAAGATACTGGGAAAGGTCTTTCAGTACAGGTGTGGGGGGGGGGGTGATTTTTTTGTCAAATTCAGAGGCAGAAGAGAGCTCTGCTCCACAATGGCCAAACAGTTCTGATACTCATGTCAGATGTGGGGAAGAAAGGCTTTGCACCTGGGCTAAAGCAGATAAGGGATGGTTTTCAGCATCCCATGTGAACATCTCAAATACTCAGCCGCTACTCACTACTAATGTCTTCACTCCAAGGAAACAAATAAAATGAACATAAAAAGGTCTCAGTTTCTTCCCAGCCTAAACCATGAAAAAAGAAGACATGTTAAACATTTTCCAGGCAGGGAAAACATTTAAGGAGCTATATTTAGGAATTGTGGACTCCCGGTCATGTATTTCTTTCTCCGTACTACTTCTATAGAGGAATATCTTCTCAGCAGACCAACATGGAAGCAGTAGGGCTGGGAGATGCGGCCAAGTGCAGTCATCTGCAGATACCAGGAAAACCACAAAATATGCCCTGGAGCAGCAGATGGTTGTGTTTAGATTACTACAGAGACTGAGGAGAAACAAGACACAGGAGGCTCAAGGAGAAGAAAAACACAAGCAAAAATTCTGTGCTTAAGTTATTAAAGGACAGAGGGATTGAATCATGAGGTGGTTAAAGAAAAAGGCACATCGGGGTTCATATGTCTGCTGGGAGATGTAAAAAGTGCAGGACAAGCAGGAATGTATGGATTTTTTTCTCGTTGATTCAAGTTCACATTAATGTTTCTGGTCTCAGATATCTTATCTCTTGTTGAGAATGAGATGTTCCTGACAGAAGTTTCACGTTTTAGAAACCTTTAGCCTAGGGGTCTGAGCTAAAGTTGATATGAATCAATAATGCAAAGTGAAACAAAGTAAACAATGAAATCAATGGAAAGACTCCCATCAAGTCTAGTTTGCAGGGGACTACAGATCAGGTCATAAGGCAGTAAGAATATATCCAGTAGGAGAAAATCCTGAAAGGAAAATGCATTTAGGAAAAAATATTCCACATTTCTTAAAGCAACCAGGAGCTATGGAAGGCATTTAACAATCCTGCACTACAATGCCCCTCATGACTATCTAATGGCCTACCTCACAAGGGCCCAGGTACTGCCAAGGTTAGTAGAAATATGCTTCATTTGTGCAGAAGAACAAATTGTTATTGGGGAGAGAAATTATATTCCCTGATTGCTGTGCGTGTTGGCAATAAATTCATATTTTCTGCTGAGGAACATTTTAAAATTTAGTTTTCAAGGTAAAAGGAAAAGAAAACATATCCAGGCTGAGAAATACATCAGAAGGAATGTACGGATATTACTGTAAATAAGAAGAGGTCACAGCTTTTGTTCTACTGGTTGATTTCTTCTCAAAAGTTTCCATAGATAAATGCCTTTAAAAAGCTGAATAATTTATAATGGCTGATTAAAAAGCAATACGCGACTAATTTAAGAAAAGCTGGGCTGTATGTAATTTCAGGAAAGGAGAAGAAGTGTAATGTAGGTGTAAAAAATATTTCTGCCTGCCTTTAAAAAATACATTTGATTTGATTACTCTTTCTTCCTCTGCCATTCTCCGTTTCCTGTTTTCCAACACTGTAGAATCAAAGGAGCTTAGCAGGTTTCTTCCACTCCATCATTTTCTGCCTGACTACCGCTTTTAAAGGATCCAGAATTTCCAGGTAGTTTTCTGGTCAAGAACTACGTGAGCTGAGGGCTGCTTAACATCCAGGTTTCTTAGACAAGGAACTAAAGCACAGAGTACTTAAATGACTTGCACAAGGCATATGGGAAATTTGGAGCAGAAATGAAAAATAAACCCACATCTCCCTAGCCAGCATTCAGCACTGTAACACCTACACCACGCTTTTCTCGCTACCTCATTATTATCACAAAAACATCACAAGAACAAAATTTTCATAAAACCAATAATTAATCACATAAGCAATGCACTCTGTTCTGGGAAAAGTATGTTTTACTCAGCAGTTTCCCTCAGTCCTCAGTCACAGGTCTAATGGCCCAGGTGTTGGGAATCAAGAGCTCAGATCTGGCAGTGAAATACAGGAAAAGATTACATGGTCTTTAGTGCTGTGGTTTGCTGAGGGCAAAAAACTGCAATAATTGTCCTCTGCACTACTTCATTTGCTGAGGCTCCTTTGGAGTTTTAGGGATGATTTCTAACTTCTTATTGTCTCCTAGTTCCAGATATCTCATTAAGGATAGGAGAAAAAATGTTGACTAATAACTCTTTTGAAATTATAATGAAAAAGTTGATTCTCTTGAAACCAATTAGATGCTACATACTGTTCTACAATTATTCTGTTGAACAAAGGTCTGCCTAAAGCAAAATTAGTCTAACACCTCTAAATGATACAGTCAAATGTATTTTCAGTGCTGACTGAAGCTATCACAAACAAGAGATCTAGCCATCCTTCTAGCATCAATTTTTGTTGTACAGACTTGTGGAAATAGTTCTCCTCAAAATCCATAAGATCTCTCTGCTCATTTATTTGTATCCATTTTGAAGAAGGATGTTAATACTTTGGCAAGGATCCTGAAGTCGTTGTTTGTAACGAAGACTGCCCAATAGCTGGATGAGTTCAGATGATCCTTGCATTTTTTTAATTCAAGATTGAATAGCACTATATTCTCTTTCGAATGCTAGGCTATAAAACCATCTGGCCATACAGTTGTTTTGGATTTCTCATTATTTCATATTGCATGCTATGTATTTGTTACTTGAAATTACAGGAGCTGTAATTCACACCCACCGGCATGAGAGATGCAAACTGAAAAATCGTGATGCCTACTAAAGGCAGATGTGCTCAAGGGAGACTGAAAAGCATAAACAAGCTGGCATTAATGCCCTTCTCAATGATTTTTTTACAGCATATGGGTTGCAACTTGTGCTTGCTGATGAAGGATACATTAAATCATCGCATCTAGAAGTCCTGACTCAACACCTCCCAATTTTAAGACTCTGCTGGCCGCTCTTGTACCTCTGATGCAGCACAAACGATATTTGCACTATGCCGCAACTGACCCAAAGACAAACGTGCTGCCACCAGGCTCTCCGCAGCAGTGGACACCAGGACAGCAGCTTGCGTGAACTGACCTCTCAGAACTTTCCAGAGCAACCGGATCAACTGAATCACTGAAACATACACAGAAGAGCTGATTTCCTGTGAAAAACTTTAATATTTCTTTGAGAAAGTTCCAGCATAGTCATAAATTCATATGAAATGGCCTAGAAATAACAGGAAACATACTTTAAAAGAAAAATAAACTCCTAGCTGGAAATCCTAGAGGTTGGAAATCCCTCTACAAGATCTGGACCTCTGCGATTTCCAACACCGCTCAATGGCCCCTGCCTTGTTCTTTCCCACCTGCATCCTACCGAGACCCACCAAAATACCCACTTGCCAAGTTCAGAGCACACCAGGAACTTCCCATGAATTTAGTGAACGAAGATATCATGCAGCAGAAATCTGATGCAACTGCTCCAACTTTCTATTACCCCTTACGACAAATAGTGTGAGAGGTATTTTCACACGTATTTGCGTCAGGTTGGTTCTCATCTACTCTCAGAACTGTTCCACTTTACTTCAAAACCATTTTAGCCAAATTTAGTGCAAACTCTATTTAGAGATCTGTAAAAGCCTTACTCCAACTTATTTAAAGCCCAATCTTAGTAACGTTCTGATGTAAGTAGGCTGAGACATCAATATGAGAAAGTGGTGCTGTGATTTTATAGTATAACAGCAATTTCACACTAACTTTTTGTGCAGTCTTCTCATTCCACATTAAAGGTATGCCTGTGCTACATAGGCTACTTTGTGCTCCCACGTTTGAGCTCTCCCTTCTGCTCTAAAAGTAATCAACATATGATAATACAGGACTCCAAAAAGCCTATTTTACTGTACTGAGAAAAAGGGCTATTCTGCTTACGAGCTGTACGGGTTGCTCTACATTGCTATATACCATACAATACAGATATACCCTAGAACGTATCTTTGTAGCACTTAGGTGAACTCCACAGAATCTTAATACGGCAATAAGAACATCCACAAAGGGCATCTAAGCAAAATAGCTGTTACAAGTTAAAAAGTGCAGCCTAAATTGTTCCATACAGATTTCCTTGCATGGATAAGCCTCTAATTCAAGAAAGTTTATACAGCCTCCTGGATTGACTCCCTAAATAATTTAAGAATTGCATTCATGGCAAGTGGCTTATTTATGGTTAGCAAAAACTTTTTCCTAGCAAGAATAAACTAAGCATGACAGAGACAGGGGTTTAATTAAATCATAGAATCTCAGCTGCATTTGAACAAACAACACTATGTGTAACAAGCTTTCAGCATTTAAAAGCTGGAGAGATTGGCGAAGGTTTCAGTAAACTACTTGTTGCTTCTGTTACTGGACTCTCAAGGGAGAAATGTAAAAAAAAAAAAAAGAACACATCTATGCAACACATCGCTATACTTAGTCACTGGTACACTCAGCTTTAAAAACGGCATGAAAGAACTCAGCTATAAATTGAGTGTTGGTGTTCTCCTACACTGACCACAATAACCTATTTGTCCCAGCGCTGTGATAGCAGAACAAGCAGGCATGCACGGACGCTACTTAAGGATCGCACTTTTGTGTATAATGGTTCCCAAAACTTGCTCAAAGATACATCATCCTTGGAACACATAAATCTTAATTCTGTCAAGTCTGATGTCTCCATGGGTTACCTGCCGAGTAATTGTCGATTGTGTAAGCTAAAAGTGTCTGGGGACAACATCAAAGATCAACGCGAACAAGACTTTGGCTTTCTCTTCTCTGCAGACTTACCTCCCTTCAGCTGTGGGTTTTCCCATTCTGCTTTCATACATCTCTGTTCGTGCCAAGTGGTGATCCAGCAGTAACTTTCTGCAGCGCGGGACAGACCTGAGCTAGCTTACACTGAGAACCCAAGGTAACCTCAACGAAACTGCAGGCAGGGCACATCACAGCAAACAAACGCTTGATAGCATTCCCAGCCGCCCTCCCCGTCTCTTCGATGCTTGTGCCTTTATATTATCATACTCACATTTCTGCTGTCATCTCAAGCTGCAAATGATCTATCTTCACACATCTTTGCTCAGCCTCTTCAATCCCACTTTGCTCGGAGTTTTCCAGGCTTCTCTCCTGTCTTATGTTTAATATCACGCCACAGATCCCAGCAGCTCACCTGCAGCCACCCAGCCTGGTGGTCAGACCAGGCTCTCAGCACAGCTTCCAGCTGAACGATGCAGAAACCACCGATTAGCTCCTCAGAGAGTAAGAGCAACTTACCTCTCTAACTGGTGCATAGGATCAGATAGACCAGAAAAACACTGAGCATGCAAAGTGAGGCCATGGGAGCCCTCCTTATAACTCATTCAGAATGGCAATGTAACGAACAGTAAATTAAAACAAACTGAAAACTGAGCTGCTGGATTCTCAAAGTAAAACATTCACTCAAAGCCTTTTTAAAAAAAAATTTATTGTCTCTCCACAGACCTATAAGGCAAGAAAAAACAGATTGACCAATTAGTTACAAGTTAAAAAACTGATTCTGATGCTGCGCTTAGGTTTTATTTTCACTGCATTACCTCAGCTTTAGAATCAGCTCTGCAAAGTTACCTTCTGATCAGAACCTGCTGGAACACAATCAAGTGTCTTTTAATTAATTTAGTGATTAGAAACTTCATACAAGGCCCAGTGTTTATTCCTAAAGAACTTCTGAATTTCTAAAATCTTATTTTTAATCATATTTTAAAGGCATCACTTCAAAAACACTGTATGCATTAAAATATAAACAATTAATATTACATTATAAAATAAAAAAATTTCTAAAGAGTGCAATCTTGACAAATTTTTTGTATTAAACATTTAAATTGGATTACAGTTCAGAGCTCAGAGTTTATGTCTTATTCTTTCAGTCACTGTTGACATAGAGAAGAAGGAATTGCATAGTTCTTATAAGGCTCTTTTAACCTCAAAATAATATTCTCTGATTACTTAGGCCACTGACAACCAGATGCTGAGGTTCCTGGTAATACTATAGGGGAGTCTGCTTACTCTTAATTCCAACTTTTTGCCCAAATCTCCTTAGCTGTTCACTACTTTCCCATGAAACAGTGTCAGATAGTCTAGCAATTACAGTGTATTTGACTGTCTCATATATATTCTACCTTTCCACACCCAGTGCAAAAACAACATATTGTACTCTCCCAAGAAAACACTTGGGAGACTGAAGCTTAGCCTGATAAATTCCTACCTTAGCAAAGCCTTTAGGAACACACTTGACCCTGTGTTTGAAAGGAAGAACATGATTAAACTTTTAATGAATCAGGGCCAAGAAGATTAGTAGTCATCACTGTGAGGTGATGAATAAGCACTGTACGTTTATTCGGCCATAAATGCTAGCTTTCAAATCACAAAAGGCATGTGAAAATCACCTTTGTAAAATCAAAGAAAAAAATATCAAAGTTCAGATCCTAAATAATAAATCCATCAGGGATTTAAATGACTCTGTTAAATAGTAACAGAGTCTGAAATTTTAATCTCTAGGTCACCCATTCAAATCAAGCTAAATTCAGTAATATAACTTTATTACAATTTAATGACAGCTTCTTGAGCAAGCTAAAAGAGTACATTTAAAGGTAGCCTTCAAAGAAACCCCAAGGAGAGAGGGAGTCCTTGAACTGAGACTCCAGTAATTTAAAAGAAAAGACACTTGTGTTAACTTCAGTCACAACACATCAATAATTTTCCCCACATTAACTGTAAAACTATAACAGCATTACATTTGAATAATTTGAGATGTTTTCATGTTGGATTATGTTAAATTATCTCAGTTCTTTGCAACGATCTGCAAGGAAGGAGTTTCCCTGCATACAATGCTTCTGTTCTACTGAGTCACTGCGCAGGAGCGGCTTTATGGAAACAGCTTTTGTAGAAGGCAGAAATTATTTTGTGAGGGTAATATAAGAAGCGACGGTTCAAGGAGAAAGGAAAACACCCCAGGTGTCACGGGGCTGACTTGCTTACACCAGTTTTCAAAGAGCTTAATTGTACGGACATTTCAGAGCACGTGGACGCTGCCAGATCAGCTTGTGGGTATTATATTTCCTCTCTATAGGGTTAAAAATCTTTACAAAGGTGAAAGGCAGAGGATGATCGGGACCAGATGTATATCCTTGGAGAATAAAGGTAATCTATCAGCATCACAGTCAAATACACTAGTAAAGAGCTGCAGCTAGGTTTTCTTCTCAGTGCATCTCACCTTAGCTTTCAAAGCAGCTCTGTGACCGGGACCTGTTAGAGTGCAATTCAGTTACCTTTCATTAATGCAGTGACTGGAAACCACATACAAGAACTAATGTTTTACTGAGTGCTTGTGAGAGGATTGTTAAGAGAGGAAAGCTTGTTTTCGCTAATAGTTCATGCTTTATGAACAAGGATACAGACCTGCCAGCGTATACAGTTGTCAGGTCAGAGTGGTCTCCCTCTTGGTATTATATACCAGCCCATTCCCTTACCTGCTTCTGCATCTGATTCAGAAAATGAAATCTCAAGAGCTTTCCTACCCTTCTGGGGAAAAACGTAGGTGCTTATCTGCTGCCCCTTGTGATTGTCACAGTGATTGCATTGTTAAGATGGAGAGGGGTGTTCACCACTTTAGGGTGGAGTTATCTCTATTGCTGATAGAGAGATCATCTCTTTCAGGAGAGATTCAGAACAAAAGCCCAGTGTGGCTGTTCTTTATCACACCTGAAAGGGCTTATCTTCCTCCAGGGACTGCAGAGGAGTCCATGGAAATGACTCTTACTAGAGTCATATTAGCCTTTGAGAATAGCCTTCTTCCTCTAAGGCATAGCCTTTTCCATTACTTCAATTTCATTTGCTGAGGAGCCAGAATAGGAAAGCTTGACTATCCGCTATGTCTTGTTTTGTACTTTTGAATTTTTTGATGAAATTTAATGGCAACAAATTATCTTGATAACAGTTAAGAAGAGGAGGAGGTTGATCTTTTTTGGACTACTTAGTGCCTTGAACCCTTAAATTATATGCAAGAAGAACAGAAGACAACAAAAGAAGCTTCAGCTGATTTTAATGGCCATATTAACAACTAATTGTATCACCTTAGAAGACAAATTTTCCTAAGATACCATTAAAATCCACACCATTTGACAGAATTAAAGCTCTAAACCGATAGTTTCCTTTTCACCTTAAAATAGCTATTTTAAACCACAGAGTACAGTAGAACACTTCCTGTGATACATACCCCTAGATTTGATTACATCCACCTTGACTGAAGTTTCTCAGAAGCCTTTTACCATATTTTAATAGAACCGTCTTAAGACAACAAAGGCGTGGGACACCAAGGCAAGGCAAAAGAAAGGGGAGAGCAGTGTTCTTGGCCACCCCTACTTGGACACAAAGAAGAAGCTGGAGATCCAGTGGGATCACAGATTAGGGCTTGGTTCAGAACCACTCCGAAAAGGGTCAAGCATAAATTTTCCTCATCTCAATGTGCTTCTTTACTCATCAACATCATTTCAGTCCTATATTGTACCACACCCTGAAAGCTCGTCTTCATTAAGGCCCAAACAGGGTCAGACCCCCCTAATTCAGTACTTGAGGCTGAGTGAAACTCAGACATATATTCTTAGTAGATAGAGAGCATCACAGCCCAGCTTCATGATCCCTTTTGATGGCTACAATCAGCCTGACTATAACTGACTGCACAATTAGATTCATGTTTGTAAATATCTGAGTTCTGCACTTAAAAAAACCCAGACAAACATATTTACTTGTTTGTCATTACAGTTCTACGCCTTTGAATAATATCTGCTGTGGAGTTTTTTAGTGACAAGTTATAACTAACAGTTTTCAGAATAGTATAGGATAACTTATTTAAATTCTTTACTCATTTTCATTAAAAACAAAAAGCAAATGAAAATCAATTTTTTGCAGTATACTACTTTATGACAAAATAATTTGTTGGATAAGTCAACGGAAAAGAGGGAAGAAGCAAGTAAAAAGGATATCTTAGGGGGACCAATGCACTCCTTCAGGACAAAGCAATCTAATATAGTTTACTTACGGTCATGCAAGGCTAATTTAATCCTTCAAAATCACATTAAGAAAAAGCCTAAATTTAACCAAAACTCATTCAAGTCTCTTTACTGATCTCTTTGCTGATCAGATAGTTCATTCAAGGAGCTATATTCTTTCCTATTACTTTTGTTTTATCCTATGGGAAACATTTAGGCAGGACTTATTGTCTCTGTCAGATTTACATAGACAGTATAAGAGAGAAATTTTAGTACCGGACAGTTGTCACCTCCTGAGTTTTTCACTAGTATCATTCTAACATCCAGTAAAGGCAAAGAATATGGCAATGAAGTGGTAAAGGCAACTTGGAAATATATGATTGGGTTAATAATAGCCCTTCAAGTGAAATATATCTTTGCAATTTTGTAAGAAATATTCATATATCATTTTATTGCTGTTATATTAATATCTGGCTGATATTTTCTAATTTTAAAGCTAGTTATTTCCCATATTTCCAAATGCTTAGACTCTCTTTGCTGCCAGGTCTAGTTCTCTACCTCTTAATGACAAGCAGCTCAGATCAAACCTCCTCAGCTGAAAAATGAAGAAAAGGAAAGGATAAGGAGCATTAGACTGACCTGACACAGGATGCAACCCAGCAATTCCTATTTATGGATTCATTTTCCATACCCACCCATCCTGTTTTGGGAAGGACAGTAGAGCAACTCTTTTTAGGCTAATGCATTAAACAAAAGCAATCAATTCAGATTTCCTTGTTTTTAATATTATCTGTCTGTTTTACATCTACATTTACATATTTATTGTACTATTTACTTCACTGCATTCACCGTTCGCTTCACCAAGTCACTTCACTGACGAGCATGGTAGGAATCCTGCTGCCCTGATGGTTTAATCTCCAAGCCGTGTTCATAAATAGATTTAGTTGTAGGGAACAGCACTACTTCTTTCTGAAATTTGTTGGTCAAGGCTTCTTGAGCACATGCCTGACACTCCATTATATAGATTATTTCCACATCACAGTAAGTAATCCAATTGACTAAAATGGAAGAGAATTAGGTGGTACTAAACAGCAATAATGGCAATAAAACTGGCCCTAAATAAGATCTCAGTCATCATTTGGAAAGGTTTATATCATTTGCAATGCCTCACACACATATGCTTGACTTTCAGTTGCTTCAGGGCAGGCCACATGATGAACTGGGGGGCATAGTTCGTCCCATTATACTCACATTGCTCTATTGGTCTCTGGGCCTGCAGCTACCCAGTCTCTTTACATTGCCCAGAACAAATTTACGACCCCTCACCCTATTTTAGCTGTGGAGAGCAACAGGAGAGTTTCCCCACTAGAGCACTGTGGAGCAATCTCATGCCTAGATGGCCTTTATAAACCGGCCACCAGCTGCACCAGTATAATGAGGAGTTTCCTAATCCTAGTTCCCACACACGTACCCCAAATTTCTCCAAGAAAGATTGTCAATAGTTTTTAAACTTGCAATGACAGCAAGAGAGGGAGTCTGCTTCGCTCCCACAAGGACAAGCAGAAAGCTGCCCTGACTATGAAATGCCCTGATCCCTGTGCACACAACATCCACTACTCCGCCCTCATCTGCCCAGCCAGTTGTCTCATCACAGAAGGCTATCAGGTTGGTTCAGCATGATTTCCCCTGGGTGAAACCATGCTGGCTACTCCTGATGACCTTCTATTCTATTGCCCTGATTCCTCCTTGCAGGATCCTGAACTCCACTCCCACTTTAGTTAGGAGGTGCTGTTGGCCGGTGGCTTAAATGAGGCTGTGGCTGTTCTACAGGGCCATAGGCTGGTACAAACAGGTCAATGAGCACTAAGACCTTTCCAGAGGTGCAGAAAGACCTTTGTGGCACAGGTTTGGTCCCCAGTGTGCCTTACGGTGGTATTCCTAGAGATCACAGTAGGACTGGGGAGAGGATGAGTCAGCACAAGATTTCCTTAGTGCAGCAAGCCTTTTGAGGGACCTAACAAACCAGAATAGCCTTGGTCAGAAAGTAATTTCTTAACTTTCTTTCAATTATGCTCAGAGTTCTTTGGCATTTTGAAAATATTCTGACACAACTTCAGCAAATAGGGTGTTACTTTTCAGTGATGTTGTATAAAAGGTTGTCTGCTAAAATTCTTAGGCAAGCATTTGACGTTTAATCTTTCTGGCCACCTGAGTTCCACATTAGCAAATCACCACTGAAAAACTGAAACAGAGGAGTAAAAAGGGAGGTTAAAGGAGGTAGAAAATCTGTCTTTAAAGAGAGATGGCAAGGTCACAGTAAGAAACAGCATGACACCAAACCTCTTCTGATAAAGTTATTTCAAGACAACTCCATTTGGTTTTCCAAAAGCAGTATGTTCCAGCTCTCACAGAAGGCATCGGATAGGTCATGTCAGCCTGAATCGTTACAGAAACATGATTTTTCCCTACCTGCTAGGTGGGACGGATTTATTCTTTATTCCACTCCGACCAGTAAGAAGGATAAATTACTTGCAGCTGCTTAAATGCTATGTGGTTTACTTTGTTGTCTGTCAGGAAATACTCCTTATAGAAAAAGAAAAAAAAATCCTAATTTTAAAGATCTGTGCCACAGCAGTTTGCAAATCAATGCTTTCCTACCATACATTAAACACTAAGCTGTGTGCCTCTGCACTAACTTTTGGGGTAAAAAAAATGAAAGGACAAGGTAACCCAGATTTAATGGGTTATTTTAGGAGCATGATGACCTTACTTAGGTGCCTTATTCTGCTCTATTCGGAATTTGTCCTCTGAGTTCATGTACATACGTTAACAATTAACTTATTTTGGCCATGTCTCATCTGTTGATTCAAATGCACGAGGAGAAAGACATGCCAGACTGTTGTCATTTGAGCAAAATAGTTTATGACAATGATGAATCAAAAAATAATTTTGATAATAAGGAACAGAAAATGATTTTTTTTCATAGTGTAGCTAGTTATTAGCTAATCAAGGCAAATGTTAGATATTATCTCTTACAGTAGATATATCATCTAAATATGCTGATGTTCAACAACTGTCAGAAAGACCAAATATTCACTTTCCAGGTTTACAGTCACCCTGTAAGTTTATTCATAAGGACAATGGCAAGTTCCCATCCTGCTGACAGGGAAGGTAAAGGAAACAGTATAAAAGAGAAACAGAAAAACATGCAAAAAGGCAGGAAGCTATGAAAAGCTTAGGAACCTTCTCCCATGTGTATCTCAACCTGCAGATTTGATTTAGACATAAACATTCACCTTCTCTCCAGAAAATGCTTGTACGCAGTCCCTTTTATCCCTTCAAGTACCCTACATACATCGAGACCTCCATGCCACAGATACCCATCCAAAAGGGAAAAAGCCATTCTCCAGTCTTCATCAGCTTTTTTTGAGCCATGAGATTTTTCCTAAGAAACATTTGCTTCTGATTATCTTCAATTATCTTCCCTTTTCAGCCTTGGATATTTTCCTGAGTCTCATCTTAAACAGAAATCTGGCTGCCCTAATGCTACTTGCTGTTAATTCACTGCTGTTACTCTTGAGCCTGTCTATGATCCCATGCTGCCTGGTGCTTTTGCGGGTACCTAAAGCATTCAAGATGCCTCAAAGTCAGGAGAGTATCACATACTGCAAGCTCAGGGCTGTGGCAACAGATCAGAGCATCAGGCGACACGAAGGCAATGCAGCTGTCAAGAAAGCAGAAGGCTCATGGACCATTGGGTATACGTGGAGAAGAAAGGAGACTTGTGTTTCAGGACGAATGAAAAATGAAAAATTAAAAAATAAAAAAACACAGAGCTGGTCTAGAAGAGAGTATCAGTGATGTGCTGCAAGTCCCTGGATTAGTAATTGAGAACTGTAAACTAGGAGAAGAACTTAATTTCTAAAGAAAACGAAGCAAAACTTTGCACCCCAGAACAGCACGTCATCTAAGGATATCAAAGCAGATTCCATATGTTAGGTCTCACTGTGAAATAGGTTAGCCATTATTATGCAGCCGAGGAAAATAAGGCTCACCATCATTCAAACAAACAAATGTGAAAGCCATTTTTCTTATCTAGGTTTTCGATAAGATTCTATTTTGGCAAAACAGCAAGAGCAAAGGTCCGATTAGCTGTGAATTTTTCCACATCATTTAGCCCAAGCAGTAATTAAGCAAGGGAGTTCCAGGAGGATAAAAAGTCAGTTTTGAACTGAGGCTAAAAGTTCTGGATTTCATTTAGAAAAGACAAATAATTCACAACTATGTAAGGCCTGAGCAGATGCACACATACACACACCAGCTAAGAGCCACTGCTCTGTAAATGATTGCACCAAGTAACACTCTTGCAACTAGTTAGGTGGTAGCTGGGCACATCTGACCCATTATCACTGCATGTCAAGGTAGGTCAGAACACAAATGGCACAGACAGGAAAATAGCAATAATAATAATAATTTCAAAAACCTCTCTCAATCATCATTAGATATTTATGGTTTGAGGCAGGAAAATCTGTCAAGCAGTGGTGTAACCAGCCTCAGCAATTCTGAACAACAGTCTGTGAAGAGGAAACATGCAGTGACCTTAATTAGAAGCCCTGGAAAAAGCTGTATCACTTTTCCCATATGACAGAACTAGTAAGCAGTAGAATATTTTCCGTAGGTAATACTAGGTAAGTAAATAAAAAACCTCCACTGCTCATAACCCCAAAAGTCATTTAAGACTTACAGAAAGGGCTAACGGGCTTTTAAACAAGACTCAAAAATAAAGTCGGACTAGTGCTTCTGTCAATCAGGCTACAGTAAGTAAGCCTCATCTCTACTTGTCCTACTAAAATGCGCTGTTGAACAGAATGAACTCATCTAGTTAGGGAAATAGCCATTGGGAAGAAAGAAGCATAAGGACATAATTTCAAATAATAACTGAGAGTAATTTACATAATCCACATGGCATCAAGCATGGTCAGGGGTGATAAAAGCTCAGGAATATTTTCAGCTTTATGTTTTATGAAATAGCTAAGGAGCTATTAAATATGAAATTAAAATCTTGTGCAACCCAACCACTTCTAATATAAAGAAATGAACGAATAATTCACAGTGTCCTCTTTTTTTAAGATCTGATTCTTTCCAACATCTGTTATGGTATACTTTTCTCCCTTTACAGTCAGTCAAAGTAATTCAGTTATATAAGTTCCCTTTAGTAGGTTAGTAATATCCACCCCAAAAAATAATCACCATTTTTCCCTGGAGTATTTACTAAAATAGCCAGCACTGGTGTGCAACCAAGAGGTCCAGATATTCCTATCATATCACTGCCAAATATAGCTACTGAAGGACTATAAAACCCACCTCCAATGCCCATATCTCATTCTCCACCAACACTTCTCCCTTTTTGGGTGGCTCTGGTTCAGGAATGATGCTACTTTGGAGAATAAACTAAGCCTGTTTCCCCAGGGCCCTCACAAACTTTTTTTCACTCCTTGTTTTGATTTAATCTTGGCAGAATAAACTCCAACTTTATATCTCTAGATGTCATACACAAACTTCATGACAGCCAGGAAAGGGTGGCTAGGAGAAAACAGGTGTTACAAACTGTTGCAGTGCTAGCTTAAGGTATTTCAGTGGAAATAAATAAGACTAAATGAAAACACAGTAGTACACTGTTTCCGATCATTCATAATCCACTCAGCTTTTCCCTTAACTATATTCTATTTGTTGGTCTTCTACCTTTGCTGAGGATTCTGCATGTAGAAATGGGAGGACGGAAGTAAAACAGCACAACCTTTATGTAATACTAGTCTCCTAAGTTCTGAGGCTCAAGGGAGGGATAGAAGTCTCTCTTTGTCCTTAATTCCTATAAGAAAAATTCCACAATATGCCTATCTGAGTCTTAAATGGTGAAATACCATAAAATACTAACCATTCCTAGATCAGTGGCTAAAATTCTTTTAAAGGACATGAACGGTGGAAAAATATTTCAGAAAGCGAGAGATATACAGATATCAAATATATTTGCATACCTATGAAAAGGCATAGAAAAGCTCTTTTCCTTTCCTTTATTTTCACGCCACTTCCCTGCACACGAAACACCGTGGCTTGCTTTGCTTGCTCTGACAGAGTGCGAAGAATCTGTAACATAAGTAATTTTAAAAAAAAGATGAAAAGCAAGGAGCAACTCAAGTGCGGTGGTGTCAAAGATGCCACTTGGGGTTGAGTACGTTCGTTCCCTGGTAGCACTGTACACTATCCTGCAAGTGATCAGAGTCCAAATCCAGGACTCGCATGTGTTGTGATTAGCTGGATATTGAAGAAAATGACTTGTATCTTCCATGTTTTCAAGTAAAAAAAGTCATACGTCTTTCTGTGACAGAATGTCTTAGAGGTCATGCCCTGCAACATCGAAAATCTTGGAGGAGAGGTAAGGGGCAGAGCTCCTGTAAAGAGACGCTTAGCTGGACAGTTTTGGTGAATCCTCTTGATAGGCAGTGAAACATTTACAGAGTTGCCTTCATTTCCAGAAAGTTCCATCAAGTGGGGATCAAAAGAGCTCAGGAGGGTAATTCTAAAGATCCTGGGAGGAAAAAAAGTTTAATAGCATTAATGGGCCATGCCAGAAAAGGGTCAAAGGAGTGGAGTAAGAAGTACTGCAAGCTTACAGCTTCATATTCCTTTTACATTCTACTCTACTTATAAAGTTTGGATATTAGCCACATTCATCTCATGCGTTTAATTAGAAGAAATGTTTGGGAAAGTCTGTCACAGATTCTTGTTTCCTTTTGCTTTTCAAGCTCAAAGCAGGACACCAATCTTCAATGCCAATCCCGTAAGGAAGGGGCTAAGCTGACGTCTCTGCAGCTCTGAGGTTAGTGCCAAAACTCCTTTGGGAGTGGAGTGTCCTCATTTTGGGGCTTTTGAGTTACACTCTCTCATGGAAGACTTCTCTCCTCTTTGCCTTCTAAGTCCTGCACTCATTTCTGCATTGTAGCACTTCTTCAGCAGGAAAGGTGGGGAACGTACTTGTTGTCTAGGACACACTACTGCAAGACAAAAGAGGTGAATTTGAACCCTCCAGACTATGAAAGGTTTTGAACAACTGCCTGAGCAAGTGTTATAACCACAAGATGCTAAGCAAACGGTCGATATTTCTTTCCTCTGAGATCTTAAAGAAAAGCATGAGACCGTCCTTGTACTCTAAGGACTGAAGATGAAGGGATGTTTTTGTGGCTGTGAGTCACACTTTCCTCACACTCCGGACTCAGAACAGCAGCCAAGTGCCAAAATCTGAGAGACAGAGAGCATTTCATACACGTCTGGTCTTCAAATGGCCAAAGCCTCCTTTGAAACTGCACGTTGGGTGTTACGAAACCTGCTCGTGAGCTCTGTGAACCCTACCTCTCTGTCACGTTCCTCACTCTACAAAGAACTGACCATCTAACTTGGGTTTGAGAACCACATTCCCCAAGGCCTTTAAAAGCATCTCTGAAGACACGGGCATAACTATCGTGCTTTAAATTAAGGCGTCAACTAATTTTTCAAAGTAGTCTTAACCGGAACTGATACTGTAAACCCCTTGTAAGGGAGTGGTACTGTTACAAACTCCTCATCTGAAAGGTATCAATATCTCTGCCTCAGCTAAATGTGATTAAAAAATGGGCCAACTGTTAACACCCTCTATATCTGTTACAGGTATCTTTTCAAACTTGCAATCTAATTAATTCTCTACCACAAGGCAAGATCTAAGGCTAGAAATACTCTGAATTAGGTGTAGCTGGTTAAATAAATTACCGCAAAAGAGATATTAGAGGTATTTTTTCCCGGCCCTTCAGTTAATATGCAGCCAATTTACCCATTCTGAACATTTATTGTAGAAAAGTGCCTTGTCCCTTCATCATTCAAATTTATCTTTCCCCACCTCTCATATAGCAGTTCTACCTTTCTATAAATGCCCAACTTGTGCATGACAGCTGGAAGATGATTTCCAATCCTGCAGCTGAACCCGCAGGACAGGCATTTGCATTTGCAGAAGGGATGCAACATTTTCTTGGCATAACCACACTGGATAGTACCCAACCTTACCAAGCAGAACAAAACACCAGCCTGAAGGCTCCCTTCCCCTCCCCTCCCATTTAGCTGATGTCATCCAGGAAATAATAGTTTAATTAAAAAAAAAAAAAAAACAAAAAACTTGTCAGCCTGCTCAATGTTTCCGCTAGGTGGATATGCTAACAAAGCTATATCACAGCGGCTCTTCCTGTGCAAGCCTTGGGTGTAGGCAGCCAGGCTTTTCACTGCCATCCTTAGGAGATTACTGTAAACACTAGGCTTAATTTGTTCACAGTTTGTTCTGATTATTTGACACTTTTTAAGTACCTACCAATATGGATTAACTTGATAGCTGCATTGCATGTTTGACATGGCCCGCAGAAACTCTGAGGATGCACAGTTCCACTTCCTGTTTCACATATTTTTCTTCAACTGCTCTTTATATTCTGATGTTCTTTGGAATATTTTCTATGGTTCTGTATTTTGACTAAAGTAAATTACTGAAGAAGAAAAAGGGACTTCTATAGGGATACTGGGTTGAGGCATTCTTTTTTTCCTTTTAGTCGCCACTGCCCTGATCTTGTGAACAATTATGTGTGTGAGCAACTTTACATGCATGAATAGTCCCGCTGAATAGTTCCTGCATGACTTTGCCGGTAACTATTTGTAGCATTAGGTGTTAACAACAGAAAAACTCTGCGTACAAAATTGAGGGATCTGTTCAAAGAAGTTTCACTTTAGGGCCTAGATTACTGTTGTCCTTGAAACGATCATCTCTCCACAAAGGCTAGATTATTTTAACAATTTCTATCTTTGCACAGAACATGCTCCATGTTGCTTCCCACACGCTCAGGAAATAAGCAGGGTGTCCCAAAGACAGCAATGAGAGTGGCAGTGAAACTGCGCGGATTTACATTTAACCCCTAGCATTCACATGGGACACCAACAAAAAGCATCAGGCAGGTGAATGTGAGCACTTCAGTTTAAGAAGATGAGACACAGGAGCAGAATCCTATCTTCAACTATTATATCAGCTCATGATGTGCTAGAGAAATACGGTAGCCTATAGAATTACTTCAGAACACCGAAGAAAGGCACTAACTCCAGCAATCAATTCTGCCCCCCAATACTATCACATAAGTAGTGATGAGTTTTGAGGGTAATCTGTGAAAAATATTGTAACATTATAGCACATAACGCAGTGATGGAAACGGAACACACTCCCTGAAGCTAAGAGAGGTATTTCACCACTTAGGAAGCTTTTTCATTAGTCGACCGTCTTTCAATAGCTAAACTGCATACTTGATGCCTTAAAATGTTCCGTTAAAAAAATAAATAAATAAACAACATAGATTTTTATCTCCTTTTCCAAGCAGTCTGAATTCTTCAGTCCTAAACAGTTTTATCTTGGCACAGCTATCAGGCTACAGTACATATTTCTGGGAAACGCGTGCCAATATCACAGCGTCCAGTGTCCAGGTCAAGTTTTGTATCTAAAAGTGGGGAAATGCAATTCAGGGGGAAAAAAAAGGATTTAAAAGAAAAGCAGAGTAAAAATTAAAGGAAATAGTGATTTTGCTGGAATCAGAATTGGGCCCGATCCTTCAGTTTTGGTTGTAATCCTGAAATTTTACACAAGCATTTGCTGGTATACTTAAGGGCGTTTTGCAGGACTCAGCTCAACATTTGTATGTAACGGTCTGTCCTAAACCTGTTTTTAATTAATCTATTACATATTCTAACTTCTAAAGAATGGGATTTAGAAAAGCACTGGGCAGCAGCCTTGCTTTATTCCTATTAAGTCAGTGGTAAAACTCCTCCTAATTCCACTGAGAGCAGAATTAGGGCCCTGCCAAGCCCATTTCCAAAATTGAGTCTTTACAGCTTTCTGCATTGCCTTCTCCCTGCCCTTGTTAAAGCACAGACTTCCCTCTACTGTTTTTCTTCCCTTGCAAAATAAAGTAATGCAGATACACGCAAACAAACCAGCCTCAGCATCATAACTTCTGGGAACAACCCATCTCATTGTTTTCTTTCTGACTTTGTGGTTCACCTTCTGGAGGAAACATTAAAATAAGTTTACTGCTGCTCAACTGTTGTCAAAGTCTAGGTAAGCACCAAACACGTTCCAAAAAAGTTTGAGATAAACCTCTGGCTGTTGGCTGGATTCCCTTTCCCAGTTAAAGGAACCCAGTATTTTACTGTGGCTCTGTTCCCCTGCTTATTACATCCCCCCTGTTCATTCTAGTACTTTGAAACATGAGCAGATTAATAAATTAGTTTTTTTTTTTTTAAACTTTACTGCTCATGCAAAGCTTTGGGAGTTTGGATGAAGGAATTTGATCAGCTGTCACATACCACATTTCTTTGTGCCTATACGTGCTGTTTTTTCATTTGCATCAGCATAGAAAAAAAGCCACATTTTCACACTTGTGTAGATACATTCCTTCTACTTCCTAGCAAAAAACATACCTTTATCACCAGCAGGGGAAAAAAAAAGGCAAAAAACTTTTTCTTACAAAAAATACAGCTCCTTCTAGAACAGTGCGTCGGGAATTATACCCAGGCCTGCTCTGCTGCTGCCTGGCCCCGCTCACCTGGGTAGGTGTGGTGTTGCTGCCTCCCCTTGCACTGTCTCTAGGTGTGTGTGAGCGCGTTTGCCTGTGTGTGTGTACACGTGTGTGCATGCGTGTGAGCATGTGTGTGTATGCACGTGCACACATGTATAAACGTGTGCATGGGTGCATTCATGTGTATGAATGTGCATCTGTCTGGGGTCGTGCCTGCACATGCGCGTGCATGTGTCTCCACGCGTATTTGCATGTGAGTATGCATCTGTATGGGGGGGGGGGGAGCTGTGTCTGTGTGCACGTGTGTGAAAGCAGATCTCTGCGGGATCATGCGTTAGTGTCTGTGTGGGGGCGTGTGGATGTGTGTGTGTGCACCTGAGCATCTGTGTGGGGAAATGTATACGTGTGTATGTGTGTGTGCACACATGCATGTGCGTCTGTGGGGGGGCATGTGCCTGCACGTGTGTGTGTGCACCTGAGTATCTGTGAGAACACGGGTATGTGTGTGCCTGTGTGCACACGCATGTCTGTGTGTGTGTGCCTGTGTGCAGCCGTGCATGTGCACATCTGCGTGGGGGCTTGCGTATGAGTGTGAGCGCGTGCATGCCTGTGTGTGTGCACGTGCACGCGCACGTCTGTGTGGGGGAACGTGTATGTGCGCATGCACATGTGTGTGCGCACATCTGCGTGGGGGCACGCATCCGTCTGGGTGCTTGCGTGTGGGCATGTCCACATCTCCTTGGGGGGGGGGCATGCGTGTGCACGCGTGGGTGTGCGCACCTGTGGGGCACGTGTGTGAGCATGCCACGCCGGGGCAGCCGAGCCCGGGGCGGACCGCCGGGGCCCGGCGCGGCCGCCGCGCGCCGCCACGCGGGACCGCCGCCCGCGCGGCCCCCACGCGCGGCCCCGCCCCCCGGCCGGCGGCTCCGCCCCGCCGCGCCGCGCCGCGCCGCGCCCCGCCCGCGGCCGCCCGGCAGTTCCGCGCGGGCGGAGCGGCAGCAGCATGGGCTGGAGCTGACAGCGCCCGCCCTGCACACGCCGCGCGGGCCAGCCCGGCCGCCGGGAAGGGAAAAGTTGTCGCGGCCGCCCGGGGAAACTTTTTGCCGCCCAGCCGAGCGCAGCCCAGCCGGGGCGGCGAGGCGAGGCGAGGCGCGGAGCGGCGCGGTGCCTGCGCGGCGGCAGGGGCGGCGGGTGGCGCTGAGGCGGCGCGGGGGCCATGCCCGCCGCCAGCCTGCTGCCGCTGTTCGGTAGCGCGGCGGGGCCGGGGCCGCTGGGCGGCGGCGCGGGCGGCGGCGCGGGCGGCGGGGGCAGGAAGGCGGCGGGGCCCGGCGCGTTCCGGCTGACGGAGAAGTTCGTGCTGCTGCTAGTGTTCAGCGCCTTCATCACCCTCTGCTTCGGGGCCATCTTCTTCCTGCCCGACTCCTCCAAGCTGCTCAGCGGCGTCTTCTTCCACTCGGCCGCCCTGCAGCCGCCGCCGCCGCCGCCGCCCGGCGGGCAGCCCCGCGCCCCGCTGCCGCCCGGCGGCGGCCCCGCGGAGGCGGAGGCGGAGGAGGCGGCGGCGGCGGCGGCGGGCAGCCTGGCGCGGATCCGCGCGGACCACGAGCGGGCTCTGCGGGAGGCCAAGGAGACGCTGCAGAAGCTGCCCGAGGAGATCCGCAGGGACATCCGCCAGGACAAGGAGAAACTTCTGCAGGACGCCCGCGGCAGGAAGGAGGCGGGCGCCCCCGGGCTGCCCCAGCGCCTCTTCCGCCAGCCGGCCGGCGCCGTGGGGCAGGAGCCCGCCGACCCCGCCGTCCGCCAGCGGAGGGACAAAATCAAAGAGGTGGGTGGCGGCGGGGCCGCGGGGAGGGCGAGCCCGGCGCGGGGAGCGGTGCCTGGCAGCCCCGACGGCGTTTGCTGCTGGCCGCGGCACCGGCCCCCGCCAGCTGTTGCGCGGGGCTGCCTGCGCGGGAGCACCGTGCCCTGTGCCGTCCTGCGCTCTCGCTGCGGGCTTTCCCCACGCGCGAGGTGCAGCGCGCCGGGGCCGCCGCGGTCACGCTCGGGTCAGGAGGACACGTCAGTGGTCCGCAAGGTCCGTCTGAAGAGCGACAGGGTCCGGCAGGACGCGGTCGGCGCAGGTGTTAGCGGTAAAGCGCCTGAACCGTAGTGCGCTGTGACCGAGTCCCTTGAACGTCTTGTTCGTTCGTGCTGCTCGGTTGGTTCCGATGCCGTGTCCAAGTCTTTAATTGCAGAAATTCCCCACGCTAAATATTGGTGAGGCTGTCAGGAGTGGGGCTGGGCAGGGTTCTTCTGACAGAAGTGGTGCAACTTCCCGTCGTTACTGGCTGTTTTATTTATCAAACTGACAATTTCAGCTAACGGGGGGGATTCGGGTTCATGAATTAATAACTAGTATGTGTTTCCTGTTCTGTGGTGATGGAAATGAGACTTCTGTGTACTTCTGTGTTTGTGAAACGTCATTAGCCTTCTTTGGGCTGATAGGTTTTTATTGCATGTTTGTATTGAGCAGTATGAAAAGTGATCACTGACATCACCCAAATGTTAAATAATAAGCTCTCACAAATCTCAAGTTGTGATCTGTGCTCTGGAGTCTTCTCATCAGTTTAACTACGTTAGCAAATTGTACAGCAGTCATGAGCCGTGAATGCCAATGCAAAGGTATTTTCAGGGGAGAAACTCCCAAGTATGCATGTTGCAGACCACATATTAAAAGTGTGCAGACAATTTTCTCTTTTGTGCCTAGGCACACGCAGCCTCCCTGAGGCATATAGAACAACTAAAAGTACCGGTAAACCGTTTCTCCGGTGCTCTTGAATTGCCATGTTAGAAGAACTTAAAACTAGCATAGTGAGGCTCCGGACCTGGTGTGCTAAATTTGTTGGTATAAAAGAGCTGATGCTTTCGTGTGCGGGAAAGCTGAGATGCAACAAGTAAATAAGCCGGAGGAAGAAGGTAAAACTTCAGTATACCACTGCTTTTGTTGGTCTAGCACTGTGCCGGCTAGTCCAGTTATCTTTTTTAGTATATGTGGATATTCTTCTTTCTCCCCTGTTTAACCCTAGAAGCCATTAAAAGTATCGCAACCAGATGTCTGGCAATGTAAGCATAGGAAATGACAAAAAGACTTCACTTAGTTTTCAGATTTTTATTTCCTTCATGTCTCAGTATGTTTCCCTCAGTATTATTTCTGTTGCTTCTGGGAGTTTCCTTTCCTCTTGATTCACTATCTGAACTTAACATACCGTTTACTTCATCACTCTTGATTGGTTTACTTTTTTTTTTTTTCTCTGTTCTGAAGAATAAGCTTTGCCCTTTTTTTTCCTCCGACCTTAAAACAGTGTTTCCTATTGTGTGTTAACTTATTGTTTTCTTAGCTGTCCATTGTTTCATATATTGCCACTTTTGTTGCTATTTTCCCTATCTTTCCAATCCTTTGTCCACTTTTTTTTTTACATTAAAATTAGTTTGCCAGTAAAGTTACAGTCTGCAGCGTTTTTAGAAATAGTTTTAAACTGTAACTTCTACAAGTGTGAACTTCTTACTGAACTGTACATGCAAGCAAACTGAGGAAGTAACCAGTTCAAGTTCCTTTTCTTGTACCTTATATTTGCATGCTGCTGGTGCAAACTTAGAGAATCTTTTTGCTTCCGTAGTCTCTTGAGCCTAGAATTTGAGTCTGAATTATGTAACGTATGCTGTATAAGTAGGACTCAGATTCTGAATCTGTTCCTCTGGGTATTTCTGACAGAAGGAAGCAGACTACTTTAAAGGAAAAAAATGCCAAGAAAAGGTTGTTCTTTCCTGCGTTCCGGTCCTCAAAGAGCTCCGTATCGTGAACATGTTGGTGTAAAGCAGAGGGGAGGAGAGAGCTTAGAGAGGCTTTGTTCATTTACTGTAATAAATTGTAAGCTGAATTAAGTGTTTAGCGGTCTAGCCAGCACTAACTAATACAGTTTGTGAGTGATAATACGGAATGTGATTATGATTTATGGCATTTCGTCACTAAGTTTTGTTATGAAACTTTTAACTATTTTTCCATGGCATAGTTTTTGTAAAAAATGTGAAACTTAATAATTTCCCCATTTTTTAAATATTCTTGAACTTTATTTAGTATCAAGACCAATGTAGTATTACAAATGACTAGAAAAATAAAAAAAAGTTGCTAGAAGTTTAACAGGTGGGTGAACCGAGACACAAAAACGTGCCGAAGTGGAGATTGCATTGCTGCCACTGCTTAGCAGTCTGTTAAGACAGTACCGTTGCTCTGAATGTGTGTATAGTAACTGTTCCACGGCAGTTTACTTGCAAGGCCTCCACGTCTACCTGTGTCCTGTTATGATGGATCAGAGGTATAGACCAGAGACTGGATAGTAATGCATGCGGTATTTCTCTTCAGATGATGAACACAGACACTGAAAGGAGATCTGGCAGTACTGCCTGCGATGAGGTTTGCCCAGTACTTCCTGCTGTAAAACTTCTGTCAGTTGCTTGTGACTCTGCTGTTTTTTTTTTATTTTTAACTGGCTGACCTGATGTTGCCTGTACTGACTGTCTTCCTCAGGCCAAATGTTTCAGGAAGGTTTCAGCAAAGCGGTACAGCTGCTTTCAAGCATATCAGTGAGGAGTTGTATTTTGTTAGTGGTTAAGCTCTTCAGGCAGGCTCAGTGATGCTCTCTGATGTCTCCATGCCTTGGAGCAGGATCTGGGTACCTGGGACGTCTCATGCTTCTCTCTATTTTTGTGTCCTGCCTGGAGCCCTGGTCCTGAATGAGGAGGTGGTGGTTGGTATTCTCCTTCTGCCACTCACTGACTAGAGAAACTAGAGGGCCCTTCCTCCTGTGATGTCTGTTCTCCATCTGTAAAAAGGGGGGATTGGAAGGAAATAGGGACTCTGAAAACACTGTGGCATGTATGAGTGGAACAGTCTCTGCCCTTGTCCAGCCACAACCAACAGTGGCATTAAAGTACGCACCTTGCAAGTCATCTCTGTTGTTAGGTAGTATGGAAAAGGTGGCAGCTTGATATGAACTAATGCAGTGATTAGCAGAGGGCAGAGATAGTGGGGACAGCTGTAGAGGCAGAAGATGCACTGTTTCAGTTAGGGAAATCTGATTTTGAATCGTTACGACGTCCAATCCCTCTCTCTTGAAGAGGGAGGAAAAAAAAGTGGTGAAATTATTTAGGTGTTAGGAAAATAACAAAAACTGAACTCTCATTTCAGAGAAAAGGACTTGAAAAGGATGAATGAGCTAGCTCAGGTACTAGAAGCAATATGATCACATTAGTGCAGTACTCTGCTCAGGCTAATTAATCCTGCTGAACAGCAAGCTATTGGCATTGCTGGAGCACCATACTAATGCAGCTGTGCTGCTCTTGAACCAGATAGCAAGCCTGGATGCTCTATGCGTTACTGTATGGTGCTGTTCTGACGTGTCCTCAGGATAAAAGCCTCCTTGGAAAACTAGAATCTGATGTCCTAAGTTATATGAACGTGCTCTCTGTTCCTTCCAGTACTCCAATCACTTGCACACCTCTCAACCGTTGCAGTCAGCTTAGGTAGAGGTCCTGGAGGGGAGAATTTTATTCGCTAATTCTGCTGTCATTCCTGAGTGTCAGTCCTTTGAGCTGGACAGTGCAGCAGTCACAAGGCAGCAAAACAGATTCAGCAGCTGAAGGTTACCTCATGCTGTCTTTAAAGCAAGAACCCAATTGAAGTTGCATTAGCAGCATGAATTCTGAAGCTTCCTGCTTACTTGTTTTATTTGTTTAGTTTCAACATTACTTGTTTTCTATGGTGGCAGTTTAATTGGAAATCACTGTACTAAGCAAGAAGTCTCAGTAATGTTGCAGGGGTGTTCAGAAATATCTGAAGGGGAAAAAAAACCCCACAGAATACTTATGAGCATGGAAATAAAATAATAATCAGAGATCTAATATGCACTTGACCTAGCAGCACTTGGGTGTGATCAGAACTCCCCAATAACACAGGAGCGATGGTGAAATTGCATGGGGTGGCTCACCACTGAAAAAAGGCCGTCAGCCCAGTGTTCCTTCCTCTCACCACCTGCTCTCCTGCTGTCTGATATGCTGTCTGATACCTGCTGGGCTGCAGGGTCTCATGGACAGTGGGGGTGTGAACAGCAAGAGTTTTTGCTTTCATTTGATTCCTCTGGAGCCATCTGTAAAGCTACTGCAACTTGCTAAACCAGCAGCAAAGTAGCAGAGCAAAAAAGGTTGGATAGTTCCTTGCAACGTTGGTGAGTCAAAGTGGTTGATGGAAGGAAGGGTCCGCTCAGTGCCTGTTCTGGCTGTAGTGGGGGAGCGGTTCTATATGGAGGAAACAGGTGGAAGGAGAAAGAGGAACAAACCCTTTCCTTTCCAGTAGGAAAGGAGGAAGTTGTTTAAGGAGCTAATCTGACCTACCTTCACCCTTAAATTTGAATCTCCGCAATATGACGTTTGCAGAGCAAAGGTTCAATCTGCTGCACTGACCTTCTTCAGCAGGTGGAAGCACTGCACTTCAGAAGGCTCCTGCCTCCTAACTCCTTTTCTTGGAACAGGAAATGGGGGAAACAAGGCAGTAGCAGTAACTCCTGAAACTCCCAGCCCCTTTAGGCTGGAATTCACGCTGCTTTTATTGGGAGGAAGATTGTGGGGTCCCCATAGGAGAGGAAGGGGAAGAGTTAAAAGGGTACTGTGCACCTATTGAGTGTTCCCCAGTTTTAAATGCAAAGAGATACATTCTCTGATGGTATATTTCTTTAAGAATAAGATTCAGGGAAAGGAAATAGTGTAATAAGTTAGCAAGGTAGTGAGTCCTGGCAATATGTTGATGAGGCAATGTAATTTTTTTAAGTTTTCTCAGTGTACTTTTTGACCTTAAGATCAGCATCTTGGAGCTGTCATCAGTTTCTCAAAGGAGTTTAAAATGAAATTTAAATGAATTTTAGCTTACTTTTTTTTTCCCCAACTCTTTATTCACCTATCTATTATTTTTAATGTTTTCTTATCTACCAGTTGAATTTGAGGGTTTTGCAATGCCTTGCTTCCTGAAAAGCACTGTTGATGTACTTCTTTTTTTTTTAAATAATGGTTTTATTTAAAAAAAAAAAAAAAGATTAAGGAGGTGAGTTAGGTGCCTAAATATAGGATATCCAAAATGGCGCATAGGTATCTTACACTCCTAAGTTATTAAGGCAATCCTCAGGGGGCTTGTAGATGTTCTCCCAGGCTTTGCTAGAAGATCTGTGCTCTTGTGAAGTGGCAGCTGGAGGTGGGTAGGATATATTATGGCATCTAAAATGTCACAAAATGATATATTAAATTGCTTGCTTAGGGATAATGATAGGGAAAGATGCAGAGAAGTTTCATCTAAGTAACTGAGACTATGATGCAGTGACTCGGTTATGCAGTTCTCTTGGCTCTGGCACTTACCAGACCCTTTGCAGAGCCAGTTCAACGCAGCAGCCCCAATAGAAAGCTGCCCACCCATGCTGGCGTTGGGTTCGCTGCTCGACGAGGTCGGGAGCCAGCCCGACTCCCTGCAGCACAAATGGAGCACTCAGCCCCCGTGAGGCCGATACATTTGGAAGAAGGTACAAAGTGGAGGCTGTGGGGGAGAGTGGGCATCTTTTGCCCCAGACTTGAGAGTGCCTCAGTGATGGGAGCAATTAGCTACAGCGGCGGCGAAGAGCCTTTGCCGAATCAATGTTCTGTCCACTTCCTGGTGCCCTCTTCTCTGGGAGCCCCTTGTTTCAGGTGAGTGGAGCACCAGTTTGAGCACCTGGCAGCCCATTCTCGGTGCAATGACTTGAAGTTTCTGTCAGGTAGGCAAAATGCCTGTCTCACTTGAACCTCCATCATAAGATGGGTGAATGCCTCAGCATGTGACAGTGGGCACATCTGGTGGGTGGGTATATGAAGCTTTGGCATCCGGCTGAGTTCCCATGGCTAGTTCATGTTGTCAGCCTTTACCTGCTCTCTGTGAGCTGATTAAAAAGAGTATTTCGTTGTCTTATGTAAGGGAACGTGTTCAAGCTTGGTCTACATTCTCAGTGGGTAAACTTACCAAAATTAACTGAATGCCATGTGTAACTGGATCCTCTAGAGCTGTGAGGAAAATGAAAAGTCTTTAAATGTGCACTGGAAAACATCTGGCTTTCAAAAAAAACCCAAGCACATGATTTATTCTTTAGCTGAAACTGTATGCACATTTTAGGTAGAGGTAAAACCTAAATTCCAGACACAGTACTCTTTTGGTGAAAATTAAATAAGGTGATGAAAAGGGGTGAGGTGAAGATTAAATTGGAATGTCTCCTGCGTTTTGGCAAAAGTTAGATGCTCATGATGGCAATTTTGTATTTAATATTTACGTAGAAGCCTATGGCAGTCAGTTAGCTTAGAGAAATGGAACAAATCGTAATGTTGGTGAATACAACTGCTGAAGGCTGTAGTTCTATGCTTCAGGCGAACTGAAGCAGAGAAATTCCACCTGTTTACTAAAAGCGCTATTAAGGCTGAAAAACACCTCTCATTCAGAGGAAAAATGCTGGTCTGGTCGATAGGCAGGCTTCCGAAGCTTTTTTGCATGTCAATGAAGGCACAGAATTATGAAAGCAAATCTTGGACAGACAGCACTTCTTATGAAAGATAACTAACTTCGTTACGTTGTCACAGTATGACTGTTGGACGGATCTACGTTCCCTGAAAGCTCTCTGAAGCATACTGCCGTAAGAATTCTTGAGTGTGTTCGCTTTCTGGAATTTTAGCTTGTGGAGCCAGCATTGATGTGAATTTCTGTGGTTTTCATCTTAAAAGAATTGCATGCTAAGGTATTCTGTTTATCTACACATTAAATAATATACACCTTCCTAACTTACTTGGCAGAACAACACTCTAATACTTTGGGAACGTGGCTTTCATTTGGGGTTCGCGGCTGTCTACCAGTGCAGCACTTCTCTGGCAATGAACTGTAGTCTAAGATGATGTAAAAATGATAAAACATTCTGGTACTGTGCATTTCTGGTAACAAACTGTACTATTAACGTGTGTTTTAGTTATTCAGTTTTGAGGAATTTTGTGGTCTATTTCTAAGTTAATTCTAGAACAGTCATTGTAAGCTTGCAGGAAGTAATTATATAGGTGGGCCTATGAATTAAGCAACGTGGGCAATGTACCAGTTACTCAGTATACTGGAACCTTTTTTGTGTGTGTGAATACTTTCTTTATCCAACAAGTGACGTTTTTGGAGTATCTGATATAAAGAATGTGTGCGTACTTGTAAGAAGTGTCTCTGTCTTCCTCTTTTTCCATGACTTTTTGTAATCAGACCTACACATCTCTCATGAAAACATAATTAGTGAATAGTAAAGCACATGTTTACCTGAAACAGATTAAATGAAACCCTTTTGCAGATCTGTGTTACAACAGTTACTGTTGCAGCAGAATACTTGGCAGCCTTCCCTATAGCATTGGGAAGACCTTACCTTTGTGAGAAAGCAGTGTATTTTTCTTGGGGTGAGAGGGGTCTAGTGGCTTTCGGGAGATCACACAATGTATCAGTGGCAGGGTTAAGAATAGGCCTTGATTACCTGTCTCGGGTTAAATTGTTCTCCGCTAAACCAAGGGCTGTTGCTATGCGCTGTCTGAAAGCTGTCTTCGCTCCTATCCCTTGCGAGTCTCTTGCTTGTGGGCATGTCAGTTCGCTGGGGTGAGTTTAAACCTGGATTTTGGAGTGCGGTTCAAGACCACACCTGGGCAGCCGTGGTCTGCTGCAGAGCTGCTGTTAATCACCCTGTTTATTACAGGGACAGAGTGAGCCTGAGACTCCTTGACGCTGTGTGTAGGCCACCAGCTGCAAGCGTTTTAAACGGTACTTGGGTTCAAATGCTCTGGTCCAATGCTGTTTTGAAGGGAGGCAGATGGGGTAGTAAAGCTCTGGCTTTGCCTTTTTTGCATCTTGAAACGTTCGGTTTGAACTGAGTTGTAACCAGAGTGCTTGTATGAAATAACATGACAGCCTGCTATAATTCTCCTCAGTAAGCTGACTGGATTTTATAGCTAGTGTTTATGAAGATACAGGTATTGCTCATTCTGATGCCTCAAATTTTAAAAGCTTTTCAAACAGATTGGATGAGCACATAACCTGCTGTTACATTCTCGAAACTGTTAACGGTTAAACATTCACAGCCCTTGTGGGAGCACTGAGATATGCAGTCTCTTATGCAGAGGTAACTACAAGTGTAAAATCTACTTTCATTTGTCCTCCCACTCTCTCTTGGAAACTGTATGTACCTTGACTTTTATATTGTTTAAGAAATAAAGCAAGTGGATGGAAGTTGGACTTCTAAGAAGCTTGGGTCCTTTGTTTAAATATGGATCTCTAAGATGAGACAAAATATGAAAATTGGAAGAGGCAGAGAAGGCAATATTGAGCGAAGGGCCAAAAAGATGCTGTACAAAGAATGAGCTAATGATTTTGGAACACCTGGCTATTAAAAAACTTCCTGTGTGGTTTTCAGAAATTCTCTCAGGAGGATCAACTTTTTCTCTGATGCTGTGTAGAAACAGAAGTTGCAATTTTTGTGTAAAAACATGCTTTCTTGCAGTTCTCATGTGACAGTATGTATTGTTTGCATTCGCATTAGGGGCGGTACTATGTATCATCGATAAGATTAAAGTAGAAAGGAAAGAGAAGCAAGGAACGATATCTGACACTTTTTTTCCCCTCAGAAATTCATATCATCTAACTTGTGTAGGGATGATCTTATTGCTTGGCAACATGAAACCTCTTTTTCAATTATTTATTCAAAGTCACTGTGCTTTTAAAACATTCTAATAAAATTGCATTAGACGAGTATAGCTCACTTCTTTAATTAGCATTCAGACCACTGTGAGGTGCCTTTTTATTTTTTATTTATTTATTTTCAATATATCAGCATATTTTCCTTTTGCTTAACTCCCTGCATAATAAACATCTTTTGTTCAGGGACTGCTTTTTTCTAAGGAAATAGGAAATAGCTTTTGTAAAAGAATACAAAGATTTAAAAAAAAAAATTGCTTTGGAAGAGTAGTGCTTAAGGAGATAGCAATTTTACTATTCACTGATATGCACACACAGATGCAGACCCAGTCTTTAACTCCGCTGTCAGTTTTCTCACTGCCTTTGAGCCCTGACATCTGTTGGTGCACTGAATAGTGATACTTAGAATAAAGCTTTGCCCATGCTGCTGTCTGCAGGGAAATGTGCTGCTTGTTCCTGCGGTGATAGTTCTCCACCCATCTGTGATTCTGAGAACTGCACTCCAAATTTCGTCTTGGACCTAGGTAGTAGTATGCTAGATTCTTTAAAGCTTAAAGAAGAGAAATAGGTATTAATAACTTGGAGTGACTGATATCATGTCCCTCCCCTCCCCCCCAATCACCTAACGGAAAACCTAATTATCACTTAGAGAGCAAGAGAGTTATACCCATGGTGTATTCAAAAAGTTGTAACACTTCAAAGCTCTGTGCTGCTTGCTTTGTTCTGGTGAGATTATCTGAAGAACCAGCATGGAAAAAACGGTGCTGTGTAAGGACAAACTGCAAGTTGAGTGGTATTTTTATGCCTTACTCCGTAACGCTCTAGGGCAAGCGTGGCACTGAACCAGAACTGAGTCTTCATAGAAATGTTTGTGATCTTACCAGGGCTAAGGTGACATCACAGATCAAATAGGCGTTTCAAAAAACAACCTTTCTGAAGTAAAGCCCTTAAGCCTCTTCATGCAGTTCCTTTAAAAATTCACTGTATTTGTGTGTATGTGTGCACGTAGTGGTGTGGGTGCACGCATAGGGGTGTATGTGTATATATACAGAGAGATGGAGAGATGTATTCATATCTCTCTATATAAAAATGTTTTACATTAAAGCCAAATACTTTGTGCAGTTGGTAAAGAATGAATTCTCTCGTCTCTCCCCAAAGGTGTAGTTGCTGGGTGCAAGCTCTGATCTGAATAAACACCTTGAATAAAGTCACAGGCCTTGACTTTACAAATAGTCATCTAAATTGAAAAGGTAATTATATTATATGCTGCAAGCAAAATCCAGAGCTTTGGGATGAAGCAAAGAAATTCTTGGATTTCAGCAGTTGTCAATTTTGCACAGATTATTTTGTTATATAAATCTAAACCTTGAAGAAAGTAGATGCTCTGCACAAAAGTTTTCAAACTTCATGGAAATACAGCATTTATGTATGCTGGAGTTTTGTTTGTTCTTTCCCACAAGCTTTTGCTTACCATATAATTTTGTTATTGAGAGAGAGAGAGAGAGAGAGCAGTTCAGACTCATTTCAATTATTTTTCTAGCCTGCACAGAGAGAAAGCAATCTTTTTCAGTCAGTCTGAAGATCCCATGTATAATATTGGATTATGATAGTCAGGATGGTTGCTGACTGGAAAAGTAGTTTCATTGCCTTACTTAGATGTTGCTTATTGTGAAGAAAGATGGACTAAATTTAATGTTTTAACCAGGAAATACACTAGTTTTATGAATTGCAGGAGTTCCTATTTCAAACTCTTCCGATTTCTTTAGAGAATGAATTTGATTTTTTTTTTTTACACCTACAGCTTTTTATTTTCATATTGATATAATTCCTAAAAAAGATTTTCTTGGGGACTTGATTGTTTGAACCCAGTAATGAGATTGCCGTTTTTTTCCATGTGGAGGGCAGCTATTACTCAGAATAGCAATTATTATGTAATACATCACAAGTTTATAGAGATATACTAATAACGTCATGTAATGTCATCTTTTAAGAAAATCATAAAGATTTAATTTGGAAGGGACCTCTGGAGGCATATGGTCAATCTCTTGCTCAGATCAGTGCTGACTCCAAAATCAAATCAGGTTGCTCAGAGCCTTGTACAATCACGTTTGGAAAACCTCCAAAGACAGAGATTGTGCAGCCTCTCTGGACAAACCTATTCCTGTCTCTAAAGACCCTTATTATGTTTTTTTTATTATTATTACTGTTCCTAGTTTGACTTTCGCTTCCTGCAGCTTATGACTATTGCCTCTTCTTTCACTGTGCACCACTGAGAAGAGTCTGACTCCCTTTTTTCTGTATGCAACCATCAGGTAAGTAAGACAGCAACTAGACTCCCTCTCCTCCCGATTAGTCTCCTCTAGTCTGAGCAAACCCAGTTCCTTCAACTTTTTATCTATGTTCATCATATATTTTCCTTTTTTTTTTTTCCTCCCCCTGATCTCTCTATGTTGCTGTACCAGGGAGCCCAAAACTGAGAACAACACTCCATTTGAGGCCCCAGGAATGTCAAGGAAAGCGTGTTAATGACTTTCCTGACTAGCAGACACACTTGCTAATGCAGGCCACTGTACAACTGGCATTCATCACTGCAAGGATGCCTTGCTGACTTTTGTTCAACCAGTTGTCTACCAGAAGCGCTAGCTATAAAGCTGCTTGCTGGCCAGTAAGTTCCCAGTGTGTACTGTTGCAATGCGTTGTTCCATGCCAGGTATAAGATTTTTGCATTTGCTGAGCTTCATGAGGCTTGTCAGCCTGCTTTTCCAGCTTGTTGAGGCCCTTCAAGCAGGAGCCTTCCTCTCCAGCTTCTCGGTTGCTATCTCATTTTAGCATTATTGCTAAACTTGATGTATTGTCTTCCGTTGTCCAGATCAACCTGAGAGGAATGTCACTCATAACTGGCTGCTAGTTTACTGATTAATCATTGTTTTTTGTGCTTGGCAGTCCAGCCAGTCTTTCACTGACCCTGTTGATCACCCGTCTAGTCCATGCTTCTCTGCTTTGGCTGCAGTGGTGCTAGGGGAGGCTGTGTCAAAAATCATGCTAAAGTCAAGGTATGTCTGCTGCTCTTTCCTCATCCAAGCCAATTGCTTCATCATACAAAGTAATTGAGTTGGTTGAGCACAGTGTGCCTTTGGGAAATTGCGCTTGCTGTTTGCCAAGGTGTTTTTTCCTTCGTGTTTCTGGAAATAGCTTCAAGGAGGATTTGCTCCGTATTCTTCCCAGGGGTTGGGATAAGGCTGACCAGCCTGTAGTTCCCTGGAGGCTGGTGCCTCTCTCCGCAAGCTCTGTCGCTCGGCCTCGAGAACATGCCTTGCTGGTAGACCAGAGAAAAAAGAGATTGAGCTCTTGGCCCTTTTCTTGTTTTTTGTCGCTAACTTGCCCAACTTGTTCAGCAGCAGGTCTCTGTTTTCTTAGGCCTTCCCTCTGCTGCTGAGGTACCTGTAGAGGCCCTTCCTATCCCACAGTGATTTCCAGCTGAGCATCCCCATGCCTGAGCAGTGCTTCTGCCCCGTCCACTTTCCTGCATCCCTCCCTTGAGAATTTGGGCTCAGGCGGGTGCTTCCCATCCAGTCAAGCTGGCCTCCTGCCACAGGCCTGCTTGATGTCCCACACGTTGGGATGGATCCTGCTTGTGCCTGAAGGCCTACCAGCTCTCCTGGGCACCTTTGCACTTCAGAGCAGTCTCCCATGGGATCCTGTGGTTGGGGTCCCTGGACAAACTGGGTTTACCTTCCTGAAGTGCAGGGTCCCTGTTCTATAACTTGCCTTCCTCACTTCCTCCAGGATCTTAAACTCTCCTGTCTGGCATTTAAATAGGCTGATTTACTGCAGCTTGTGGTTTAGACAGTCCTTGTTCATAAACTAATTGTTCTGAAGTAAGCTTTTACCAGGGGAAGTGGGGCTGTGGAGGAACAGTTATGGGAACAGTGACCACCCATAACTTTTATTTGGCATTTAAAGCAAAAGTATGAAAAGGTACCCATAAAGCCTACATGAGTACTAACTGTGGGAACCAAGTAAGTTTGAGGAAAGGGCCTCTGCGTTTTAGAAAGAATTCCAGCTTGGTTCAACTTCTGAGTAGAAATGTTTTCCTAAATTGTCTAGGATGGACTGTATGCAGGTTTCATTTCATCCAGAAAATGAGTTACTTTGAGTTTGTTTGGCATTTGAAAGTGACTCTGCCCCCGCTATTACGTTTTTTGACCTGTGACTGGAGGTAAAAGTCCAGCATTCTGCTTTCCTATATAAAGCAGATGCTGTAGTCTAAGCTCTTGGAAGTCTGGGTCTCTTGTGTGCTGAGAGAAACTTTAGGTGAACGTTCTGGTCTGTATGTGCTGGGCATTGAAAGAAAAACTTTTTTATTGCCATGGGGTTTTGTTTTTTAGATGAAGTCTTGATCGTGAGAACCTAGAAGGACATAACTACTAATAAGTTGCCTGGAACACATGATAGTACACTAAAATGTTAAACGTATTCGTTTTAGAGTGACTTTATAATAGCCTGCTGATGGGCTAATAACCTATTACCACGTTCTGTGATGGGGTTTTGGTGAAGGGGGGCATTTTGGGGGGGGAGGGGTAGGAGGATGTTCTTCCCTTTTGTTTGAACACACTATTTTTGTGATGCCCATTTTACTCGTAGTTTGCTCTAGTGAGCCTTTCCACTTCAGATTCAAGCCACTGTTTGAAAAAGGCATATGTTTTATTTCCTTAGGAAGGAACAAGACCAGCAGCTGATGCTAGGGCAAGTCTCAAAAAGAGCTTTAAAAACCCTCTGTGTTTGTGTGACCAATGAAGTGCAGACATTCTCTCTCATTGTCAAACACATCTAGCGTCTGTTTTACAGACCATACTTCATCCCTTCAAAAAGGGAAATGTTCTCCCTAAGACCTTTGTGGCTGATACTACTGCAGCTTCACCAATAATGATTCTTGTACTGGGTAGCTTTGTGTGGCTATTAAGCCTCTGCTACGTGGGGAACTTCTGCAGGCTGTAAAATGAGAACTGTGAATGTGCAGTAATCAGAAAGAAAATAATTTTTTCATCATTTCTCTTGGATATTTCTATTGTACTTTAATATTACAGTTTCAAATATGCTATTTATAGGAAACACCCTGGTGGCATTTTAAGTGCCAGAGCGAAACAACCCATAATTTGTTATATGTTATTTTTCTACAAAAAATCCCCACCCCTACAAATTCCAGATTCTATCTTTTCCTTAAAAGCAAATAATTAAGAACTTATCTAAACTCCCCAAAGATGTTGTGTAGGAGGAGGAAGAGAGAAACTTTGTGTGTTTTCTGATGGATTAAGGAATGATAGAAGTGTATTAAGGAATACTTGCTAGTCTTTCATTTGAAAACTAGTAACTGGGAAGTACTGTTAGTGGCGGATGTACCATGCTTTACCAAAGAAATAACTGTGCAGAGGAGTGTTGGAGGAAAGTGAAGGAATCTGAGGGTATTTATCCTCAGAAATTGTAGAGAAATGTTAGTTATACCATACCATAAAAGTTGCACACTTTCTTATATGCACATGCACGCATGCACACACGCACCCCCCCCCCATATTAATGTATATACATGTCAGTCAGATGGACCAAAGAAAAGGCTGATACGTGGAGAATAATTCCGCATGTTCCAGTAATTTTGCCAAACTGCAATCTCTGTCATTATTTTAAACGTGAAGAAGATTGTCCTGCTGGGGTTGTAGCATGCTTTTCTATCTGTTTTCACTCTTGCTGTAGTTAGCATGAATGTTTCATAGCTGCTACGGCTTGTATATGTGACTGAAACCTGAGAAGGGTCCTTGTTTTAACTGGTGAGTAGTGAGGAAGTGTTTGGCAGCTGGAATGATAAAAAGCAGTTCTCGAAACTTACTGTATGACTATATATAGGTGTGTACTAATGACTCTATGGTATAAAGACTGACGTAATACTTTGTTATTCACACTTCTTAACTTTTACCTCTTGGACCACTGGGGAGAAGTAACATTTTTGATCTTCAGAAATGCTGTTACTAATTAAATACAGTCCTCTTGGCATAAGAACAATATTTGGTTGCAAGCCACACTATATTTAAATATATATATGTATATATATTATTCAGTAGTTGATAGTTTTCTGAAAAATTCTAGTCAGCAGTGCTCCATGAGCTTCTTACGCAAGGAGTTTGGTAACAGTTAATTTGTATAGTTAATCCCTCCCACTCTGAAACATCACTGAGTTTCATTCATGCTCTCTAGCTTTTGTGATACGATTAGTGTTATTGAAGTAGCTATGATCTCAGTAACTACTTTGGGGTGAATTTAGAAATATTTTCTTTTCTGGCAGAAAATATGCATCATTAGGGAGAAATCATTTTTACATCTTCCTTGACTTTTAAGATTAGTCAGTCAACCACTTTCCCCAGATCAGTACAAACCCACGTTCCTTTTTCCTCTCGTAGACTTTGGCAGTGCACTTTCAAATCTAGGCGGTCTTGGCTCTGTCAGACCCAGGTGGGAGGCAAATTCACTAAACGATAGTGGTCTCCTAGCAGATGCCTTGCCTCTGTAAATTTCCTTTTCTCTGAAGCCTGGTTATGTGTCTTGCTGTTGATCATAGGAAAGGAAGAGCACTTGGTTGCCAAGCCTTTTGGACTATATGAGCCAAAAATAACCTGAAATAAATGCAGAATATGGAATACTTGCACTATTTTCTTGAAACTTTGGTCATATGATCCAACCTTCCTCTGTTTGCTTCATAACTTGGAGGAAAGCCAAGCTAACTAAAATTGTTGTGCACTTCAAGTGATCTGTAAAACTTAGCCTGTATGAACAAGCTGATTAAAGTAGTTTGGTCTCAAGAAGACACTAATGTGCATGTACTGGATGACCAGCAGATCGCTCCAGCTGGAGCAAGGGATTAAACCCTCATACTGACTTCCTTGTAAGGAGACCCATGACTGATGACGTGAACCTGCTTCTCGTATGCTTTCTTAAAGCATTCTAATATCCCTTCTTCAACATTAAGAAAAGAAATAGTGAAAAATCAGGGCAGTAGAATGGGTGGGTGCTTTTTTTTTTTTTTTATGGCCATATCTGACAGTTTCGAACAAAGTAAATGATACTCTTCAGGGACTGCCATTTTCTTTTGGAGAAAGAAAGCAATAAGCAACTTCTGTTAAAATCTATGGAAAAAAAAACCCACCAGACTGCAAATATGAAACTAATTTTTCAGGATATGTTTTTTGGATAACTGTAATTTTTGAACTTGAGTTTATTTAATACTGTCAGGAAACTTCAAATGCTGATGTATTTCTAATGTATTGCCTCTCTTGCAAGCCATTCTTTTTCCATTCTGCTTGACGGCCCCTTGAGTTTAGTTTGCAGTCTAATTATAGCACTAGTTTGAACCAGCAGGGATTATTGACTTTTAGAAGTAAGTGTGTACATTTGATGTTGACTTTGAAACTTACTCAAAAAATGTAAACTACTTGCTCAGTTTCTTGCTGTGGGTTCTGGTTATTACCTGTTAGCAAGTAGCAGTGGCATCATATGCAAAACTAGACAAATTGAAACTCTAAGCTAGGGCACACTTTAATTTCGCTGATATATTTATGGGACCAGCAAGCAGACCTGTTGGCTGGCTTTCAGTCCTTGGCTGGAGGCCTTGGTGTGAGAGGGACTGGGTCCAATAGCAGCAGGCAGCAGAGCCTTCTCTCCTGCACTGCACAACCCAAAGACTTTTCTGCCACATCTCACTGCTCTTGGATGGGACGTGAAGAGCTCTAGGGTTTAGTGCTTCAGGTGAGGACTCTGACTTGTGTGACACCTCTGGAGGAATCCACTTTAATTTTAGCTGGAGCAAGTTCTACCTTAGGATGATTAGTGACCTATTTCAAAGTCAGTAGCAGATTAGCACAGCACTTAGGAGCCTTAGTCAAACCTATACTAGTTCTTGTAAAAGGATAAGACTAAAAGATGATCTCTCCTCCAAGAAGTGATAAAGGATAAGACTAAAAGATGATCTCTCCTCCAAGAAGTGATCACCTTACCAGCATATAGACTATTACTGGTTGCAAGTAGAAAAGAAGGAAATGAGTCACTTTTACCCAAGGAAGTAAGGCAGTGGTGGAGGTTGATTGCTTTGTTTTTATGACTGCTAGATGAGACACAAAGGAAGACAATGAACTGCTACTGTGGATGTTTAAGGGGACATCTTATCTAGCACACGTGAAAGTTAATTTCCGGTTAATCATGTCAACTGAAAGTCTGTAAATAGGCTTAACCTGGCCTGGCAGTAACTACATATAGATCTTTTGGGGGACTAGCCATTAATGTTAAAAACTATAACTGTGGCAGCAAAGTTGCTCATAGTACACTAATGTTGCGCATGGTTTTGAGTTTCAGGTCATGGAGCTCTAGAGTTATTTAACAAAATACATCTTCCTGTCCTGTGTTACACTGCTTATTCAATCACCTTGAATAAATTTCTACCTTTGAAGACAGGCGTAGTTTTACTTACCAAATGATTAACTGATTTTTTTTTTCAGTGCTACTTCAGACCAATAGCTTTTTTTTTTTTTTTTAAAGTGACAAGTTCATTTTATCAAGTCTAATTCCCTTGTCCACACAACTTACTGTATTTTGATTACTATTTTAGAAGGTCATTTGTTTGTTAGAGCAATCACTTCCCCCTTACAGTAACACCTTGATTATAAACAGACTAGTTACATTTTGATTGTGACATGTATTTTGTTGAACTATGGGCCGAGGGCTAGTACAAATGCATACTTCTTGAAACAGTTTTGTCAGATAAGTATATGAAAAAGGTAAAAGCAAAAGTCAGTGGACTCTTTTAAGTCTCCCATTCTGTCTGTCCATAGCGGATTGCGGTTGCTTAAATTCTGGATATTTCTACCTTTTTATGAAAGATGCTTTATTTTACTACTTCTACAGATTAGTGTATCCGTAGATATATCCATGGAATAGTGCATTGCTTAAAATTAAGAGCTATGAGGTATTCAAATATTAAATTGAAGTTGGATCTGCTAGAACATAGATCTCCAGGTTACCTCTGTGTGCCTCTACAGTCAGATGAAGAGGGTCCTGATAATTTTCTGTATGTTTATGGAGTTATGCTATAACAGAAAACAACTAGGATATGTTATGTTCTACTCTAAGAAGTGATGTCAGGACCTTCCTAAAGTGTCCTGGGGAAAAAAGTCAGTGCTATCATCATGGACTCAGGTCATAATATGCAGATGAGCTCTGCATGTGTGGCCAATCATCATGTGTGCATGTGGAGAATATAATTTTTGCATTTGAGAAAGCAGATAAACATACTGGAGTTATGGACCTGTCAGAAGTTTTTGATGTGGTTTGGTTTGGTTTTTTTCAAGGGTCTGTTACAGGATGGAAAGCCCAGATAGTTTTTGGTGTTAGAAACCAAAATAACTTTGCCCTGTTAAGAGTTCTAAACATAGTAGCAGAGAAGTATTTGGAAGAAATGAAATGTCTAGTTCAAGTGAATGAATTTGGGAGAGAAGAATGAAATACTTTACGTTTTCACGCAAGCGCGAAAACGCAGTAAATGCTCTAATAGTAACTACTACTTCCTTTTTCATTTTTGAGGCAAGAAGTTATCAAAAAAATTTCTAGTAATGAAACATTACAGTTTTAGGAAGACTCTAAGAAGCAGTCTAAATAGCTTGTATGTTCAGGCTTCCCCTTTTTATGCTCAACAGGGAAGCTTTGTATAGCTCTGGGGAGACAATATCTTAGAAGGACTAAAGCCTCTCTTGTCCTAAAGTGTCCTCTCTAGGGCATGTTACTTTAGTATGTTAAGCATTATATATGTGAATCCCTAAAAGTTAAAAGCTCTAGATTTCTATAGTTTGATCTCTAGATTTCTATAGTTTCATTCTTTGAGATGAGTATGTGTATGGAGATAGTGAGATCATACACCTGGTAATCTGTATGTTACTGTAACAAAAAGGGTGCTAGTCATGAACAGTGTGTAAAAACCAGATGCCACAATAACATTTAGTTATTTGAAGCAATTTGCTATTTGATGCAATTGGCTTTTATCAATAGACCTCATGAAGCATTACAGAAAAGGTCAGAAGCATCTCTCCATTTTAGTTTGCAAGAAATAAGGCAGATTTAAAGCACTTTAGCTGCTTATAAAACACAAATAGTACGTGATTAGGAAGAAGCTGGTTTACACATCTCTGAAAGTCAGTCTGTTCTCCAGTACAAAAATGACTACCAGAAGACATAGTAAAAGCACACTTTGTTTCAAAATTGTCAGATTAAGTAGGATTCAGGATCTTCCAGGTAAGTTATAAAATTGGGAGAAAGAGGTATTAATTAGAAATCAATTTTTATGGTGGATTTAGAGGTGTTATTTAAGTGTAATCTGAGAGATGTTCCTCTTTATCCACTGTAGGGCACGTCTAAAGAAACTACTGGGTGACAAAATCAGAACAAACAGTTCTTTACACAATACGTTGTTAAGCTGTGAAGCCTTTGCTGCAGGATGTTGTTAATACTAAAAATTTGCGTGACTTCAAGAAACAGCAGGATAATTTTGTAGAAGAAAACACTGCTGGGGATTACTAATCGTACAGACACTGTGTCTGGCTCTGGAAGTTCCCTGACTCTTAAGCTCTGAAGACTGAGTGTATTCACAGGAAGTATTTCTGTTTGCTTGTCCTGTCCCTAAACTTTGTTAGGGATAGGATGATGGATTAGATGAACTTATTGGACTCATTTAGCAATCATTCTTCTGTGACAGGGATAGTACGGGAATTGGAATAATTGTTACCTGGCTTATACTCGGAGAAATCTATTTGAGAGAGTTTGACAACAACAACAACAACAAAGCACCCTAAAGATAGATGCTGAAATTATTTCAGAATGGCACAGATAAAATTTCTAACATTTTCTGAAATGAAAATACATTGTTATTACCTGAAGGCTCAGTAAATGAGCTATAAACATGGGAGAAGATCTGTTGCAGCGTATACCTTGTTTGATACCAGGAAGTCTGGTTCATCCCATCTAGCTGGCGCCAGCAAGAGCACTGAGTTTCCCCCTCACTGTGCAAGTCAGGTGTAAGTATGGTCAGAGCATCAACAGATTTTATGGTCTCATTCCCAGCTGCATTGATGAGGTACGGGGCTGCTTGGCAGGTAGCCCCAAACAGACCTGAACACACAATTTCCTTCCCCTTATATTCCTTTCATCCCTGATTTTTTTTTTTTTCCCCCCTTTCTGAGTCCTTTTGCTTTACTACTGTTATCGCTTCCCAAATTAACAGCTCACCCCTGTTTCCCTTTCCCCATTGGCCTCCGTTTTGTTGGTTTTATGCCTGTATTTGATAGTGATGATACGGTTGTCCTAGTAAATGCTGTGAAGCTAGTAGTCCCCTTTTATAAGCTGTAATGTCCTGCCCTTTCCCATGTTGCTGTCCTGTTAGTGGAACCACAAGTCAGGGTGGGCCATCTGCATATACGCTCTGCCCCCTTGGTAATCTGTAGTGTGCTGCGCTTACTCGCGTTATCATCTTGTTTGAGGCACCACTGTCAGGGTGGGCCATCTGCGCATGTATCTCTGCATAGAGTCTTTTAGTCTAGAATTATTTGTGTCCAGGCCTTGGGAAAGATTCCAGAATAATGTAGTTTCCCTATACCTCAATGTTTACATGGCTTAATAGCCAAAACTTAATATTGCTATGGATTTTCTAAAGTCCTTATATCGGAATAACCACTGCTGTTTGTACTGGAGATTAGGGAACTTGGTTTCTGGAGAAGGGAAGGTTTGCTGGGGTCCAGCCCAGAGCTGGCTAGAAAACTTTGAAGTTTAGGAAGGAAACGTGAGACAAAAGAAGAACTTAATTTTTTTCAGAAATCTTTCACCCAAAATAGAGTTTTCAGAGTTTACAAAATTTGCTCACAGGCAGCCAGTAAGCCAGAAATGAAAATTGACAGGGACCTGTCAAGCAGGCTGCAAGGGAAGCTCAGCTCCCTGCCCACTCTGTCCCTCACCCGTCAGCCTGCCTGGAAGCAACTTGTCAAATCCTGCTTTGTCCACTGAAGTAGCGAGTGAAGTTGGCATGGGATTTTGTTTGTTTGTTTTTAAACATGGACAGTTGTGGTGTTTGGGGTTTTTTGTTTGTTTGTTTTAACAGGAAACTTTTCAACCAGCTCTAGTTTACTAGACACCTCGTAGCTCAGAGTGAATTGACATAGGTATTATTTTGGGAAATTATTATGACAATTTGGAAATTTTGTTTTCATTTTTGCCATGTAATTGGGCTTGTTTTTAAAACTTTTCTTTACGAACAGCAGCAGCAAACTCCATAGTTCAACCTAAACTATCCAAAATAGTCTATCCAAATCATGCTTTAAATGAGAGCCTTTTTCTTCTATATTGAAGGTATAAATACAATAAATATTTTGATCAGTCTCATTTAGGGAAACTTGAAATAAAATGTGGAATCAACAGGACTGATCTGGGAAACTTGTATGATTTTTCCATGCCTAACTTTGAAAAAGGCAAGCGAATTAAAGGAAAGCGGAAGTGAGTACTGGAGAACCAGTCTAGCCGACATCCTTTCTTCTTCCTCTCTTTTTCAAGGTTTGCAGTCTTTTGACTGTTTATTTCTCAGTTGTCTCCCCTCCACCCCCTTCCTGCCTTAGGTATGGACAGGAATTTCAGATGGCACTGCTTGATTTCATTGTGTTACGGAGGAACACCCTGTCTTCTGTATCTTTTTGCTGTACTGCTTGTATTTGTGTAAGGTACTATAAACACTGAGAAACTGGTAGGTTTAGATGGCAGAGCAAAGCTGAAATATTTTCCCATTAATAATAAGTCTCTAATAATAAGTCTCTAATGCGTGGAGTGGAAGGTGTCTCCCCTTTATAACCCCGTGCTATGTGCAAGTTGGCGTGGTATGAGCTACATTACAGACAGCGCATTTGAAGTGATTTTTTGTTAAGAACCTAGGAAATGCGATGGCTAATATGAGCCATAATGACCATCCTTTCTCCCAATTTATCTGGTATCTTGCCAAGCTGTTACCCTCCACTGTATCTTATGGCAATGATTCCTGAGTGTTTGCCTTTCTTTTCAATAACAAACATGTATGTGTTTAACTTTCTCCTTTTGTCTCGTACAAAACATTTAGGAGAAGCTCTTGTTTTCTGTATATCATTATTTTATCTCGTTCTCTTTTTGTTCGTTTGCAAATAAGTAGAGCCAATTTTTAAGCACCTCCATTGAGGAAGATACCCCCATGCCTCATAACTGAATTCTTTCTATTTCTGCTACCTCCTCTACTGACAGGAGAGAATTAGAACAGGACTCTAGTATTCAGTTTAGTTTTATTAATTGCACATCAGTCTTAAATTTTTCCATTCATTTCCTTGTACCTCTGTGCGTCTGATTTCTTTTGCCTGTCAGGATAGCATGAACATAGACATTCTCTGCAAGCCCTACAGCTCTTATCAAATCTGTGTAGATCTGATGAAATAGCAACAGGACTATAATTTGGTATCTCCGTTATAAAGGCTTCTTGCTGAGGAACATTTGGATAAATAAGAAAAATATTGTGTAAGGTGTTTAATATGCTATTTATAGCATTGAAAGAGGTTCTGCCTAAGGATTACATTACTTAAAGGACATAAATACAAATTTAAAGTTGTATTTAAATTGCATCCCTCCAGAAAAAGATTCACTCTCACTGCAAAAGCGTCATTTCCAAGCTGTCACGTTTAACTCCAGCGAGAATGAAGGAAATCATTAGAGATACCAGTAGGCACATTTCGTTGGCTGGGCGTGAGGGGAAGTGCCTTATTCCTTTCCTGCAGACAAGTTTGTGTGAATTGGAAAACTAACTTAACTGAGAAAATTGGTCACTGTTCTGTAGCATATAATATTATGGTAGTGGAATTAAGCAAAAACTTAAGATCTGAGTGTCATGTGTTTTAGGACATTTGCAAACACTGGTTGTGTCAAGATCCACAGGCCAGATGATTATATAAATGCTTCAAGAGGAAAAATAAATTGCATATAAAGAATGCTAACGTTTAGGTTTACTGTATAAATTTTAAATGGTATAGTAAAACTCTTCAAGGAAAATAACCTATCTGCGTTTTTGTTGTTGTGGTGGTGGCAGTACTTCAGTGTTCATCCTGAAAGTAATGACTAATTTACAATAACAAATTCTCACCTCAGGAAATTTGTTGCAGTGTAGCCTGTATTTCTTAGAGATAGTTTATGGTCTCCAGAAAAAAATCTCTCTCAAAATAACTTTATTTTAAAATGAAATGCAGCGCTGTGCAAGCTGTTTGATCAATCCTAGCCAACATAAGTATATATATAAATGTGAAATGAGGAGAAATCATGAGAATATACATGACATTGGGCCTTCACCATATTTCTCTAGGATCTGATTATCTTAATTGTTCTCCTTGAATCTTTCTGTACTAAGCCACTAAGTAAACAGCTCTTAACTCGCTCACTGAAATAATACAAGTGTTTTGCATCGCTGAAGCAGTTTATACAATATAGAAAATACTCTTAAATATTTTTGAAGGCTGGAATGTTTTCTTTAAAATATCCCAGGTTAGAATTGAGTTGTTAAACTCGGTCAAAATCTTGGACTGGAATTTGAGTTGCCACCTCATTGTGTATGGGGAGAGGGAGGTTGGTATACTTGTCCTGCAAAATTTTGGTTAACGTGAGATCTTTACTGAAATGTAGAGGGATCAAGGGATAAAACCGGCTGGAAGGGAGCCCAGGAGGTCTCTGCTGCAGCCCCTGCTCAAGCCAGCTGAGCTGCGTGGTCAGATCTGACTGCTCAGGGCTGTGTCCCATCGGGTCTGGAAAACTCCTCATCCCTCAGCCTCTCCACATGGGGCCAGGGCTTCAGCCCCCACCAGCACGGTGGCCCCCACCAAACTCGCTCCGGTTTATTGACGTCTCTCCTGAACTGGGGGGTCCGAGACGCAGGACTGAGATGTGGTTTAACAAGTGCTGCTGCATACGGGGGATGCTGCCTTTCCTCGAGGGCCTGGCCGTGCCCCAGCTGATACAGCCCTGGACGCTGGTGGCCCTCGCTGCTGCCCAGGTGCTGCTGGCTCCTGCACAGCTCACTGTGTACCTGGTCTTGTAAGGCTTCCTGCAGAGCTGCTCCCTGGCCAGTCTGTCTGCAGTCAGCATCACTGCTGGGTTATGGACTTTTTGTCCATGCTGAAGTTCATGGAGGTCCTGTTGGTCCATTCCTCCAGCCTGTCTAGGTCTCTGTGAACAGCATCCCTGTCTTTCAGGCTGGACCCACCCCAATTTGGTGTCACCTGCAAAGCTGATGAGAGTGCACTTCATCGCCTCCCCCAGATCATTGATAAAGATGATCCTTACTTGTTTGTTTGTTTGTTTTTGATTTTGAGGATTTTTTTGGTTTAGGAAAAAAGGTGATTAATTAATATTATCTGCTTTTAACTTCTATGCAACTGGTATGCAGCTGCTGAGAAACAGTCCGACCCTTTTGCTCCAATTTCAGACTATTAGGCTGAAGACACTTTTCTGTGCTTAGTGATAATGATGTGGACTTAGCTGTTGACCCACGCAGCAACGGTATATCTGATTAATCTATGTAAATACTTTTCAGTGAGTAGGCTCTTTGACTTCTGAAAGTGCAACTTTACTGTGGTCACAATAAGAGCAGAGTACTTCAGTTTCTTTTGATTCCACTATCAGCATTTAACTGGACAGTGGAGAGGTAACAGAAGGGAAGGATTAATTTAGTGACGGGGAAGAGGGAAAAAAAATACAGCTGAGAATTAGTAGCAAGTGGACAAGGATTTAATATGGTCTGGTCTGCTCTGGCCTCTTGTCAAGAGCTGATTGCTCGAGGGGTGGGAAAAGTGTTTATTTCCAGTGCTCAGCATTTTGGAAAGCTCAAAGTGCCTGGCACTTTGAATTCAGCATCAATGTCTGGCTTAGTAAGTCTCTCATTAACTCCTATCTAATATAATATTTATAAATGATTTATCTTGTGTTTTTGCTTACTGTTACTAGTTACTTAACTACATCTGTGATGGTCCCAAATCTACTGATAATGCATGACTCACTGTTTATTTTTTTCCTTAAGATCAAACTTCTCTGAAAAAATTCAAAAATAATTGCTTTGAAAGAATGTTAAGATTGTGCTACGAAAATGCATCTGAAATTCTGTGCTTCAGTGCCTGCCTAGCACAATTAAAACTTCTGTAGTTTTTCCACAAGACTCCCAATTCCCAAACGCATTCTGCTAGTGAAGCCAGATTGTGGAACGAATATAGAATCTTTGTAAATTATAAGAACGTGGAAAATTTCTGTGGTTTGTTTTGTTTTCCTTGGTTTAAGAAGAGGTCTGGGATAGGCTTCTCTGCTCAGTTAGAACTAAACTTACCAACAATTTCCGTGTAATGGGGTGGATGAAAGCCTGGTCTTACCTGACTTTGCCTACAAAAAGTAAAACTAAGAAGAGCAGGAGTGATGATTGCAAGCTCAAAATGTAAGAAAGAGAACAGTAAAGTGGGGTACTGCGTGCTTCATACCATGTCCTTCCAGGTAGCTTAGGAAGGACCTTGCGCTAGGATTGTGAGAAAGTAGATTTCAGTCATAGAGCCATCTCTAGTGCCGCCACAACCGGTGTCACTGCTTAGTTTTCCTGGTCTGAGGGATGGCTAATGATAGTGGTGAAAGGAGCTCAAAGTCTTACAGCCTTGAGTAAAGGAAAAATTATACAGAGGTACAGGAAACAGTTATGCCTCAGTCAGCTAGGATAGGAGGGTTAGCCTGGTGCATGCCGGCAGGACAGGTAAGTCCCTGATGTGACATGCCAAGAGACATCACAGACTATCCTATCAACAAATTTGTGCCTATGGAGATGGACAGGAGCACCTGTAATTTTAGTCTCCTGGTACACTGTTATTAACCTTTTATGTAAGGTTGCTTGTATTAAAGGAAAAAATTATTTAGGCCCACTCTTCTGTCTTTTTTTGTTTTGTGTGTGTGACTTTAATCATACTCTAAAACACTGTCTTAAATCACCTTGATATTAGTCACTTCATCTGGATATGTTGTACTGCATAGCACTGTGCTTATTTTTTATTTACATTACTGCTGCTGAGAATGGGAACTTCAGTAGCAGCACAGCTATGTAGTGCCAGATACTTAACAAATGTGTAGGAGATACAGTCCCTGCCATGAATAATTCATAATCTAATTAGAAGCAAAGCTTATCAAATAACTGTTTAAAGAGCAATAGGAAAAAGATGAGAACAAAAGCAGGATTGTATCACGCAGTTGCAGGAGCCTGGTTGTTCATACTGTTTGTCCTGGGAGTTCTTGGAACCTGCAACGAATCGTAAGTAGACCTGGAAAAAATTTTTCTCACTAAGTGGGATGAGTCTGTGTGTGCCACTGTTCTTCGTAAGGGTAGGATTTCCATAAATTGGGTTTTTTTCTGTCTTTCTTTCCCTTTTATGATATTAGTCAAATTAAGCACAAACTTGAAAGACTGCTTCTAATTCTGCATAAGATCAAAGAAATAAACTACTCATTTGTACAATTCTGCAATACTTTTTTTTTAAATTTTGAGTGACAGTTACTTGAGCTTTCCTTCTGATTATTGTCAGTAGTGAGCAATGATTTTTTCCTGAGTACTTGTGCACTTCCTTATGATGTGATATGCTTTTTTTTCTAATGAATGTTTCACTAATGTAGAATGTCTACATGATTAGAATCTTTAAAAGTTAGCCATCAGTGACTCTCCTTAGAAAAATATGTGAGTATCTCTGGATTGTTTTTTATCTCTAATTGTGATGGGCAAATCAAACTTGTGAAATCGTAGATTTGTTTGAAGAAGCATCATCTAACTTTTACACTTGTGATAAGGAAATAGTTTTTCTGTCTTTATGTCAGGGTGTCCACCTGACTTTTCTGTTAAGTATTTGAAGAGGATTTTGCTTTGGCAAAATAAAAACAACTTGAGTGACAAGTTTAGGCATCAGAATTTTTCTCAAATGCAGATGTTGGCAACAGTTGCTAAATTGTAAAATAGCGGCCATGTGAGATCCATTTCCTTATTCTTTAGAGTGCGCTTTTGATTGTTATTTGATGAGCCATTTAAGTCAACCAATGTTTCCATCTTGTAGATGTCCACAGATGTAAATGGAAACTGAAGCAATCTGAAAATAGAGCATCTTCAGCGTTAACGTCAGCTATGCTCCATTATGTACTGCTATACTTCAATACTGTATTTGCATTTTTTCTACTAGTGTAATTACTGAGAATGTGCAATTTGTTCCTCCACTAATAATTGAGAGTTGGAGGCAAAAGCAGTATGATACCAACTTAATTGACCCTTTCAAGGCAAATAGTTTTAGGAAAAAGTCTTAAAATGCCTACAGAATGCATTCAAATCCCAGCTTACTTGGGGGGAGAAACAAACAAAAACGTCATTCAAGTCCCTCAATTTTTAAACAAAATAGTTTTCTTTCATATTTACTTTGCTTTCTGTACATTGGTCCAAAGAAAGATGAAGTTGAATGAATTAATCTAAAACTGAGCTAAAACTGATCTACTCACCCAGGTTTGGATGGTTCAAGGTAGGACGAAGGCTGTTTTTAACAGATTTGAATAACTATATGGACAAGATTTTTGAACGACGCTTTTCCTTTCCATGAAAATGATGATTTCATTTGGTTGAAATTAGCCAGATCTCAGGCTTCAGAAAACGCAGGGACTATGTTCTTCATAATTTGTGTAGCGTTGTGTGTTCCTGCCTTCCTAGTTTTTGTTTAGTCAGGAAAAGGGTCTCAACTAGGATGCTTATGCTGCACCAAAAATAATTTTTGTTTGCAAACAAAAATAGTTTGGTTTTTTTTTTATTTCAGTATGATTGCAATCGGCAGGTAAGAAGCAGACCTTAGCTATCATCCTGTACTGAATGGTATTAGTATATGGATGTGGAGGTGAACTCTATCTGATCTTTGTTCAAATTTCTCTGCCTTATCACCCTGCAACTTCTACTAAAATGAACAGTGCAAGAGTAAAGCAATAAGAGGCAGCTCTGGCTTGTAACCTAACTGTAAGATATTGTGGTACCTTCAGTTTTTCATTAATTTCATAACTTTAGAAGTCCTTTACTGTTAGTCAAGAGAGAGATACCTGACAAATGAGTAGAACGTAGCTTTATCATCACTGAGTAGCTTGGTATGTTGTACAATAATTTTCAAATTAACTAAATCCTAACTTTTTTTTTTGATGCAGACATATCGAAGCATCGAGGCAGCTGTTTTTATTTTCTAATACAAAATAGTCTTATTTTTCCTGTGTGCTTGTGCATTACATAAAATATGCAGTAATAGATTTAAGTGTAGAAAATATCTTGACTGCAAATTTTCCATTCTCTTTAGTTACTTTTTAATTTGAATTCTTGTTATGTAATTAAGGGAATAGTTTGTTCCTTTCAAAATGTATAACAGAATGCAGCCCTGTGCAACGTCTGTCACTGGTTAGAAATGATACCCACAACAGCGTGTGATAAATATTAGTTGGATAGTTTAATGCACTACTAAAGAAGCTTACAGGCTACTGTGAGGAGAGCAGAAGCTTATCTGTAACTTAACACATGTGGGAATAATACTTAATATTTCTGTCAAGGTTTCCATTTGAGGATTTTTGAAGAGCTTTGCGATACAAATGATGAATTAATCATCACAATGGTCCTTAGTGTTTTTATTTTCTCTCTACTTCCTTTTTTATCTGTAAGGTTATTTAGATTTTGGGGTTTAGGTTTTTTTTTTTTTTTTGTGGGCCAGAAATGGCTTATTTGTAAGATAACTCCTGAAGCACAGCAAGAGTTTGCTCATCTCTGCTTTTAATGTAGAGCATTAAGTATGGAACCAAATAAAATATTTCATGCTATGATATGCACATTTAATATTTAATGGAGAATCCTGTAAGTCCGTTTGGCTAACCTAGCTCTGTTGGCATTTTCAGAGTTCTGGGTATCCTCCCCCATCCACAGTACGAAATGCCCGATATTGTAGGTAGAAGTTTCAAAAGTATTTATAAGGCTTGTGTTCTTAAGTCCTTAATTCCTGTGACAATATGAAACACCTAAAAATAAATGACAAGCACCTAAGTGCTCCTGAAATCTCTAGGTGCTGCTTAGTGGGAAGCAGTAACTGGGAATTTTTTTTTTAATGGCCCATGGACTAATACAAAAGGTTCCTTTTGGGCTTTACTTGGCTGGAGTGAAAGACCCATATCACAAAGTACTCGCAGGACCTGTAACCTGAACGCCTTCGCAGCATGCTTGTCATCCATCTGCTAGGTTAGAAGCAGTGACACCTTGGCTGTAGCTGTTAAACAAACATTGACAACGTGTAACTTACTACTTAACTCAGGATGATGCCATTAGGAAATGAGGTTATAAACACCAGGAATCTGTCAAGTTCCTGATCTGCAATAATTTCTTGCTGCCAGATAAGAGCTTTATATATATAAAGTTTCAGAGCAGCAGGATTAGTTTTACATGTTTTACAAGAAAAACAACTCTTTGATGCCAGTAGAAGAATGGAATACACTGTCTGTAAGATGCCTTTGTCTGTAAGATTCAAGGCGAAATGTAAGCAACGTCTACCGAGATGAACCTTCTTGGGATATTTGAGATTTTTGCAGCTTTGTTTCTGGAATAAAAAAATAAATAAATAAAAATGTAGAGCTTAGGGTAAAATTCCATTGATTATAGGTGCTGATTTTTAATTTAAAGTGAAACTCTAGATACAGTTCTACCTGTAGAAAACAAGGTCTGAATATAAACTAACGCTTTGATTTGTTTATCTGATTTTCTAGTAAATCTTGGTCTTCAGTTAAGAAGTTAGCTTTGAGTCTTTGTTTTGTAATGGATCACTTAAAACCTAATGTTAGTAGGCACAAAGTAGCTTTTAAAAAAAACCAGACGTGTATTATTCCGTAGTCATAAATACCAGTCTGCTTAGACAGACTTATGTTCTAATTAGCAAAATAGGAACTACAATAGAACACCCTACATCTTTTCCTAGAATTGACACTATAGAGCAAGTCTGAGCAGGATAGAAAGATGCAAATAGTTTTAAATTACTTTAAAAATCAGATTTTTTAAAAACCTGTTATCAGTAATTGAAACAGTTCCAGATGGAAGGGCATGGAATTTGATAGGACTACCAGCAGGTGTGCAAGAAAAGGTTGAAACAACAAGTTTAAAGTACTATCAAAATAGTAATAGCACATAATGACAAAAGTAGCAAAAGTCATACTCTGAAACAAAGGATATTGGCAAATGATTTCACAATGTTACTGTACTTCCTAATGCTAAAAAAGTGCTATCTGTTGAGATCTAGAGAAAAATCCGCCTATTACTTCAGGTCTCTAAGATGCAGATTTTTTCAAGATGACATCAAGAAACTCAATGAATAACTCTTAAATCTTCAGAAATGCAATAGCATGCTAAATGCCGCTATGAAGTGAAATATAGCGAAACGCAAATGTAGTACTTTTGATAACTTCAAAAAAAAAAAAAAAAACCCAACTGCCAAAAAGCACTCATTGTAAGAAACTGTAGTTTCCATAACAGCTTATGGAAAAGACCTCTTATATATACAGCATGATTTTATGAAAAGCCTGCTATTGAATCAGCTTAAGGTGATTGTACAGTTTTTCATAGAAAGATCCTGTTTGATCACTTTCCAGAAATCTGCAGCAGTTGTGAAGATTCTCAGCTGTGTTGGAGTTTGGAGACTGTGAAAACAGTTGAGAATAGTTGTTTTCTCGTGTCTCTTCTGAGATTCAGTTGTTGATTAATAGCAATGCAAATGGAAATAAGTCTGTTTCTCTTCTTAAAACTTGAGTTTTTGCTAATGGTTGATGTAATATTGCAGTCAGAGCAAAGAAACTAGCTGGGGGTTGTGTTGTGGTGACAAACTTCTAGTGCTGAAGATGCCATATGGGAGTCATCAACCATGCTAGCTGCTTTGTATGGGAGGAAAGTTTAAGTGGAATATGTCTAGAGGTTTTTTTACTACCTCTAGGGACTTCCTTCCTTTCCCTCACTGATGCTGTAAAAGAATGAAGCTTTAGTTACAGCAACGGGAGGGAGGGAAGATTCAGGGAAGCTGGACTGAGTAAGCAGGGAGTTCTGGTAAGCAACAGTTTAACAGGTGAGACTACCTTGAACTTGTAAAAAGGTTCAATGTGGGCTAAGGAGAAGGTTATTTAAAGTAAATAAAGTTGAGTAAAAGATTAGATAAACGTATTTTCTTAAGGTGGTTTTCTTTTTTAAGTTGTCTGTCTTACTCTGTTAGGCTTCCAGTACAATTTGAGTCCTCTTTGTCTCTTGTGTTGGCATGGTTTAAGTGACTCTGTTGAAGAGGTGGATGATACTACTTCCCGGTCTGTCTGAGGTGGTGTGGTTTTGTTTTGTTTTGTTTTTTTAACTTTAATATCCCATTTCTAAAATCTGCTTGAATTCTTTTTCCTGACATCCTCTTTGATGTCTCCCCAGCTTTTATCTAACTCCTGAAAATAGCTCTTATTAATATCTTATTATTTTCACTCCAGCTGGTGTTGCAGAGGTTTGCATCTCAGTACCACTGTTACTGTGCTGATTCAGCATTGGTCTCATTTTCTGGCAATGTTTCAAACTTGAAATCTTGGGTATTCCTGTCGGAATAGGTTTGTATTTTGTATATTTCACACAGCTTATGTGTCACCCTCAGAACACTGTGTTAGTGCTTCAGAAGATAAGAGTAATATGGATGTTCTTGGTAAAGGTGAAACTTATTCAGAAAACTCTAGCAATCAACAGTATTTGTGCAAGTGGTCAGAAAGTGATCAAAAGGGCCTCATTAGTGAATTAAAAATGTCTGGAGATACTGAGTTGGGGAAGTCTCATGCCAACAGAATGGTGAAGATTCAGAGGAAAGATGGATTTATCCACGTAACTGTTAAAATTGATTCCTAAACTTCTAGCGCTAGGAGTTTGAGGCAAAGGCTTAATTATCTCTAACTTGGATCTGTTCAAATTGTTGCTCAGAATTTTAGAACTTTTTCATGCTTAGGTGGAAAATAAAGCTATTAACAACTAGCAAGTTCATTTCAGTGGGGAATTTAGTACAGAACAATAAATTTGAGAGATAGAAAATCATATGGAGCTCTTCTGGTTTTGAATTCTAACAAATAAGACTTCTTGCTAAGTTAGAAGCACAAACTGTGACTCACTTGCCAAGCAGTGTTAATTAAAATGATTTTTAGCCTACTTGTATCTGTGGGCTCTTCACAGAGTAAATACAGTAACATTGAATTCTAGTAACCTTTTGCTAAATAGACATATGCGTTCCTGTTTAGCTGAAGTAATTCCTGCCTTCCTGAAACACTAGAGGGCTTCTATTTTGCTCTTATTGTTATGTCCATAATCTCTGAAAGTCTAAAGCCAGAACATGCTGAAGGTGCATTTCCTTCCTGACGAAATGTACTTACTAAGCTTGGTGTTTTATCTAAATCTAGACTCTCTTAAAGAGTTCTAAATTAAATATTTGTTTAGCTAAAAAACTTGAATTAGAGCTTTCGGTTGGTAGATTCTATTTTCAGGGAAGTGCTTAATGGGAGGGGACTGGAGGGTTGCCCCCCCATCACTGTTTCTGTGTGTTTGTTTAGCTTCTTGGATTCATGTGTTATAATATCCTATCAAGTGGTTAGTCCAAGCTACCTGCTGAGTCACAGGAGCAAAATGGGAGGTCAGCTGGAAAAAAAAAAAAGAGTTGCTATTCGTTAATATGTAATAATAATTATTATTAGAAGATAGTGTCTACTGTCTGGGTTAGCTTCCTCTCTTGCTGCCTAGGGATTGACTAACAATAAGGTAATTGAAGCGTTTCTGTTAAGAGTAACATCTTCACTTACAATGCAATACGATAAAAATGTAAATTGGCTGGAAGAACTAAAGGCAACTGAGTACATGTGGGACATCTTGTAATGTCATGCCCTTTGTGCCTGTTTTGACTGAACTGAATTGGATTTTGAGCCCATTCCCGTCTTTCCTTTTCGCTAACTCTGATACTCATCATACAGCAGTCTGACTCGGGGAGCAAGACGGGAGAAAAATGACCCTGAACAAAAAAATTTAATTTGCAGAAATTTCTACTCCCTGCAGTTACTTGATATGGGGACAGATGATCAGCAGATGCCTGGTGCAAGAGAAGGAGCATGGATATGCTAGGAGAAAAGGAGGGAAGATGGGTGGGACTGTGGCAATACTGGATTGAATGGCTCTAGTTTTGTTATGAAACAGTATCTGTAGGCACTTTGATTCAGATCGCTTAATTACAACTTTGATCTTAAAAAACCAAGATAGCCCTTCTGTGTGGTGTTTCTAAATTATTATTAACTATTAAAAAAATATGTAATTTGGAGGAAAATAGACTTTGACAAAGCATAAAAAATGGCAGGTCAGGATTTAGCATGGCTAAAATCTTTGAGAACGCGTGCTTTAATATCTAAAGTGGAACCTATGGGTCTGGCACATGACTGAAGGGTAGAATAAATCTTATATAATATGCAAAATAGCTGGAAAATTAATTAGTAAATTTGAAAATCATTTAGCTTTGTGCTGTGCCGAAGTGATCAATTTAATATGAACTTCATCCCTGTAGCCAGGGAATGCCACATAGACATGAAGTCTATTACTTAACTTCCTGTTACCAGCTCTAGGTTGAGGAACAAATGCCCGATTCTTTGAGGCCTTGTAAGTCATTTCAGAACAAGGTCAAGCAAGGGACGCTGCTCCTGCCCTCCGCTGTATCAGTGCCACCTGCGGCTTGCCAGCATTGCCACACAACCTCTTACTCTCTTTCAGCTGAGAACTGACACCTGACTAACCTTCTGGATGAAAATAGTGGTCGTATGTTAAATTCTTGCATTGGTGAAATTGAGCCTGTAAAGGTTCTAGAGTAAATCAAGGTCTCTGAATTTTTCTGCAGGATAGATACACGTTTTGGCTCCTATAAATAGGAAAGAAACACTTATTCCCACAAGTGTTGCATTATTCTAAAAGATCTGTTGTCATTTATGAGACTGGCATAATGCAGATCTTTAATTGCTCAGTTACATAGAAGAATCATGTCAAAGGAAGGAAGAAGGAAAACAGTGCAGGATTACTATTATCAGCATGCCCCAAAGCTGTTGCTTTTAAATTTGGGATTATAGCTGCTATTTAACAAAATTATCGTTGACACGCATGGCCTCAAGGAGAGAACTGAAAGCAAGGGCAGCGCAGCGTTGTCAGCTGATAGCCTGGAGCAGCGTCTTTGTGAAGGTCTGAAACTGTCACTTGGTGTCTTGAAGATGACCCCTTGCGTTCCTATGACCCCTGGCGTTCCTCACCTCGCTCTGCCTCTTGGAAGGAAGGAGCAGAGAGGTCGAGGACGCGTTGTTCCTGCTGTTGTGTAAAGTCAGGCTCCTTCTGCTGACCCCTAAAGAAGGCTGCTCCCGAGCAGGGTTTAAAGGCAGTGTTGGTGAACCTCCCTGCCCAAAAAGCATGATTTGGGATAGGTCTGAGTAATAACCATTGGGGAAAGTGCAAAATGTCCTTGAGATGCATTCAGTCCATCTGCTGCCGACTTCTAATGTGAAGGTCTTCTGTGAATGTCTCTGTGGTGCACCTCTCTATGGAAAATGCGTTTTTGGTAGTTATATGTTCAGCTGTAAAAGTTCTGGACTGTTTCTGCAAAATGACACCTGGAAGTAGCTAATGATGCGTACAGTAGCATTTATCGTCGTGGAAGATGGTATCATAACAACTTCCAAAAAAAAAGGTGGGGGGGGGAAATAGGGCATAGACTTCATGTTTTCTCCTAGATGTTTTGTCTACCCGTTCTAGCTTCCTCCTTCTGTTATTAGCTGTATTGGGCTTGAATAAGCTGATTTTATGCACGACACTCTGCCAGGCACTAAAGATTACTGTGAGCTGTTCCTACTTGAGACCTTAAAAAAAAAAAAAAATTCCTGCTCTGGGAGAATAAACTTTTGACTTCTTAAAGCAATAATTACGTCTATTAGTTTCAGTGGAAAGGTTTTAGGGAAAAAAAATCCTACGTAAATTAATATATAACATGATGCATTTCTTTCCTAAAAACTAGTTATTTTTTATTTTTGTGATTCCCTTATAAGCATGCAAATAGCAGTAGAGGTGGGCTCTGTATGGTCAGACACAGAATTCTTACCGTAACCATATGCAAAACAGTGCTATGGTTAGTTTTCTGTAAAATATTTCTTAGTTCTAGTGCATTCGACATGTTTAATTAAGCACTGAATTAAATATGTTTAATATTGAGTATATTCTCAAGTTAGTGTTTGCTGTGGCTTCTTGCTAAATCAACATTAAAATCCTGCTTTCATTTCCCTACAGATGATGAAACATGCCTGGGATAATTATAAGCGTTACGCTTGGGGATTAAATGAACTGAAACCCATATCTAAGCAAGGACATTCAAGCAATTTGTTTGGTGAGTAGAGTGTATTTTTGTGCTTAGTGACGTTAACATGAAACAGTAAATCAGCTGAAAAGATTAAAAGTGATAAAACACATGTTCTTCCTAGCTTTTATGATGTGGTATGGCACCTCATGCTTATGCTGCATATAGAAAATAACAGTAAGTGAAGGTGGTAGTTTCCAGGACTCTTATAGATTCCCTTCGAATGAGGATAAATGAAGCATTTCATTGCTACGTCATATAGAGTTAGTATTGTTGCATTAAATACTGCCCTGCCTTAAAACTTTTCCTACTGATGTGGAACTCATTGGCGTCACGCTCAATAAGCAGGAAGCAAGCAGTAAGGGAAGAAAAATAAATCCTGTACAAGGGACAAAAGTTGTTATTAAATATTCCTTACAGTCATGAAGGCAGCGGAAGCTGTCTACAGCTCTCAGAAATTTGTTTTTCTCACTGCTTAAAAGCACTTGTTGATCTATTTCAGTCAGGCTCTCTTTAACAGGCTTTCTCTTTCATGAAAATAACCGTTATTTGCACCTCTAGATGTTGCTGGGGAGATGCTTGAATAACAACACCTCAGTTATTCTACAGTCATGAGTTGAGAACAAATCTGAGGCTGAGAAGTTTCAATATGAGAGGGACACTGCAGAAATCCAGTGTAATGAGGCAAGACTTTTTTTAATGTGCAAGTGGGATAGAGCTCAGGATAAACAGCTGCTGAACAGCAGCAGCGTTGCGAGGAAGCATGAGCAAGCAGTCCGATCAGCTGTCTTCATCTTCAGTTTTGCAGAAAAATGAACAATTAAACTGTTTGACAGCAATTTTTGTATTCAAACAACTTCTTTCCAAACAAAAAGATGAAAAATGAACTAATTTCCATAACCGTGACAAAATCAATACATTTATTTTAATATTAACAGGAGCTTATTTAGTTAAATATTTGGAAAAGATAGTTGGAAGTAGGAACAATTTCTAAAACAGCCTAAATGGAGCATATAACAAATCCTCAACTAGTTTAGAAGTTGCTAAGACTGCAGTTGTGATTACAAAAATAATTGTGAAAATATGACGCATATCTGATGTTCCTGCATTACTTCGTCTATCTAAGGTGACACTAAAAACATCATTAGATAGTTATTGTACAGTTATTGGACTTTAAATATGAGAAACCAAAGTAGCTGGGGAGAACTTCAGAGTTAATGTTGACTGAAACCTTAGTTTCTTGTGGAGAACTAAGTTTTTTAAATATCTTCATTCAGATGGCTGAGAGTTCTGAGATTTAATATTAGATTTGAAGAACTATTTCATGCAATCCCATTTGGTTTGTTTTCTTGAAGGACAACAAAATGGTACATGTACAATGTAGCTTGCATGTTGAAATACTTCATCTAGTTCTTTTTGGAATCACAAGTGGTGTAAAAATGTAAGAGTTTTGAATTCTTCATGATACTGAGTGGATCTGCAAAGAAAAATGATAGATGCATTGGCCTGTGAAATTCTTCAGCATGAGTGCTGTGGATATTGCTGGAGAATAGATCACTGCAGGCATTCTTCAATGTGAAACAGGAAAACTATTGAATTTAAAAATAAAAGAGCATTTAAAGGGGGGGAAAAAAAGCCGGAGTAGTCAAACTGCAGGTCACTTCCTCATCACAGTCATCTAGTAAAAGATGTTATTGCTTAGGAGATTTCTTTAGAAATAAATATCTTCACTCTCATTGATCTTGACAACAAATCAGAATAAATATTGGTTCTTTCTGTCGAATTGGTTTGCAGAATATCAAAGAGCAGCATATCCACAAGCAACTCTGTCTCATAAGCTACCCTTTCCTGAATCAATAATCTTTTCAAAGAAGCAAATCCTTACTTCTGTAATAATGTCCTCAGATCATTAGACTGATCTGTACCTTCATGTCTGAATTCAGCAAATGCCTCTTCTCTTACTCAACAGGCAATTGACTTTGTTTTGCCTTTTTTTGTCAAATATTTAACTTTTTTTCTTCTTTCATTTAAAAAAAAAGTTTTCCTATCCTCTCTGGGTTTGTTTTTTTTTTTTTTGGTTTCTTATGTTTTAAAGATTGGATTGCAACTGATTGACTGCTTTTAAGGTAATTCGAAACTAAATTAGTTGAGAATAGCTCACCTCCAGCTATGAGTCCAGTGAATTTCCAGTTAACCTTCAAAAGTTAAGACCTTCAGTGCCCTGTCACCTATCATAATTATCTCCAGTTTTCCGTGGGTTGTCTTTTCTTCCAGCTTCTGGATCTCATTTTTTCAAAAATACAAGTTTCTGGTTGCAGTAAGTCTATCTTAACAGCAGTAAGACAGAGCGTATTTCATTAGCCAGCTGTTTAATTTTGAATACTTCTCCTCCTATGAATTAACCGGTGCAATTAAGGTACTCTGAATATACTGGGGGTGTCTGTTATGGGATACAGACTTTAAATATCTTGCTGTGGGGAATACCAGCTTCTAACACTGGTGCTTAATGTTGTGTAGGTTACAGACAATGTAGCTCTCCTAATATGGAAGGGGAGAGCAGCTCCCCTGCTGCTGTCAAATGAAACACCTTTTAAGCTTGATTTTTGGATGTACAAATCCTTCAATCCTACCTGGAATAATATCGCATTTTGTGAATAGATAACCATGTCTATTGTATCTTGAAGTCTCTGAAACGCACACAAAAAGGACGAGCTTTTAACAAGTGTAATTAAACGTAGATGTGACTTAGTCAGGCAATACCATCGTGAACTTGACAAAGCTTTTAATGCGATGTGATGCTATTGTCAGGCCAGGGGGCAGAGGAGTAGTGCCAGGAAAAGATGGGATGACAGCAGGAGAAAACTGGGCTGAAGCCCAGGGGGTCCTGACCTGGGGTAAGGGAAAGCATCCCGCTGTAGCTCTTGTGCAAATTCAGGGCTTTGGTAGAGCCTTTTTGTGACTGAGGACTTCTTGATGGACTTTGAAATGACATTTTATTTGTCCTAATCCCAGGCCATAAAACAGATTTTTGAAGACAAGGACTTAAAACAAGACAAGGACTTGACTTTAACTTGTTGATATGCTGTGAGCAGCCTCCGTAGACAGTGGAGGGTGTGTTCGATAAGCACGAGGGGCTCTTTAAGTTGGTAGACTGTAGGCATATTCTCATTATGAGCTGCTTCTCACTTGTGCATGCTCAGAATAATTATTAGGGAAAAGGTTAAACATAAGGTAAATGGAAATATTTTTGTCTCAAGATGAAGCCAGAGCCTCACACTTGCCTCTGACCATTGCACAGGCTTTTCAGCATATACCTGTAATGTTTTGATTTCCTTGTATTTGCCACTCTAGCTTTTACCATGTTCTCTTGGCAAGTAACTAACGTTACTGTTTTGGTGTTTTATACAGTTTACACTAACTACAAAGAATTCAATTGCAGTAACACCTACTTGCAAAGGCAGAACTGAAAAGGGCATCAGTTGTTGTCTCTGTAGAGTTCTTAATAGTTTAATTCCATGAAGTTGAACAGGTACAACTGTTTCTAGGCTAATCAGGTAAATTGGAATACTAAATATCTGTTTGTACCATACCTTTGCTCGTGCAAAATGAGATCATTACCCCTTTCAAGGCAATGTCTTTTATACTGGTGTATCTTTTGTTATGTGTACTAATTGCTCCCTGCCTTGTGGAATTTAGGCCCTATGTAAGTGTTGTTAACTTTTTATATGTTAGCCTTTTAAGTTTCAGATGGTTGCTAATAATATTTGCTAAAGTACAGCTACATCCGTTTACTGTCCTAGTGTGGAAGAAAGTTACAGTGCCAAAAACACTATTAAAAAACAAACTTCCCTCTCTCCTCAAAATATTGCTAGAACCCAGGAGCTATTCCTCTCCGAGGCCCTCTGTACTTAATCTCAAAACTACTGAGCACTGCTGTGCTGGTAGAGAACGTTTTCTAGACATGTCTGCTGCACTTAAGTGAGTGTTGGTAAAGAGGTTTTTAATTATCTGTAACTGTATTTCCTGTGTATCATTGCAGGAAATAATACTGTAATTTGTGGGCATAGTGTAACTAGTCTTGCTGCCAGTGAAAAAGGACCTTTTCTGGATGGGAATGGGGAGGTATTTAATACACAGTCAAAATCTGCCAAAGTACTATAGGTCCTATTCCTTCCAGTCTGCACTCATTTTGTAGTGTCCTCTTCAGAGTATTGAGGTATATGAAGATTTTTGAAGCCTGCCAAAATTCATGTTTAAAACTCTCTTCTAGTGCAAATCAGCATGTATTTTTAAACTGTGAGTTTATCAGTATAGCTCTGGAAAATTAATTTTATATGTATTTAAATGTTACGTGAATTTAAATGTAAACCCTTCTAAGCCCCACTCCTTTCCCCCAAACCTTGTTTTCTCTTCTCAGTTGCTGTTGGATCCCCTAAAATTATAGAATTCAGTATGTATTGTTAATTTTGGAAGTAAGCCTGACCTATTTCCCAGATAAATGAGTAGAAACTAGTCTGAAGAACAGAATTAGTGGACATGGACAAATGATTCAACAAGGATTTGGGAAAGGAGGTCAGCTTCACAAATGCCTTCCTCCCCCTCCTTCAGGTTGTTCAGTATTAAGGCAAGGAAGTTTAGTTTATGTTATCTCTTTAGATTTCCAAAAAGCATTTATCAGGGTTATTACTGGACTCTCACAGGAATCCAGTAATGCTGAAGTTACGCTGTCAAATTACTTATCACAGGCCTGGAAAAGCAGGTCAGTAATGAGTGGCAGAGCTTGGCAATGACACGAAGTTATTCAAGGTAGTGGCAAAGACGATGGCAAACTGCAAACAATTCCATGAATCCAAAATAATTCCGTGATAGATGATGATTGCACTATAAAATAGCAAATGGGATCCAGTATACATAAATTTAAACTGGCACATAGAGGCACCAGAGAGATAATTCTAAGTTTGCGTGCAAAACAATGGACTTCAAAAAATAAGTAGTAAAGATTGAACTTTTCAGTGTGCTGCATGAAGGTCTATAAAAAGTGGCATAGATGGGGTGAATAAGGAGTTATTGTTCCTTTTGGGGAAAAATACCCTTTGTATGGAGTTGAAAGATCAAATCAGTGAGTGGCATGTTTCAAACAAACAAAAAGAGGTGGTTCATAAAAATATGTGTAGCTGAGCTGTGCAGGTGCCAGAGGTATAGTGGATGCCAAAGGCTTATACAGAAAGCAAACAGACAAGCTAATGGAGAAAAAAATTCGTCAAGGGCTGTTAAATACAAAGACAGCAGAGCTGGCTCTAAAATGCACAGAACTACAAAATACTGGAGATTAAAAAGTATTCGAGAAGTATCACTACATTTTTCCGTGTAGCAATGCGTGAAAAGCTAGATCTGTAAAAAATTGAAAGCATTCTTTTCCCACTCTTACCGGATGGTTACAGTGACTGAAATTCAAAAATCTCAGTGTTGCTGGGGTTTTGCCAGCTCTACTCGAGTAAGAGTTTCATGTTTTGGCATAGTATGTTTTAATAATTAATCACTCTTGGCACTTTCAATTGCTAATGATATTGGATAGCAACCTTTTCAGTGAACTTTAAATAAAGGAAAGCACTGTTTTAAAATCTGACTCAGCTTTTGAAACCACCTCTAAGAAACCTACAGCTCTAATCAAAATGTTAATTTTGTTTCAAACCTATTTGTATTCTTTAGTATATTGCATATATATTTTAGAGTTACCACTGTGGAATGCGTATGCACATGTAATTGAAAAAATCTGGATGTTTTCTATTGATTTTTCTTGATATTTAATGTTATGAAGTTTCTGGTCTTGTTCTCTATATTTAAAATCCTGAATTATTCTTAATGGCTAGATAAAATGAAAAATTGTGCCAGATTATGTTTCTATATTTTGGTGAGTCTCAAATGACAAACCGTAGGAAGGTTTCATAGAATGCATCTGCTTGAACTGAGATTCTTCAATCTGAAATAGCTATAAAATGACAAAACGAGTTTTCCTCACTGAGTATGGAAACAAAGAAGGGTCCAGATGATAATGGGGCTGGGGGAAGACTGAATGAAATCTTAATAGAGCTAGGTATAAAGTTTTCTTTTTCTTTTCCACTGTAGTTTAAAGTAGTCAGAATTCTTGTAACAACTGAGGTAACTTATTTTTGAGCACTTGCACTTGCACTTTTTTGCACTGAAGGAACATCCATTATTTCTATGTGCCAGACTTCTACCACGTTAAAAAAATTACACATATAAATATAACATGTACGAATTTTTGTACTTCATCTCAGGAACCCAGAAATGTAACCACTCTTCTGGAGGAAAAAAAAAATCATACTCATCTTTTACAGTCATACAAGAACAAGGAATTTTAGTCCTGCAAAGAAATCCTAGTTTATAATACTTGCCGGATGGTGAACTGTTATGGGCAAGGGAGCTGAATTCTGGCATGACCTGAAGCCACTTCATAGTTCATCTCTTCTTATCTTCCAATTTTGTTCCATACTTTGCCACAGTCTTCTTCCATTCAGAGTATGGCAGTGAGTCAGAAAAAGAAAAGCAGTTAAATTCAAGTAGGGAGAGGGGAGAGCAGTATCTTTGCCTGGCTTCCATTCTATTAGAGACAGCGCATTACGACAGAACTCTGAAACTTTTATGTTATACACATGCACACACACATCGGAGAACATGTGTGTGTGTGTGTGTGTTTATATAGTATGTATATCTTAATTATTTCTCAAATCCAAGTATATTTAATGGCGAGGAATGTGGATGTTCTGGAGAACCAAACTTGGTGTAAAACGGAAGGGAAAGCTGTAAACAAACTATTAAATGTACTAACATGCATCGATTCTGGCATGCTAACAGACTGTATTCTATTTCAGACTCTTGGCAAAAATATAAACCGTGTCTAAAAGGCTGGGCTAGACAAATAAAAGCTCCTTTTGGCCCACTCTCCACACTGTTTGGCCGGGAGCCAGCTGTGGTTCTTCAACCCTATGGCCACCTAAGCTCAGTCACAGAGCTGTGCGAAGAAGCCTGTCATCCAAGGACAGCCGTAGCAGCTCTCCCTGCGGTGTCACCCTGGAAACTCATACAGAGCCATTCACCCTCTAAGCACTTTATTTTTATTCTGCTCTTCCCTCCTGCCCCAATGGGGCTACCGCAGTTTCTAACACAGGCCTGCTTTCCTTGTTTGTGTGTACATACTTTTGCGTTATGAGGTACTAAAAAAGCATATTGTTTAAATGGACCCACTGTGTATCACCCAGACTGCTCTGTGTTTTATACCAGGCTATTCAGAAGCGCTGGGTAATTAGTCATCCTTGTTTCTCATCCACAAGTCTTAGCAGCAGTGGTTTCTTTTTATTTTCTTCCAGATCATTACTAAAAATTGTCAGTGCTAAATGTGAAAGGATGTTGCTCAGACTTTGCTGGATAGTCCACTTTCATGTTTCATGTTGACTGATCTCTTTTGCTTTCTCTTCAGTTACCTGTCTTGTAAGCTGTGTCACACGAGCTCTAGTAATCGCTCATAGCAACAAATGACGCTTGGTAGTAAAGAGCAGACGTAGAAACATAAGCATGTTTAAGAAATGAACTAATACGAAGCTTATATAAGTGCTTGGTTTGGTGGTTTTGGTAGAGATTAGCAATATATTTCACTTGGTTTTGTGAGCTTGTACATCTCGTTAGCCCTTTTATCTAAGATACTCATTTCAGGTATATGTTTTCTAAATTCTATCTTGAGTGTACTAATTTTCATATTATCTGATAAATAAACTCATAATTTCAGGTATATGAATTTGGTCAGAGTATTATTTGTGATATCCTCCTCCTACCCAAGACAACTGTGAAACTCTAGAGATTGTAATTTTTCTGGGATTTTTTTGTAGCTTGATGCTCACTGTTAATCAAATTTATAGTAGTTTTCCAAGGTGTGGTGGTGTTATAATAAAAGCAATCCTCCTATCCAAATAGTCTGTATCGTATGAAAATAAGCTTTTATTGTAATTGCCTAGTAATAATCTTTGTTTGCCTGATGCAGTCCATGACTAATGAGTCACGTGAGAGTGTTAAATAGAAACTTGCATGATACCGCACTGGATAGTTTATCTGGTGCACTTTAGGAAACATAGTGTATATAGGCTTATGAGACATTGATCTTACTCCATAATGAAAAGTACTCATTCCCTTTTTTCTTTCCCTCTCTTCTCTTCCTCCCTTATTTGACTGACTGGTAATAAATGAACTGCTCAGCTGCACAATTTTCTTAACACTTGTTAAGTTCTTCCAGAGAACTTGGATTATCTTATTGGCTAACTCAGCATTAACTGCCGTTGTTCACAAGTCGTAACTTTGGCCTCTAAACTAACACTTTAAAAATAAATTCTGGGTCCTTTTATCTTTTATCAAGTATTTTGAAGTATAACTGTTAGAACTTGACTTCTCTATTTAATGTTTACATAAATTGCTTTATTCTATCTTCAGAAGCTTTCAAAATAATGACAAACGTTGTTTCAAATAAAGCAAGATCTACTTTAGGTTCTCCTATTTTCTGCTTCTGTGTAGGCCAGATGCAGGAAAAAATTGCAGGAAGTGGATGACTCCAAGGGAAATTTCTGAACAGGGTGGAATTCTCGTCTTTTTCTTCTGACTCAGTAGTGAGTTAAGTAATAATCCTTAAATTTCAAAGCTTAACACTTAAGAGGTGGTGTTAGCTATATTACCAGAGGATTAGCACAAAGAATGTCATTGCACTTGCAAGCCTATCAAAATCCACTGAAGCAAATCAGGATATAGATGACTTTTCTGTAAGCAGAGCTCAGTTGTAAAACTTCGCTATGAGCTGCTTTTGTGGTTCAGAGTTATTAAACATCTCTAGATTTTTTGCATTACTGTTCTTGAGCACATGTCCTTGGAGCAATTCTCCATAGTTCTCCATCTCACTTTCTTGTGAGCTCAGGAAAAATACAAGCTACTTTGCCAAGTTTAAAGTGAAGCTTTTCCTTTTGAGAGGAGGGCAGCTAAGCTCCAGATGAGTTGTGGGAAGATAACATGTCCTTCTTACCGAAAAAGGCTGCACTTTTAGTAGTGGAATATCTGGGAGGAAACACATAGAAGACTTCCATTAGAGAAGAAAAGAAATGCTCCAGAAGGGAAGGCATAAGTAATTAGCAGATAGTAAAACAGAGAAAGCACCCAATTCTGTTACGTGTACAACATAACTGTTAAAGTAGTTTAAAGTATCCTTTGTTGAGATATAACACATGGAAAATTATTTTCCACCTGGAAGCTTAAATTGAGGGGAAAAAAAGATGTTTATCCTGCTTTATGGAGGTCTCTAGTTTCTTATCCATTTCATGGTGGAGCACAAAACCTCAATGCTGGTAAACCACAAAAAGGACGGGACAGTAATTTGGGTGGCTTCACTTTCTTCCCCCAGCCCCCATATTACCCTTTCAGAACAGAACTGTGAACATTCAGTCCGTGCCAGAGTGACCCTCTTGGCGATATTTCATCTTGCAGCTTTCACGGAAGGATAGTAAACTGACTTTTATCAGTCTCCATATTAGAGATAGAAGGATGCCATCTGTATAAACAGCAGGAGCTAGCTCTGAAAAGCAGTGTCAGGCAGTCTCTCCGAAGCTGAAAAATTCTGATGTGTGCAAGTCAACTTTTGCTCTCCCTAATGCTATCTTTTGCAGGTTATATGGTGATGCACAGTATCAAAGAAATTGTTTTTTGGAGAGGATACTTCTTAAAGGACTTGCTTAACCGCAATGTGGACGCTACTTATCACCTTCTTAAAGCTTTATGTGTATTATTGAGCAGAGTGTAAAAACAAAAAAGTAATTGATTTTTAACTCCAAACTGAAGAATCGTTTGTGATTTTCCAAAGAGATTTATTGTCTTCTCTGAATTATATTTTACAGTAACCTGTTTTCTCAGTGTTTACAAATGCAAAAGCATCACTGAAAAGGTAGTGCATCAGAGCTACTCTCCAAAATTTTATTAGTAGAAAAAGTACTTCAATATTATCATATTGTGTTGCAGCATGGATATCAAAGTTAAGATTGTGAGTTACTAGTTGCCCACTTCAATGCTTATACATCCAATTTTTAACTGAATTAATTAAAATTGGATTTTGAAATTCAAATTAATTTAAATTGATTAGATTTAATCAAAAAGCCTTCTGTTAGGAAATAAATCACTTAGTCTTTTTGTATTTCAGGTAACATTCAAGGAGCAACAATAGTGGATGCCCTTGATACATTATACATCATGGAAATGAAAGAGGAATTCAAGGAAGCCAAGGAGTGGGTTGAAAAAAACTTAGATTTCAATGTGGTAAGTAGCATTGCTGATTAACACTTAATGCTATGTTTAGTATCCAGGGACCAACTGAGGACTGGGTTCTAATATTGCAAGCACCATATAAGGCTACGGAATTTAGACTATTGATAGATAAAGTAGGAGATGGAGCTGTAATGAAGCTGCTGCTCTACTTACATGTAGTGTGTTTGTCCATTTGAGAGATTTAGATAGGTAGGTGAGACTCAGTTGAATGGAAGGAAGGAAGGAAGAAGGAATAGAATATTATTTACCGCAAAGTGAAAACAGACGTTGAACCCCCTTTAGATGGAAGAATCGGGATATGTCAATGTAAGCATTATTTTTTTTTTTTTTTTAGTTATGCAAACATGTTGCGTTTTTGCTTTCTGAAATCTTCCACAAATTAGGCTTGTAATTAGAGAAAGCTACACACCGGAAGTGTCAACTAGACTCCTTTGCGTATTATAGTAAAGTGAAGCTGAATGCTATGAACTAGTTGGCACAAACTGAGCTGCTTTAGTCGTATAAGGCCCTTGGTCATCACAACTGCATGTAGAATTGATCCTATTTTCTGGGAAATATGCAGTGCGAGAGCAAAGTTCATTTATAGGGCTTTTATGCTAAAAATAAATTGCTAAAAATTAAATTGTAGAAGCCCTTGTTTTGGTCTTTTTTTCCCTTTTTGGCAAGGGTATGTATTGTAATTGCTGGGTACAGGGAGCGAATGGAGTACTGACCTGTATAGTTGCAGTAAAGCATTACAGGCATGGTACACTAAGCACTTTAAAGCTCTTGTAGTTATGGTGTGTAATGGTAGAAACACTTTCTAAGAGAAAAAAAAAAAGTACATTTTCTAATATGTTATGCAAAAAGTCAGTTTTAATTAGCTTCTCTTGCATACTTGAGACTTAATTATGATTTTAAGGAGAAAGAGTTAAGAAGAGTGGATATTATATAGTTTATATAAGCAACAATTTAGCGTGCATTTATATTTACATTAGTAACAAATACAGGACTTTGAACTGTGCTACTGAGCAGTTTCAGATATCTGAAGGACATGGTAGCTTTGTTTTAATTAGTGATTTACATTAATAACACTAAAGCCTTTGGTTTTACACATAATCTTGCTCTACTGTGTACTGCAAACGTCTCCTTGTAGATGGTATTGCCTACAATTTCTGCTCATCAAGTTAATTTATGTATTATTTTTAAAAACTACGTAAAATTTAAGTATATCTGTGAAAAAATGAGTAAAAAATATGAAGTCATCCTAAATATCTGAAATTTTATATTGCATTAATCAGTCAATGCAGTGATCAAACAGATTTACTAAAACTGCTTCACAGATGATATTGACATGCATCTGAAACAACAGTCAGTGTCTTAAATAGCTGCCTTGGGCTCAAAACCTCACAGAATTTATTTTCTTAATACTTTATCTGTAGTAGTCATACAGAAATGAATTTTGCACTGGCATCAATACTAACGAAATGAACTCTCCCCAGGTAAAATGAGGAAATGAAAAAGAACAACCACAACAGCAGCTTTAATAATTGAAATCAGTTTGTTTGGTTAAATTGGCTGAATTTAACTTGTCTGAAGCTATTCAACTTGTCCTCAACTCTTGTTTGACTTTCTACATTAGATATAAGTTCTAGTTTAAAATGTTGCTTTATATCTGTATCTTAGAGTTTAAAGCTGGAAATTACTCAATGCAAAGAACAGCAGGGCCCTCTCTTCTTTTGTGCTTAAGCATTTAAAGCCCAAACCTAGTCATTTATCAGGCATTATGTAGCATTTTCTGCATTAACGTTTTATACGCTATTACTTGCTCCTGTTTTAGAAACCCTTTTCCGATGAAAGCGATTTAGTTTTTAATAATTGACACCTTAACAAAGCCTTAAATGTTGTTTCTTGCAAATTGTATGAAATATGTTTCTTTTTTATATTTCTGATTATTTGCTGGGCACTGGCAGGTTAATCAGGCAGTTTTTTAGAAAGTATATTTTGTCTTTATTTGAATAATTAGGGTTAGTTTTTATATACATTTAATCTGAGAACGATAATATTTAAATTTTGAGTTTCTTTAAGAAGTTCATTACGAAACATAGCTGTGATTAGTCTGTGGCAGAATCTTTTCTGTTTACTTAATTTAGCCATCTGTATTAAACAGAATGCAAATAATCTTTTGTAGAAGTTTGTAATACTTCAGATATTCTGTGGATGCGTTGAACTATTGGGCTAGAGCTAGATGATTCTCATTGCCTAACGATACAGGTTTCCAAATTTCAGTTTATAAGGTAGCCATTAGCTTATTCAGACAAAAGGAATTATAGAATAAAGATGATGTGACGAGTAACATGTCACATCAGTAGTTCCTCACGTGTTGAATTGAGGGACTGAAATCTAATAAATTAGTTGTTAAGTATTACTTTTAATTGTCTACATTTCTGAAGAAGGCAAGCTGTTTTGTTTTAGGGAGAAAATTCTGGATAAGTAAACATTACCTTTCTTGGTAAACTTGTGAGTGCAAACGTTTGCAAGTTTCCCCTTTTGAAGTGTAGCATGCTTAGGCTACTTCTATTGTAACCGGAGCTGGTGGCCCTCTGTTTTTAAAACCGATAGGTACGTTGTAATGCTCTGTGTTTGTTCTCCCGTAACTACTGAAATTTCTCTCACTTGATACCTTGCTGAAGTTTTAGCTAAATTGACTGAGTAGTTTTTCAGGAATTAATTTGCATCCTCTGATTCTTTTGCTCTTAAGAAATTTAGCCCTGTTGGAAAGAGACTGGACATTCAGCTGTGACTAATCAGTAGTCTTTACATCATGAATGTGCACTTTTTGTTTTGCATGGTATTGCTTCATATGTGTTTGGATCCATCTTTGATCTTAAGGAGTTAATAGAGCTGAGGATGTGGTTTGTCCTCACCACATGTGCTGCTGCCTGCATGCTGTTTTTGCAGTGTTTATACATGATCCTGCCCAAGGCTGCCCTGGGCTGGGTTGAAAGCAGCACCACCATTAAGAAAAGGGAGCTTGTCGTTTATGGAATCACTAGGGAACTTGAGTGTTTCTTAGCTCCAGCTACACACTGCTGTGTGCTTCTTTATTTCTATTTTTTCACATTTGCTTTAGGAAGCGTGCACACACTGAGCGTTCAGTGCTTTCTTGAAAGACTTGCCGTACCGCTGCCCAAGTGCTGCTCCACGCTGGGCTGGAAAAAGCTATCAGACTCCGCTGCACGGGGTGGGTGAACCAACATGAGTTGATATTTAGGAAGACAGATTGGAAGAGGCTTTTCAAAGAAATGGAGAAAGGGGTCAGAAGTCAGGCAAATAATGCTGGAGTAGCTGAGCCATTTGGTACAGCATTGAACATCTAGGGAGTTGTTTGTTGGGTACTGGAACTGACAGTCTTTGCCTTCTACGTGCAGACACCCCCCCGCTCCCAGCCCAATTTCTTTAAGATGAGAGACTACCTGATCTGCCCGGAGTCGCTCCCCAGCATGTGTCCAGAGTGGACACAAGGTATGGAGCAGAAAGCAATGAGTTTGTTGGAGGAAGAGGAAAATGGGCTCATCTTCTAGAAAAATTTCTCAGAGCTGATTTTAGAAACCAGGACACCTGACTGAAATAATTTTCCTGTTTGTTAGTGGATTTTGCTTTGTTTACCTCATCCCTCTCTATTTTTGGCCGAAATGGAGGTTGGCAAGCAGTGGTCTGTGCAGTAGCTTTACCTGTGTGGATGTACTTTAATTGACTTTAATTGACATATTTATTGTGCAAGCATTGAGTTGTTGTGCGTTATCTAATCACAGATAGCTTTCCTTGTTAACTGCACAGGATGAATCCACCTAGGAAAAAGTGGATGTTATGCTGTAGGGAAAGTATGAAGAGCTTTTGCTTATTTGTTTTCGAAGATGGGTACTATGAGAGTCAGAGAACTGTCTAAAGAGAAGGGATGAGTAAGGCAGCAACAATAAGTTAAGACTTGTGTCCTGCCAGTACTCCTGAGTAAAGCTGTTTACAGAGGTCAGTCATGCATCTGATTTCATCAGCCACCTCGAAGCCTGAAGGCTTACTTACCACTTCTGATGTTTATCTTTGTAATTAGCTTTGCAAATGTAAGTATCTTTTAAAGTAGCAGCATCATGCAGCAGCTTCAGCTGCACGTATGCGGCTTCATGCAACATCGTGCATAGATGTTTTGCATGTATTATGTGTGCTTTTTGGGGGACTAAGAAAGACTGAGGAAAGTATAGACATTTGATAATGAAGTTACATTTATCTCCTCTGTCTTGCATAGATTGTATATCCTTTTTCCAAGATCCCAAAATTGTAAATGTTCTTTGAATCCAATCGATAATGCTTTCCGCATTTATTATTAATCGTGCTGTAGTTCAATTCTGTCTGTGGCGTGGCAGTCAGTAACAGGGACAGACTTCTAGAATCCACCAAACTGTTTATTTCAAGCTTAGAAATATCTTAGAGCAATTCTAAATCCTGCTGCTCTCAACCTGTAGGTACTGTGGTTCATTGTAGTAATTAACAGTCCCTAACCTAGTGTTCTAGTGTTGGCTTGGGAATGGATAGATTTTGGAACTGTATCTTTTGTTGTTGTTTTTTTGTCTTTAAGTGAAAAAATTAGAAAGTTTTCCAATATAACAACTTGCTGCAAGATAGCTTTCCTGAATAAAGTGCGGGAGGTGTGAGTAAATAGACTTCAGGTAAATGTATAGGAACTCTGTGAGGGAGCTTAAGGCAGCCAGCACTTGAAAATGGTTCTTTAATTTGTGAGACTATCTGTTTGCCAAAGTGGACTTGTTAGTACACTCTAAATGATAAACTCCATAGGGACTTGATCTTGTTTTGATTATAAGTATGAATAACAACTGATTCTGATGAATTAAAAGGAGATCCTGAGTAAATTTATTATTAAATGCAATTATTTTTCTGCTAGAGTTCGTTAATGTTGTCTGTAACACTTTATTTTTGTGCTTGTTTTCCTTTTAAGGTTTTATAGTTTGCCATGTGGAGATTTCAATAAGTTTAAATAACAGGAGGAGCAATAACCAGGCTTTGATACTTGCAGCAAAACTTGCTAAAATTACTTCTCTTGTCAGTAGGAACTGAATATTTTAACAAACTGCTCCTTAACTTCACCTGTGGAATACAAATTTAATGTATTTTTTCTACTATTACAAGAAATTAAAATGTGATTTCATTAAAGTAGCTTGAGGTAAGCTGTAGTCTTCATGTCTCTATTCTGCACTGCCTGGTAACACCAAGATTTTTTCGATTTGTTCCCAATCTTTGTACTTAAACAGGAGGAGGATATTTTAGGCCCTTACATGGCCATTTTTTTTGTCTAGAATTATGGGTGTTATCTGTCATTATTCAGTATTATTTAATATAGGGTCCTTGGAATTGTCTTACACAGTTTCGTTTTTTTTTTTTTTTAATGACAACTAGCTACTTAGGAGGGTGGATGAGCCATGCCTGCAGGATATAGGCTGTTCATGATGGTACACTGTGATAGGCAGGGGAGGGTATTGCTACATTCCTTGTATGTATAAACAGTAGGTGGAAATGAGGTGACTGAAATCTTATTACACTCTTGGTGAGACAAGTACAGGAGAACTGAAAGAAAAAAGTTCTGGAATGAATCTGTCCAGTACAGAAGACTGAAATTATTTGGTGGGATTGGAGCCTTATTTGGAACTTTACAAAGACTAACAGAGTATGTTCTGTATCAAATATAAATTGAAGTGATTCAATAAGTCTAAATACACTCATCCGCAGAGAAAGCGTACAGTATTTTCTCCAACTGAATTATGAATGGCAGAGCAAGTACCAATGCTGATGAATGCCAGGTGGAAGCTGATCCTAGATAAATAAAACTGTGTCCTATTTCAAATGTTATGTTTACGACCAAGGATGACTTCCTGTGAGAAAACATAGATGGAAATTGTTTTGGCCTTCGTTTATGAATTTGTGGAGAGGAAAATTTTCAGGAAAGAGGTGTGCTAAGGAAACGACCCAGAAAGATGAGAATACTGATATTTAGGAAACTGGAGACATCCCATAGGACAAAGGCTTCAAGAGAGCCTAGCTGACAGTAGCTTTGTCTGAACAGTGCTTTAGGCGATAAATTTAACCACAGACGGCTGAAGTGTCACCACTTTACCAATTACAGACTTAGTCTTCCAGTTTACGTAAGAGTGAGGAAAGAGAGGTGTAGCTGAGGGTAGGTGGGCCCGGGCACAGGTTTGCAAATAAAATAGAGATGCAGAGTAACACAAACTAGCTAATATTACAACTTGGCATTTTTTTATTTGGCAATATTTGTCGGGTTTTGGAGAAGAAGGGTAAAGTTGATATAGCAGTAGCAGTGTTCTTCTAGGACGCGTCCACTTTTCTTAACAGACTACTTCCTAATAAGAACTTTTCCTGTAGAGATGAATGCTTCTTTGATATGGAATCATAAAAGCTCTTTACATGTTTTACAAGTTGCTATAATCTGTGTGCTTTCCCAGAATGATACTAGCCTGGTATAATGAGTTTAGGAATACCGATCCTATTAAACATACAGCTTTCAAATCTACGCTTAATGAGATGTCTGTTTCATTCTCTGCATGTGCTTCAGTGGCTTGAATAAAGATTTTAGTAAGAGATGAGGATTTCAAACAAAACCTCAGAGATGTGTGCAAGTGGAAATCTGATTGGAAATCTGACGACATTAAAACAATGAGTACCTTCAATAAATGTCCTAAAAGATCTCCGGTTTAACAAACATGCAGAATTACAGTGGAGTTAGTTTTGGTGGTTTGAAAGTAAAATCTTTATTCTCACATTACTTCAAAGTATTCTTTTTGTCTTTTACCTGAATTCCAAAAATAGATGTCAGTGCATATATTCTGAGCTTTTCTTAATGGGCCTTTCCATTCCTGGAGGGATGGCAATGCCTTGTGAGTTAAATAGCAATATTAAATCCAGAGAGGTAAAATGTAAGGTTCTAGAGAAAAAATGTTCAGTTGAAGAGCTTGTTTACCACTGGATTTACTTTGGCAAGCAATTCAAAATCAAAAAGTAGTTTAATTCAGTCCTTATAGGAAACACAAGTGTCTGAGATACCTGATTAACTCATTCCCTTGCCTAATATCTAACTCTTAACAGCTTCAACTTTCCCACATCCAAGAAAAGAAAGTTCTTTGCATATACTGAGGCTCCGGATTGGGATGGAAAGAATCTTTGGAAGAAAGTTCTCAACTAAAACACAGACATTTCTTAAAAGGGTGTATATTGACTAGCTAAAGTTCCAGGAAAGCTGTCCCTGTCATTCCCTTATCAAACATCCTTTCTTCAGTAGATGAGATCAGCTTTTCTTAAGTCAGATCAGTTCTCTGTGGGCTGTTTTCTGCACTGACTTTAGCGAATGTAAACTTCTCTTCTTATACAGGTAGTCTGCTTGGTAGGTGAACAGCTGTGCAGTCTAGTGGTTTAGATTTCTAGAGGGTTTAAATGTTTTATCTGTCTCCTCAGGTTAACCATATTCCTTGGTATAAGAACGAAAAAAAGAAAAAAAAATAGAAATGCACAGAAATGATACTAGTTAAAGCTGAACTGAATACCCATTGCCAGTTGTTTCATTCCACTTCTTACTGGTCTCACTGGGACAGTGACTGAGCGCTTAAAAACAGAAATCTCAGATGAATTTTGGAACCAAAAATTAAGTCCTTCTCCACCCCCTGCCCCCCTCCCCCACCAAAAAAAATGAGAGTAGATCAATATTAGGAGAGGATCTCATGAGTAGAAACAGCAAAGTTTTTGGTACACTTAAAATGATCTTCTTGGAAGAAACTTGTCTTGTTCTGAGCAGTGCTGCACACTAGCATGATGGCTTTTTCAGATTGCAGTCTTAACACTTGATGCCTACCTAGTGTGAAGTTTCAGTAGGCAGAGGTGTGTGATGGCTGCTCTGTCCATGAGAGTTGTATATTTGTGTATTTAAAAAAAAAAGCACATCAGCATGTATTTGCATACCATATGAATTATATATTAATCAGAGCAATTATTCTATGGGTGAAATAATATTTCCAGTTTTTAGAGGGGGATCTGCACAAAAGATTTTAAAAGGAGAAAAGTAAAAGTCTAAGGCAAAGTGGACGACACGTGTTGTAGAAAGCCAGTAAGTGTTTTTGAAGTCTATACCTTCACAACTGATGAAACACTAAACAATCTTCTATAACATGTCTAGATACCTTTACTTAATCGGAGTGAACTGAAAACTGACAGGCATGAAATAGTACCTTTAATAAGTAACCTAGAGGTACTTAAGAAGGTAGTTTGTTACAATTTAAAATTCACGGAAAACTCGGAACAGCCTCTTCCTTCCTATATAAACTGACATTTAAACTGGAAAAAAGTACAAAAAATAGCTGAAAGAGGAAAAAACCTTTAAGCCCTTTGGAAGAGCATTCTGCAGCCCCGCCATGCATTGATTTATGTTTGATACAGCAATAGCGCATGTCAGGAAATAGAAAATGGAAAAACACTAGAAGCAGGAGTAACCCAGAACACACGAGTCAAACATCTTATTTATGTGCTGAAAGCTTAGAAGCCCAACTGCTGGGTACCAGTCTTATACATATTTTGTGCCTGGGCAAAAGTGCAAAGTGCTAGATGCATAGAATTATAGAATACCTCATAAGCAAGTGGAAAGCATGAAAAGTTAAATAGGATGGGAAGAATAAAGCATTTTTTTTTTAAGTGAGGAAGAGAAGGAAATTCTTTAAAATGCTTTAGGTTCTATAATGATCGTGTTCCCTCCATCTTCTGTGTTTTGCTGTTCAGTGCTGTTGTAGTGTAATGCCTGCGTATATTTAAAAATAAGCTTAATCTTTTTCTAGCTGAAAATAAGGAAAATAAGGAAACATAATCAGAATCTATAAATGCAGTAGGGATAATATTTCTTATAATAAAGTATCAGATAGGGACTATAACCATATTTGTTTATTCCACCAGAATGCAGAAATTTCAGTTTTTGAAGTGAACATCCGTTTTGTTGGTGGACTCCTTTCAGCTTACTATCTTTCAGGAGAAGAGGTAAGACGTTTTCACGTGTTTTGTTTGAAATAACTACCTATCTAGGTGGTGATAACTCCTAGATTAACAATCTCTTTTATTTATCAGAAATAAACTTATTTAGATCTTTGAAATTTGACTTGTCCAGCAAAGACCTCTCCTCTAAATTGTCTTGCTTCTATCTGTGCAATCACTTTGTGGAAGTGTTAAGTGTTTTTTTTTTTTTTTCCTCAGTTCAAATCACACGCAGTATGTTCTTACTGGGCTTTGTGCTGGAATGTGTAATTATGCAATGCCAATGCTGTGGCAGTGGTAGATTTGGTGCAGTGGGTACCTACTTCTCAAATCAGCTTGGAGAATGTCCTTGTACTTATAAACTATACCTCTAGCAAAGCCATTGGCCTTTCTGATGCAACCAAAACTTCAGCTGAAAGGAAAAGACATGTTAAGAAAGAGAAAAATTGGTAAGCCTATGCATGTGAACGTCATTAGAGGGTAAATCTCTGATTAATCTCTATTGCCTTCTCAGTACTGAGTTTCAAAGGTCCTATCACAAAGCCTGTCTTGGTTTCTGGAGAGGATAAAGACGCAATTTTGTCTAAGAGCTTTGACTAATGCAGTTATTTCTGTAGTACATTTGGAGAGGGCTACTGTGTTATTTCAAATTTTTGGCTTGGCACTCGGTCTTTAATTTTATTAATTTAAATTCTCATTCCTGTCAATGGATTATAATAGTATTTTATTGTAGGAATAACACAGATTAAAATTCTTAAATCACAAATTGAACTTAGCATCAGATTTCTTTAAATTCACAGGAAATTTGTGAAAACTCCACAAAACCTTAAGTTATATAATTTTCTTTTATATATAAATTTCCTAATTACTAGGTGAAGTTCTGTTTTCAACCTATCATTTTAAATTGTCTCAAATTCTACTGCTTATGTTTTAGTTTTTTGTTAAAATTCACTACCATGTGAAAGTTATGTACTTTTTAGTAGTTTTGAGGAGACAATATTTCTCTGATTATGCCTTGAGTAGACTTACCTGCTTATTTCTCATGTTTCTGTGCAAACACTGTGTTTTCAGTGCAAGTGGTATTGAAAATATATGTAAATGTTTTAAAATGTATAGTTTTGCGTGTTTTAACTTACAATTTTCTGAAAAAAATTTGCACTTTCAACCCATTTCAAATTTGCACTTAACAGTAACGAAAAAAAGAGAAAGGGTTAGTAGCTAGTTTCATCTTCGTAACATTTACCTAATGCTTCATCTCTGACTTTTGAAGGAAATCAGTTGTTTCCCTACAGTAATGCAGCAACCAAGAAATAAGCATATCTAAGAGTGGCTTAGAATTAAAGACTCTTGCTTCTATGATTATGTAGCTGTATTCCACCAGTAGTCTCTTTCACTGCAAACCTACTTCTCATAAACTGTAGTGGGCTTTTTCAGTGTATCCTATTGCTAACTGGTTGTGACAGTTGTAGAGAATATTTCCTGGCAAACAATGAGCTGGTAAAGGACGTTAAGGCCTTTAAATTAAGTGGTGACTGACTGCCACGAAAAGCCTGAACCAATTTGTCATCAGTGATGTTAAGTTCATATATATATGTTGATGGTTTGCATCTTGTGCCTGTTGATGTGAAGTCTCGCTTTTAATCAATGGTTGTAACTTCTCCTAAATAATACTTAGTCATTGCTTCTCAACCATTCCTTCACCTTGAGGGAGGCAGTTTTACCACTATATTGAACTAGATTTATAACCGTACTAATGTTAATAAAGCTCTGTGGTACAAATGAAATGAGGAAGTGGCACATTTAAAACAAAAGAGGGTGTTTCGCACAATACATAATTAAGTGGAACTCTTTGCCATGGGATATTATTGACGTTGGTTGTTAATGTCAGTTCTCAAAATGAATTGACTCATTGATGGAAGGGAAATGAGCTCCTGAAAAGGAAGATAACACGTTTAAGTAAGGAAAGCCCTGAGTCCCTGCGGGCTGGGAAAAATACCTTCAATACTTGCCAATGTTTTTTATACTCTTTCATAGACTTCTGCTGTTTGAGGCAGAATGATGGTCTCATCTTCTGTAATAGTGGCTTAGAAAACATAACTCTGCATGTTTTCTCCTGGACCTCTTGGAAAATGTTCTGCCTTTCTCAAAACTAGTGAAACTCTCTTCTTGATTTGTCTCCTATATCTAAGATACCGAAGCAATAACCAGCTGCTGAATATGGGAAGAGCTGGGTGCAGCCCTTCTGATGACAAAGCACCTATGCAGCAATGTGTTGGTCCCCTTATTGCTTCAGTTTGTCCTTCAGTGGTGCTGCTGACAGGGGTGGAGTGGGCTTAGGTCCCCCAGAGTCTGGCTACCTGCCTAGAAAGGATATCATTCATCTTCCTTAGGTTCATTATATTAGTGGGCCCCCCTAAGAAATTGGAGCAGTGTGTGTGTAGGTGAAGTAGGGAGAATTAAACATTCTCAGTAAAAAGTTCATAATACTGTTTTATCAGATTAACTATTTAAAAGTGTTATATTCGCTGTGCTCACTTGTCAATATCCTAATTAAAGAAAACGGCGTTTCAGTAAAAGGAGTGACAGAAATAATTGTTTGTACTTCTGAATTACATTTCCATGGTTAATGATCCAAAGCGGCACCATATTGTACGTCCCATAATCATTTGTAAGTCTAACTAATCATGATTAGAGAATATTCTGTCATATTGAGTAAATTCTAAAACACCTTGCTCACATCGTCGTTCATTCAGATAAAGGCGCCAATGTGGCTAATTGAAGAAATGAACAAATAGAATACTTTGCCTGCTAAGTGTGTGGTTAAATAGAGCTATGAGCTGCTTCATATTAAACTTCCTCGAATTTGTGCCTTACTAGAATTAATTTGAACTGTATAGAAGTCCTAGAACAGTCATACACTTTAAATCAGTTTTTTTATGATTACTATTTAAATTCAAGCTAGAAAGAATTGCAGTCAAATATCAAACTTCAATTGTAAAATAGCTACAAATACCAGAAAACTTGATTTCAAGAGAAGTTACTTTTTAAGAACTGCTGTGGGTTTGGGAGACTTTTTAGTTTTGTTTTGTTTTTGTTTTTAAGTCTCTCCTAGTAATATTGCATGTGAATACTTTCCTGGTATATCCCTGAGGTAGTGGCTGTGAGGAATTATTAAAAATAAAACTATCTCCTCTAAAGTGCTGCTAGTGTTGATTTTTCTTTCGTTTGTATGAGAGCATCTGGAGGAGCCTGTAATATGACAAGTTTAACATATAGAAATAGGCTAAATTTCTTTGCATGCTTTCTAGATCATTTTGTTAAATGAAATAAAGCTGAATCCATTAACAGCCATGTGATTCCTGTTCTAAGCAACTTGGTATGATCTTTTTCATGTTTGCACTGGAAAGTAAGATGTCTAGTAAGGAGGAAGAGTGTTTTTAACTGCTGTGTGGTATTCACCAACCTGATGCTAAATTTCTGGTATGCCAGAAGGAGTCAAAAGTATTGTCTGCAACAAGTTCCCCTGTTTTGCAAACCTGGAAAAAAAAATCCAGTTCATATGCAGTCATATAAGGAGATAATTCTTTATTAGCTTTTGGAGAAGGACTACACTATGCCCTCCGACAGCAGCTAAGACCTCTCTTGGAAGTTATGGAGGTGACATGAACATTATTTCTCTGTAGCACTGCAGTCTTCATAGTTGCACTGACGCTTGTATATGGATACTTTAAAAAAAAAAAGAAAAAAATCAACTTTCTCTTCTGTTTTATTGATAGTTGGTTCTTATTGATAAATTACTTAAAATGACTGTCTTACTGAAGGCTAGTTGCACAGGCAGAAATGGAAGGAGCTTTCAATGACAGTTGCTGTTTGTATGACTAGCTCCAAAAGGAAATCTAGTGTGCATTAGGTGTATGTGACTTTTAGATCACATAGACAAGTTCCCAAACTCTTTTGAAGTCTTGCTGTTTTCTAAATGCGGTGACCAAATATTTTCTGAGTGAAAATACTTTGGGTTCAGCAGCTGTTCTTTCTGCATAATATGACTTTCTCTTTTCTCAGAATAAAGACTTCACTCAGAATAAAGACTTCACAAAAATAAATTTGGTAATGATCAAGTTGATGTCTGTATTGCCACTTCTCTCCATGGCATGGAGCAGAAATGCGACAGAATTTCTTACCTAGCACTATGTTTGATTGAAGGAATGGGAATTTATCTTGATCAGGATGAAGAAAAAATACATTCTTCCTGGTGATAGCTCTTGGACTTTATCAGTTTAATATAGTGCTTTCTACCAACTTTTAATCAAAGGAAAAAATGAAAATAAAAAGTTATTATATATCACTCACTTAGGAATATTTGTATTTAGAATAGGTGTTGCAGGGCAGTTATTTGACCTCACCTGATCATCTTGGCCTCCTAGCTGACTTCAGGCCTCATCACTGCTCACTTAAAACAGTCATCTATTAGTGATGGTAGTGCTGTCTACTAGTGAGAGGTAGACAGGAAATAATGTTGAAGATGCTATTGATCTTGAGCTGCTTTTGCCAGGCTGACCACAAAACATTGCTGACTTCAGAGAGTACTTAGACACTACAGAAATTGCCTGTAATTATTTTTATCTGGCTTTTCCTCCCTTCTAGAGATTTCTCTTATGAAGAAAACTCATTGTTTTGCTAAATCTTGAAGAGTAGCTGGATGAAGTTTGCCACAAATAGAAGGGTATTGGCCTGTTTCCAAACAGCAATGTAAGTTCCATTAGAGATCCCTAGGGGTTCTTATCTCACCAGTGTGAGAATTGACCACTTGTTTTATCTTCTGCTTCCTTTCACTTAACTTGACACTAATTGAACAAGAGGACTTTCCTTTTATGTCCTGAAAGCTTGATTTCTAATGCTGCTTGAAACTCCAGGCATACTGCATCAGCTTGATCACTTCTATACGCATGCTACTTAATCCCTCCTCAGCCATCTTCAGACTGGCACTAGAATTCCCTATTTGTCCATATTTGGTAGAAACTGGAAGACTGCAATTGCCTGTAGTTTTCTACAGCCCTGTTTTAAAATTTGGGTTGTGTTTGCCACCTACCATCCATCTGCTGCCACTTTAAATGATACATCAGTACTTCAACAGTTCAATATTTTAGCTCCTTTAGAGCTCTGAAATGATCCTCATAATTTGCTTTGATTTTATTGGTTTCTTTTTTTAAACTCCTATTTCATAGAACCCTAAAGTCATTCAGCTTGGACAGGAGGGACCTCAGGAGATCGTCTAGCCCAACCTCAGTATTCGGACAATGAGTTAGGCTTGTCCTTGGGAACCTGCCCAGGCTCTTCTAGGCTAAACACTGGTGCAAAGTTAGCGTTTCCGCAATGTCTTTGTTTCTTGTAGAGCTCCTTTTACAAATATGTCTCTAATTGTTCCTCCTGGCTCACTGGCAGGCCTCATGTCTCTCTGGCTGTCTCTCTTTTTCCCTCTCCAGTTGTTCTTTTTATAAGTTTTTAAAGTTTTTCCTCAAAAAACACTTAATAGTGATTATTTTTAACTTGTCAGACTTTGTTCATTTCTGTGTTCCTTATTTGGACAAAACACACTTTTGCTTATAATTGCCCTCTTTACTGTCAGACCAACATAAGGCAGAAGTCATCTGAGTCTTGATTTAAGAATCTTTGACTCTGAAACTTCTTCTTTTCTTAAATGGTCTCCATGTCACCTCCAAGCACTTTACCCATTCTGCTGTTCCTTTCTAAGTTCATTTCAGCTAGTCTCCTTGATTTTCTTTCATTTCTCTTAAACATTGTGAAGGTGGACCTTTTGTTTATAAGATATTGAATTGTTAGTTCCTCTTTGATCAGTAGCATGTTTACCTTAGCCGAGAGCTGCCCTTTCTCTTACAGACTCTTGAGTCTCTGCAAGAAGCAGTCATTGCAGTGTATAAAAACACAGTTTATATCCCATCCTGATGCAACCTTTACAGTCTACTCAGGGACAGAGAAGGATGTAAAATCTCCAATTATTATTTCTCAGAATCACAGTCGGTGTAATCTCTGTTAATATTTCGATCTCTTCATGACCTTTAATAGACCTAACACAGTTCTCTTTCTGTGCTAGTTGCATCAAAATATAGTACAGTGCAGTTATACTCTGGCTCTTGGTGAAACCCATCCCTTATAGGAGTATAGGTTTCCTATGCTCCGGAAGCTGCCTCATTCCTGATAATTCAGTCCCCCTTCTGCCAGCGCTACTTGCTCAGCTGCTCTGTGCTGCTGGCACTCAAGCTGGCCCCACACACAATGCTGAGGAAGTTGCAAAGAACAGTAACACAGAGGGGCTAATTTTCAGTCTTCTACTTGATTTACATTTTGCTTCTCATTGTTCCACCTCTTCCCTCTCTCCTTCGGGGTTACTGACATCCACAGATGTAAACCATAGCTGGGAACTCCTACCAGAGTATAAGGAAAGTAACTGAAGCCTCCTGGAGCCTGTCACCTCTACACCAGGCAACATGGCCACTACCGTCAGTTTTTTTTGCCTCATGATAAAGACCCTCAGGGCAACTGGTATTAATGTAAAGTGAAAACAGTGGCAATTCACATGAATTCAGTGAACTACCCACTGCTGAAGTTCAGCAGTGGGTATGTGCCTCTTTCGGCTGTCTGCCATGAGTTTGTTTATCTACAGCAGAGGAGAAAAAGGAGCTACAGTGGTACGTGCTTCAGCTGCCCTACATAAGCCTGCTATAAAACTAGGAGCCAGTGCCCCAATTCTGGTCTGAAAAACAGAGATTTAGAACTCTGACCACCAACTTCATTTCCAAAGGTTTTCCTTCAGCATAACTAAAAGGAGTTTGTGTATGCTTGGGGAGTTTTTTTTTTTTAAATTTATCCCAAGACAGGCTTATTTGTAATGTCTTTGCATTCATACATTAAGTTTAGAAATAACTAAATAGAAATTCTTCATCACTCATTGCATTAATTTTAACAAAAATCCCTGCTCACCTCAGACTACTGTTGTGTGATGCTAAAGCTGGTAAAACGTTAGAAGGGAGAATGGATGATAATGAGAGCTAAGTAATATCTGATTCTGATTGTAACAGCTGGTATGTTTGACATGAACTCACAAGCTATATTATTAAGTAGAATTCAAGCAGCTGAGAGGGAGCTGGTTTGTTTGTTCTGAGGATTTGGCTCTCAACCAGCCCCTGCAGTTTCACTTGATGGTGGTTCTACAGAACAGTTGGAGAGGGCATGACTACAAGAAATCCTAGTGCCAGTGCTTTCCTTTAGAGCAGCAGTTCTAGGTAGACCTGAAATAAGAATTCTTTTCATATGTACTAATACGCTCTACAGAAGAAATGGCATGTTATTAACAGTCTGTCCAGGGACGATGTATATCAACAAAGAAATTCAGTCCTGAAGACATTAATTTCTTTCATGTATCTTGTTATTCACTTCTGTCACTTTGCAGCACCAAATACTATTGCAATAATAAAGCTGAGTAAAAGGAGAATAACAATGTGTTGCCTTAGAATTAGTGGTGTAGTCCTGTTTTCAAGTTTAATGGAAAATGCACAAGATATGGCTAAGTATGTTATTTCTGGCTCCTTGGAGCCACTTGCAAGCGATATTGAGATTATTGCAAATATACTATTTATATCTAAAGAATAATCTTTCTCTTTCTGTCTCTCTCTCTCTCTCTCTCTCTACATATATATATTTTTAATACCAAGAATCCAAATTATTTCTGCAAATGAAAGGAACAGCAAAATATCTCAGCTGGTGCTGAGAGTGGAATTAGATCAGCATTAATTTAGCCTTTTTAATTATGGGCAAAATAAAATATTTGGGAAAATACATATTTATATTCTCTCTGTGGATGTATAATAAAAGGATAATTAGGTGTCTCAAAGGTAACAAATTCTACTGCATCGTTTTACTAGTGTGTTGTTTTTTTTCCTCCAAAAAAATACTGGTATAAAGCATATGCACTTGCATTTTACTCTGGGCACAAAGTAAACTAGCTCTTTCTTAATTTTTAGCCACTTTTTGTAGGATTCTGTTCTGTGCTGTGTCTCCATAGACTGATTCTGATCCAGAAGTTATTTTTAATTAAGTTGAGAATTAGGGAGAAATAGCCCTCCTCTCCTTAATGGCTTTGAGAAGATAAAAGCATGAACCATTCAGTAGAAGATTTCTGGCTTTTTCATTCTGTAGGAAACTATTAAGAAGTTTCATCAGATTTCCAAATTTGACTTTCTTAAAGAATCCTTCAACTTTTGAATCTCTTTGCAAAAAGTTTAATTAATTCTATTAAAGAATGCATGAGAGTTACTTCTAAGTATTTTAAATATAAATCAAGTGAATAGAAGTGTAAGTATATGATAAAATGAGGAAAGTTTCTCATTTAAAAAACTGAATCTGAACCTAAAATTGGCAGAGAGTCTGTCTGCATGAAGATCATGGAGTATAGTTAGGAAGCGGTGTTTCCATAGAGCCTTACTCTTGCTAAATGAGGGCATGAGATTTTGGAGGGTGGAATGGGATGTGGATAATACATTAGAGAGAGTTGTTAAGAAAGATGCTTCCTTCTTTTGTCTGAGAATGTCCCACACAGGGTATTTGTCAAAAACCCAATACCTTTTAGAGTATCCTAGGGAGAAACTACTAGCATGTTTTCATTGTTGATGGGCTTAAGAAAAGACATAGTTCTCTGCACTAGGATCTTGCATTTTCCCTGGGATGTCGTGACATGCATTGAGAGAAGTTGGAAAAAGGTACTGGAGTACAACACTCATTTTATGAAGCTCCAGCAAGAGGTTAAATCTCATCAGGTTTGCTTTTTTTAAGGATCTGATCAGACATTCATTACAAAACACCATGTTCTGTGCCACTTATAAGTCCTGCTGCTTCAAGCTAACTGAAGATCATTGAGGAAATTGAATGCCTCACATCAGAAGCAGACATTGTTGCTGCTTTTGCATGCACTTCATGCCTTCAGCAAAAGGTACAGATAATGGCATGTTTGCTGCTAAAGAAACAGATATCCTTTTAGTCTCCTTTGGATTTAGCAATACATCTTGCCCAGAAGATCAAATCTGAAACAGACCCAAACAAGGCTCTTGGCATTAAGTTAGCATGAACTCCTGGGATTGATTTATGCAGAGTGCTAATTGACCTATATATCTTTTGGCAGGATCTATTGTTGGTGCTTTTTCAAACAATAGAAATCTGAAAGATTTGAAAGGAAAGGTAAGAGTGGAGATTTTTACCAGATCTTCCAGTAAGTGCAGGAATCCACGTGCTGGTTTTGTGCCCTTTGTTTGTAAAAATGCAACAGTTGAGTAACGTTGATAAATGTTGTGGCTGATAAATGAGTGCGGTTGCTGTCTGTTCTGTGCCAAAAGCTTGTCTCTGCCATACACAGGCTGTATTTGCACCCTATGGGCAAATAATTGAGTTAGGAATTTGGAAAAGATATTCACATGAAAAATCTGTGCTACTTCCAGCACAACTGATACCAAGAGGTATTTGGGCATTTGGCAGGTGATTGTCCCTAACTAGAGCTGTCATGGAGCATATGAAAGGCAAACCTTTGTTCTTCTCAAGTCAGTGAATATATGTGCTTGTCAGGTATAGGCTTAACTGGGCAGTAATGAGCAAACTGCAAACTTTTCTCAAGCCAAAGATTGAGAAGAGAGATGAGCAAGATCATTTCCATCAAGATTTGAAGAAAGAAAAGACAAGTAATATGTAGTGACAGTGTTTTGTAGAAATCTAGCTTGCTTTCATCAAGAAAACATAGTTTAGGATATATTTAAACAGCAGATTCAGTTTTTGGCTCCTTGTTTACATCGCAAGTCTTTTGCAAATGAGTATGAAACATTTAGCTGTTAATAATGCAAAAAATGTTATCCTCTGGAGATAGCGTAACCGTCACGGAGTTCCTGATCAGCAAAGGTTATTGCATTTGAATGGGTATAGAGTTGTAAAGGCTGAGAAGGCATCTTTTGCACTTGGCACATTAGGTGGTGGTACCAGAATTCCTTAGCTAAGCAGATTTAGTTTATGGAACCTACTGCTACCAAGCTGCATGTGGAAAAAGCTGCCTGACATGGACATGTCACACTTTTGTACTTCCACAGATGTTTTGTGATCAATTACCCTACCATTTAATTTTCTAGTAATGCATAAAATATGAGAGAGGTCAGGAGGTGCTAAGATATTCTGAAGGACTTGGGTTTTGTGTTCTGATGTCGTGTTCAGCTGTGATATTCTCCACTTAAACACCTTTGTTTCCTTATGCTAACCCACCTGACTTTGATCAGCCCTTCAAATAAAATTAGTTAAGAAAGTATAATGTTGTGAGATTCCGGTCGTTCAGCTACAGGAAGGCTCAAAAGCTTGTGTAAAATCTGTGTAAACTGACAAAACCCTGACAGCAAACAAGGAAGAACCACTTCAGCAGCAGTGTTACTGGAGCAGAATCAACCTTCAATTAACAAAAAACAGTCTTCCCTCTGGCATCTTGGGGCTAGTTTCATTGTTTCTTGTGACTCAGATGCATGTAACAAAGGCTCCGCAACTAGTTAATCTGAGGAACTGGATGTGTCTGGTTTGTTTGTTTTCTTCAGCCTTTAGGCAGTCATCTGCTCTTGCAGGCTAAGGAAAACAACCACGCTAGTTGTTTTTGGAAGCTGGTTTGCTCCTGTTAGTGATTTAAAGTCATGCTGTCCCTTGGGGGGCATGTTGTCCTTAATTTTGCAAGCATGGCTAGATATTTTTACAGTCCAGTAGATTCTGGGGATCGTCATGTGAAAGGGATATGCTGTGAAACTCATTCTCTTCCATTTTTCTTTAAAAGCCCTTTTTTGTTTCCTTCAAACCAACAGCTGCAGAACAAAGTCAGCAGCTCACAATTCCATTTTTTAAAGGATGCTATTTTTCCCAACTTGTTCTTAAAAACATCATTCACAGTATACAGACAATTTCAATCTTTTTCCTTTTATCATGCAAAACCAGTGAATAACTCAAACCTCCTCATCAGCATTTGCTGCTGGTAGGGACTCTCTTACAAACGTCATTCAGCCTATGCTCAGTCTTTTCTCTACAGAGTTGCTTTTATTTTCGTTTCTATTCAAGGGGGAAGAACAAATCATCATCTTAATTCCGGGCAAGATCAATACCTACTGGGATGTTCTAGGCAAACAGTGCCACACTGCTACAGGAGACTGTAGGGATGGCCCTAAGCTTTCAGTGCATCTGGAGAGACTTGCTCTGCTGTTAAATGCCATCAGCTTTTCTGACTTTCTTGGAGGATATGTGTTAATATGTTTATTAGCTGGCCCAAAGCCTAACTAAGAGACTTGCTGAGACAGTGACAACAACTTCTTGCTCAACCACTTCCTTCGTAAAGGGCAGTTAGTAATAAAAGAACTGAGTTTAGCTGGTGCTAAAATGCCTCTTTGTAAATCTGACTTTTAAAACTTTCCTATGTCTAGTCCCATCTTGAAAGTATAGTTAAGTTACTATGGTGTTCTAATTTACGTATCATCATATATAAATAAAATATTTTAGTTAATCCTGCAAAGTATTCTGTCTAGGATTGGTCAGGTCAACTATTCAGTCAATCAAAGGAAAGAAAACAGTACGGTTTCCAGGAGCCAGGAGCTTTGGGAAAACCAAAAAATATTTGTGTGACTGTCATGCTTTATTTTTCTCCTTTCTTTTCTCTTTGCCAGGATAATGCATTTTCCTCCTCTTTCAGGAAGAAACTCCCCAATTTCTTTTGACTGACAGACATGTTTTGTAACAGAATGTGTAGAATTCAAGATCATGATGCACTTTTTTTTGAACATTAAAAATTCTTTATATAAAAGGTAAAATGTACCTAAAAGAGCTCTCCTTTTTAGTAGTCAAAGAGGAGGTGGTGAGTGGTAGTATTTTGGGACACTTGAATTGAGTGTGGGGAAGAGAAGTAACCTAGTAATATCTGTATATGCTAATAAAAGTACTTGAAACCTTTATGGATACCTCTAACCATTGTTTCCTCCAAATATACACTGCATTCAAAAGTCATGTAATGTTCATCTGTGGGGAGAACACTTCATGGTTGTTTAATTATAGAAATGAATTCCAGGTTTAATGGTAAGAAAAATTTAACTGTAGGGAATTCAGAAGAGCACGGGCATTGCTCATAAATTTATGACTTGCTGGCAGCACTCGTCTTCAGTCAGAGCACTTCTTTCTGACTCTTAAGAATTGTAAATGACTGTTTGCCTTCTTATATTTTAGTCAGTTTTATGGCTTGTCCAGTAAGAGAAACAGTCTTACGGTAAACAGAAAGGAAGTCAATTAGTCTGTCCAATGATTTAACTTACCACATAAAAGCAGCTTCCTAACTTAGAGTCCTCCTCTCTTGAAGTCTTCTGTTTGCTTTACATTAAAAGAAACTCAAGATACTTCACACTTCTTATTTTTAATTTAAGGAAAACATATAAGCACTTTATTCATCAGACAATTCAGCATCTATTTTCTTTCAGAGAAATCTCAACAGTAAGTACTGATTTCAATCATCATGTTCCTTTCCTACTGTACAAAAGAAGTTTCTTCTTGTTACATTGCTTATGTAAATATCCAGCAAAGTAGCGTGCCAGAAATCTTAGGGAGAAAGGAACTTAAGGAATAAGCTAAATTTTAATGTATTCCTATCCCCTGAGGAGTAACTTCTTAAAAGGCATAATCAATGTAGCTGCTGGCATTACAAAACTCACTTGCCATAGAATCAAGCTAAGTCCTTTGCTGTTTGCACAGAATTGCAGATACAGGTTGAGTTTACCTGAATGACACCTTCTAAATCCCATTGTTTTTAATGGAATTTGCCAAAACAAATGAGAAAAATAGTTTCTACACTTAGCAGATGTGACAGTCATCAATGTCTACTTGTAATCTGAGGAACTACTGTTCTAACAGTTAGTACAGCTGGAACAGATAAAAACTCTTGATTCCCTTTCCATAAATAAAAAAGTGAAGCAGAAGTAGTCTCTAGCTGCTTGTGGCAGAGAAGCAGAGAAAGATTAATGACAGAGTTTTATAATCAAATAGTTTGTTCCAAAGTGATCCATGCCATAAATCTAACACAGTAATGCTGCCTTTGTAATTGTGACCATTTTATGTTTTTCAAAGATATTTAGGATGTTTCCAGTGTCAGGGATAACAATAATGTTTCAACTTGAGACAGCCTTAATATAAAAATAGATTTCTACTGAATACTCATTATCGTCAATATGTGTTTAAACAGAAGAAGAAACACTGTAAAGGAGTAGTTTTTAATTTTTTCTTCTGTCCCCGTCTAGACCCCGTCCCACTGAGTTTTGAATACCTCCAAGGATGGAGGTTCCCCCTTTGCTGTGTTTGACCCCTCACGATGAATAATTTTTTCCATATGTCTAACCTCCCACGTGAATGGCAATTATTGCCTCTTATCCTTTTGTTGTGTGAGAACAGCATGTCTCCATCATCTCTGCTACCTCCCTTTCCATGCTGGAAGGCTGCTGTTAGATCCCCCTTTCACGTTCTCTTCTCCCAACTAAGCAAAAAGCTGCTTCCCTCAGTCTTTCCTCATACGTCCTGTGCTCCAGCCCCTTCACCTACATAGTGACCCTCCACTGGACTCTCTCAAGTTGGTCAATTTCACCAATTTTGATTTAGATCACTGGCTGAGGTGGAGGAGTCTGTGAAGAAGGAGTGGAATGAAGAGATAAAGCAGTCAGGTTTTTTTTTCCATTGGCTAAGTAAGCTGGTAAGATTAGCTGTGCAGGTTCCCATTTGCTAGTACTCAACCTCAGGGGGGTGGCAGAACATGGGAGACCTTGATCCTTTCGTAAGTAGTCACCATTAGTTCTAGTGAATCATACAGTGAAATTCCACTTTTGCTACTTGCTCATTCATCTGGTTGCCGCAGTCCTGCCAGTTGAGGAGTAAGTTCATGAAACTGTTGTTCTGCTGTTGGAGTAAAATATTCCAATAGCTAAATGAAGTTGGAGGCGGGGAACAGAGTGGAAACACAATAAAAGTAGGAATACTCAGTATCCCATTCATGTTGCTGTATTTGTATGTTTAACAAGCATCATTTAAAACTCTTACCATTAGCAACTGGAACAAGCTTACGAGTGTCACGTAATGCTGGCCTCAGATTTTACAGGCAGCTCTCTATTTGCTGTTGAGGTAACAGCAAAAAGCTAATGGAACACCCTTTACCTGCACAAAGTGATTTTATTTAGCCTTTTATGTGCCTGCTGCAGTGGTCTAGGAGCTTGCCTTACGGTGAATCAATTAATGGTATTGGAATTAAAAGATGCAGCTAAATTTACAAGGCCAGGAGTGAAACCTTCTGTTAGTGCTTTGTGCTGCATTAAGGATGTAATTATAGATTCACGATGCAACATTTATTAGGCTCCTCCATCCCACCCCGCCTTTCACACAGATGGTGCTGCAAATCACCTCTCAATGGTCACCTGCTTGAAAGGAGAGTTTCATATGCAAAGTGCTATTCTTTGTTTAGATATGATAGCTTGCAAGATGTAAAATGAGGCAGCTATTTAAATTTGTTGTTATGGCACTTGGGCTGGGTACACAAGATTAAATAAAAAGAAAATTAGGAAGCAGATGCTTGTGGCTTAACAGAGGAATTGTGCTAAAAGATACTCCTCATTACTGGTGGATATGAGTAATTTTACTAAGGCAGCTGTTTTCTTAATCAGGAAAAACACAAACCTCTAAGATGACATCCAGATGTTTTCTGTATCGCTTCACAATATAATGACTTTCCGTTGTAATGCCATATTTTTAATTCCATTTGTGTTTACTTACGTTACATCCAGTATATTTTCACATACATGTATTATCTTCCTTAACTGTAGAAGAACTGAGATCTAAATATATGTCATATATTTCGAGCTTTTGACATACTTGCCTCGCGTTAGTCCCGTCGTTGCTTCTAGGACTAGCAGAGCTCCATGTCTCTCACTGGCATCCAAGCATTTAAATATCAGACTTCTGCAGGTTGTGGGCATTTTGGGGGGGTTTGTTTGTTTGTTTCTATGGGGAGAGTTAGTTCTTTGGGACAGTGTCTCTTCATCTTCCGTTTGTGCAATTGTACGGTGCCTCAGTCAGTACTGTCCAGGACTCTGAGTGGGATGTAATGTGGTATAAATAGTGGGTTAATACCATGTTCCAGTTATCTCGATATCATGTAAAAATCAGAGATTTAAAACTTGCACTAGCTTTCAGGTTTAGGCGCAGTCATGGGCTGCTGACAGTTTTAATGGCTGCTAGCTTGCTATCTGCCGTTGCTAGAAACATATGTTTTATTGGACTGGAGACTTGGGATTCCAGACTCTTCTAGCGATTCATTTCTATTTATGACATGACCTAAGAATGGCATCCCAAATCTTTGACATGGATTTATGGACTCCGAGCTATTTTACAGTTTATTTATAAATAAATTGTGTGGGGTTTCCGGAATCTTAAAATTTCAGCACAGCTTTCTGACGGCATGAGTTTTGATACCTAGGGTCTGGGCCCCAAGAGCCAGCTGCCAGTGCCCAGTTGAGCTGCACATATGCAGCAAATGCAGCTCATTACTGTTTGTGCGTGCTGTGTACACCTCTTGAAAAGTTAAGGTAGCCCTGAATTTGGGATAAGGAATTCTCAAAGGCTTTTGTACCAAAAAAATTATAAATACTTAAGGTTTGCTTGCTTCATTCATCACCACCTGTTCCAGAATTAATTGCGCCAGAGATATTATTAAATGATCACTTCATATGCTTTCCAGGTGCTAATGGATTGTAGCTTAACTTCTAATTGTGCAAGCATTCATAAACCTAAAAAAAAGAAGTTAATGCTTTTTTGAAATTACTGGATACATTAGCAGTTACTCTGTCACTTCTGGTCTAAAAGTTCTTCCTGTTTTCTTGTTCTTGTTGTTTATAGCTACATAAGCAATCTCTAATACACAGCTGCGTAAGTAACACTCAAGAAAATAACTTAATGTAACTGGAACAAACTCTTCCCTCATGATTTTTTAATTCTACAGTATTGAGCAATTCCTTCCCTCATTTCAACTTTGAGTACAAGTCAGAGGTGCATGTGTTATTGTACACTGATATTTCTTAGTTTTATGCCTTGCCTTCTTTCTGCATGAGGTTTTGTACCATTTATTACTGCCTTTCCTAAAATAAGATTTTAGAAAACAATATATTTTCTTAAGAGTTCTTTAGTTAAAAAGCAACTGAAATAATTGTATGTCAGCTAAAGCTGATAGTTAATTTTTTATTTGTTCTATGTACATTTGGATTACGTGTGGAAATCTAACTAATCCAGTTACTTCCATTTGATTAAGTTCTATACAGTCTTTTGGGGTGCAGGAGGTGTCTTCCATGGTACTGTGTGATTTCTTTGGTACAATGATCAGCTAGAAAAGAAAATCAATTTTCTTGACATCAGTGCAAATATAACAAAAACGGCTAATCAAATAAAACATGGGATAGTTTTTTTTTTTTTGTAGAATTGTAAGCATTTTTTGGTATTATCTATTTCTAATTAGATTTTCTCCAGAAAAACAATTAGTCAGCCTGAAGTATGTTTTAGCTTACTTTGTAGGATAATAGGTATTTGTCATGTTCTTCAATCCTGGAGATTCCATCCATTAGAGTAGTGTACCCCGTCATATACAGCATAGTCTCTACGTACTGAAGCCTAGCATACTGACGTATTCTGGAAATAGCTGTTCCTGCTCACAGCTACTGCAAGTTGTCTGAATCTCTCATGATCACAGGGTCCGCTAAGGTTTTTTGCAATACTTCTAAGATGAAGGTTTTCAAAAGTTGGAAACTTCTGTGCACGTTCTTGAATAGGCATGTCGTCTTAAGTGCCCAGAGTTTTCAGAAGGTTTGAGCTCTCTAATGCCTTTTGATTTCATGTGTCAAATACAATTTTGGGGCTCCTGTACTGAAGGTCTTGTTAAAAGTATTAAGCTCTGCCTGTTTCAGCCTTATGTTGAGATAACGTCGCCTTTTACTATTGGATCTATGTTTTCTAGGTTTGCTTATGTGGAAACCAGTATACATGTTTGTCTTTTAACATATTTACAGCCCAGCACTGTATAACAGTAGATGTTTAACAAGATTGTGGAAATGACCCTAGATTATAGTTATTTTAAAATGTAACATTATTCCTGCTTAATACAGTTGACACTCTTCTTATGTGTAAGAGATGTGGATGAAAATTAGTGTTGCTTTGATGAGAATTTTAATGAGAGAGGAATGACAGAGAACATTTAGTAGACTAAGTGTTTTTAGTTTGGTCCTTTTGCTGGGATTTTCTTTCAGCTAGCAACCCCAAAATGGCCCTCCACTGCACTTGTGTAACAAGTTAACTTGTGCTCCCTCTTCTGGTTTTCCTATGGGATAGAAACCGTAGCTGTTCTGTTTTGCTGATTTTCAGGGAGGTTGGCTTGTTTTTATTTTAAGAAGATTTTAAACAATGCTGTTCTGTCCAGTCAAAATTCTCATGTCAAGCTGTGACAAATCTCCCTTTGTAAAGAAGCTAAAGTGTGCTTGCTTTCCTTCTTTGTGCTTTTGAATGTAAATGATGCCTATTCAAAATTGCAACACCTAAGTCTGCTCTTCCCTGTGCGGGCTAGAGAGGCCTGGGATGGCCCTGCGAGCGGGTTCGACAGCCCAGACAATGCAGGTCTGACTCTCTGCTTACCAACCGGAAAGCTTTCCCAAAACTCGGACTGCCAAGGGGCCAAGAGGTGACTGTAGCATCACTGTGTGCACAATCCTCTTTATCTTGGTGGGATGACATCTGGGCCTGAGAGGGACCGATGCATTTCTGTGGCGTTTGACATGTGCACTCCTCAGGTCCAGCAGGACCAAGGCTGACCCAAAACTAATAAATCTGACTTGGGCCCAATCTATTCCCTGGAGAAATTCCTCCAAACGTACTCTCTAGCACTTCTGGTTCTCAGAGGGTAATAAATACAGTTACAGCTGAGAAGGTCCTAGACGAAGGCTACTTGGACTCCTTCTGTTAGCAGTGGTTACAAGGCTGCCCCTCAGCTTGGATCTAGGTTATTATAATAATAATCTAGGTTATTATAATCTTGGTTATTAACCATCTTTTCACCTCATAGCACAGATAATGCATAAATGACTTGGCTCAGTCAGAGGTAGTTGAGGATTGACTGAAATTAAACTCAAAACTCAGACTGTGCCTGTTAAGGTAAAAGTAATTGTAAAAGCAGTCATTGCTGCTGAATTAACGTCAGCAACTGGTAACTTGTAAAGGTGTCATAAACACTGAAAATATGTTACAGGAAATGATTTCAAATAATATTACACTTAAGTGTTATGCCAGTTAGTATTGAAGCTGCTCAAATAGTTCAGCTTATGCTATTTCAAGTATTCTGGTACTTCAAGTGCAGCACAAACGTTTTTAGAGCTTTTCTAATCTTTCATGGTAAAAATAAAATAAGATACAATCATAATAAAAATCCTGGATTGTCTTTCACTGAAGAAGGTGTTAGAACAAACTCTTTTAAAGGAGTTCTTCATTGTTAACAGGTCATTTTAAACCTAAATCAACATTTGTTAGACTGAAAAGATTTCTATTTAATGTTCTGAAGAGAAACAAAGCAGTCTGTCCTTGTTCATTTTTCTGCTCTCGTTTCGTGCTTTTGCACTGAAATATTCATTCCTTACTCTACTGGGAAAGGCAGTCAGGTACAGCAAAGAAAGCAATAAATCCTACTTACTGCCTTGTCGGTTTTTATCTGTAAATATAATGTAGAAGTGAAAAATGTTTAATTTGACAGAATTAGAAATGTGGAGAAAATGTCTTCATCAATTAAAAGAAAAATAAAGGATTAGGATTGTTTCCTCTGATTGCTGCTAAAATTTGACTTCTGGTTTCACTATTATGCTGTAAATGTTGTTTATGTCAAATACTGCAATGATTTTATACCCATCTGGATTTTGAGGACACAATTACCCCATCTTTTTAGTTAGATTTCATATGAATGGGTTTTTTGGACAAAATTATGAAGACTCTTTATTTTATGACAATGTTGTTGTGCTCTTTGTTAATTATAATCTAATATAATTAATTCTAATAATTCTAATTCTTTTAATTCTAATATATTTTGTTGTGTCCTGTGTTTTGTTTTCTTCCTGATTAGCAACAGCAATTACATCTATGATGAGATAATCTAACATTTTCATAGAGGTTTGTCGTTCCAGCTAGAGGAAATGTGTTTGTTTATCCAGAGGAGATAATATTCCTGTGCTATAATGAAAGCCACTACTGCGTCAAGTGACAGCTCTGGACTCAGTCCTACAGTTGCATCTTTGAGGACAAACCCTTATTTCTCTGTGGGAACACTGTTTTCATAATAAGAAAAAATCTCACTGATTATGGGATTGCGTCTTTTAACATGAGCAATACAGTTCTGAATGTTTGACCTCTTTTAAAATTCACTTTAAAAAGAGAAAGACCTTTCATCTAAAATCATTCATAAAAGAAGTTGCACAAAACACGAAAGTTCTTCTCTGTGCCCTGGTTTATGCCCAAAACCTCTGCTGTTGCATCAGTGACACAAAGTAAGCAGAACAAAAAACCCCAAATCCAAAATGCTTTTGTAAGCAAGAACGCTTCACTCGATTAAGTTCATGTTTGAGAGAGAAATGAGGAAATTTTTATTTTAAAAAAATGACTTTCAGAATGCTGCTGATGGAAGTACTGTATATGTAAATGTGGTTCCTTTCCCTACCTTTTTCAGTAATAGTATAGCAGTGCTACTAGAATGAAAGATGTAGAGTATAGCTACTGAGGAAGTAGATGACTTCTTGGCATTGGGAGTCATGATATGCATACGTACTATGTCCTGCAAAAGCATACCTCCTTGCATACCTTATGTCTGGTAGAAGAAGGGCCTCAGTTTCAAAATTGTTAATTTGTTATCTCTTATGAAGACCAAAAATATTTACATGTATTTAAAAAAAAAATTAAGAACATCATTTAATGGAATGAGAAAATAATATCTTGTCCACTGGATAGATAAGCTCACTGGCTTGGTATGTGTGCCAGCTGAAGGATGAACAGACAGTAACAGGAAAGCTGAATGTGCATAGCAGTGACATTGATTTCTTGTTTTTGCATCACTATCCTAAAATGTCATTCGAAGAATTGCTTACTTGGAGTTGTGGTGGCAGGATTCAGGGGGGAGGGTTGGCTTTTTAAGGCACCTCAGATTGGTAGCTGAAATAACAAAGATGACACTACTTTACTGGGCATTTAGCTTATTTTAACTAGTAATTCGTAGCTTACTGGTATAAACAGGCATCTCAATGGAAAATGTAGTTGCTCTGTTTTCTGCATAGTCTATTGTATAGGCTATAGTAAGTATCTAATTTACTTTAGTGCTAATTTTAATTATGAGTAGGACTGTGGAGTGTGAAGGAGTCGATACACTTTTTCTAGAAAGGAGTCATTCTGTCATAGGACCCTCACACAGTGAGACTCAATAATATAAAAGATTGTTAGAGATCTTACATAAACCTTTCTAAAAATATTAATAACACTTTGAGTTTAAAATGAGAGATTATCTCATGTTCATAGTCTGTCTTCTGACAAAAAAGTTAGGGAGAAATGCTTTAAAAAGCATTTAGTATCCTACCTAGCTTTACAATGTTATATACTGTTCATGTATTTTTGACCCTTTTTAACTATCATTGTCCTTCCTGAATCACCATATTTCTCTTAGAAAATTTTCTTTGCTGCGGCATAGTATCTAGCAAGTTAAATGTCGGTGCAATTTTTAGTGGTTTGATTGCTTTTTAAAGGTAGCAATAATACTTTCCTCTCAGTGCTCCTTTTAAGGGATTGATCTCAGTGTTGCTTACTTATTGTATTACCTGATCAGCTAATAGATCGGGTAAATAACGTTGCAGTCCTTTTACCCTAAAAAAGTGTGCAATCTAGACAAGGAGATATGATAGAACAGGTGAAGCGTGAGCAAGTCATAGTGGACTTGGAAGTGGTTGGACTGAGCAGAGAAATACACAAACCCAGAGAGCTGAGGGTAGGGGGCTGTGGGATGAAAGGAGAGCTGCAGTACCAGCGTGGGACAGTGATGACTTGTCCCAGGTCTGATGCGGCCGCAGTCGTGTGTGTAAGGAGGCCCTTATTACTAAGGCTACTAAGCTGATGAAGGGGCTGGAGCATGTTTCCTATGGAGCAGAGAGGTAGGACTCTTCAGCCTGGAGAAGAGAATACTGAGGGGGATCTGATCAATGTGTACAAGTATCTGAAGGGGAGGGTGTCGAGAGGATGAGGCCAGACTCTTCTCCGTGGTGCCCAGTGACAGGACAAGAGGCAACGGGCACAAACTGAACCACAGGCAGTTCCATCTGAACCTGAGGAAAAACTTCTTTCCTGTGAGGGTGACAGAGCACTGGCACAGGTTGCCCAGAGAGGTGGTGGAGTCTCCTTCCCTGGAAATATTCAAAACCCATCTGGACGTGATCCTGGGCAATATGCTCTAGAGGACCCTGCTTGAGGAGGGAGGTTGGACTAGATGATCTCCAGAGGTCCCTTCCAACCTCAACCATTCTGTGATTCTGTGCTTACTGCTGGCCAAGTAGCCAGGAGGAGAGGCCAGAAGAAGTCCTCAAGCCTCTCAAGATAGCCAGTCTAATGGGAAATGGGAAATTCTGTTGTGGACCTTTTTCTTTCTCATATATAATGGTGTCTCTTTTGTACTCTGTCCTTGCCGCCTTTACCGCCTGTATGTCTAAGCTGTCATATGTTTTGCTCACCAAAGGATGACTTTACTCAATAGCAAGGGGGATTGTTTAGGGCTTAGCAAAAAGTTAAAATTCAATGTCAGCAATAGAGATATTAAGTAGAAATTTTTTGTTGTTTTTTGCTTGTCTGCTTTTATCGCTCAAAAAATATCTTATCCTGTACAGCATTTATTTCTTGTATAACATTAGAAGTTTATGGTCTGGCAATGAAAAATATGCTTGTTATTGAAGTTAGTGTGCAGTAGTTACAACTAATACCAGTTTTTTGATATTACTATTGCTTAACCATATTAAAGCTGCAAATATAAAAATAAAGTAGTTTTTATTATTAATCTTTGTCTTTCCCTTGCTGAAAGATGATAATTTTTCTGGGTACAACTTCCTATTTAGTTTGTTCAGTCATTCAGAAAGTGTTCTTGTATGTTTGTCATTCTTGCCTATACTGTTTTACTCATTAGGTAGTAATTTAGCAGTCAGTAGTTCAGTCTTATTAAATTAGCCCTAGGGTAAAATTGGATAATATCCATAGATGACTTTTGGTAATAAACTCTTGCAATTCTCTTGTGAAAAAGAAGCGCATTTTCACCTCAAGACTAGTTCCAAAATTGCATGAGACTTTAAAAATCACTTTTTTAAATTCTGTTTTTCTAATTGCTTTTCTTTATGGTTCCTGTATATATTGAATTGTTTACTGCATTGGAAGACACATATTTTGGAAAATAAATGAATTAGAAAACCCAACTTCATTATGTATTCTAATGTTGAAGATGTAACATTTCTTTTTCAAAGTATTGTCCTTATCAGGATTGACTTATGGTTTTCTTGTGTATCTGTAAGTGGAAAAATATTTCCTTACCACTTGATATTAGATTTGTTCATTTTTGGATGACCGCTAATTTTGGCATATTTAGGAAGTAGGTACGGTGCTTTTAAAAGGAATTAGTGTGTTAAATACAATAGAATTGAAAAAATATTTATTAGAAGGTGACAACTGGTGAGAGTTTATTTGAAATTAAAGCATTTTTGCTATACAATGACTTTTTATTTGATCAAGGTACTAAACTGTTACATTCTTATCCAGAAGCATTATTATTATTGCTTTTTCAGAGTTTGCCTGTAAACTTTTAAAGACAAAGGATTAATACAAAGCATAAGGTACAGCAGTGACTGAGTGTTGTTCATTGCCTTGCTGCCAGTGCTACAGTTTAATATTTATTCGTCTTTTGAAAGGGAGATCTGTTGTCCAAAAATGCATATCTAGAAAGAGTACATCAGACATTGACAATCTCCACCTTTAATCACATTTCATAAAATAAAATACCTACCTCTCCTCAGATATGAGAAAAGATGGGTCTTATGCTGGGCCAGAGATGCTTCTGCTGGAATTCAGGCTCCTGATGTGTTAGTTGCTCAGGAAGTTTATCACAAAACGTTTTCCTGCTAATACTTCAGTGTTTCAAGTAGAGATGCTAAGATGAGCTGCTGAGTTGTTATATCAAATGCTGTGAAAGACTGAGGACGCCTCTCTAGTGTTAGAAGAGCAAAACATAGGTTTGATTTGATGAATCAAGATGAACAAGTGCGACTGCTTAGTGTAACAAATAGAAAGCTTGGGTTTTCCTTGTAGAGTTACTGTCACTTGCTCTTTGCAAGCAAATCTACGCAGGGATAATGAAGTTCTGCACAAACTGCTGTTTCTGGGTGTCCCTCAAGGTTACCCTCTGGGGAGACCGGATTATGTACTATGTGAAGGTCACAAATCCATAACTAATTTTTGACAGAATCCACAGAATCAGTACACTGGGAAGTCAGAAATGATGTGGATTATGGAAGGATTTCCACCCACATTATTTTCCCTATTGCTTTGCTTCACATTGCCCCCAGCACTTATATGTACTCCACTTGAAAATACAAAGGAGCTAAGAAAGGAGGATTTGGTAGCTTCTGTTTTTTGACTCCAGCCATAATGTGGCTCCAGAAGCAGGAACAAATTACTAAACCTCACTCAGAATCTCTTTTACTATAATTCAAAATCCCAGACTATTGCCACAGAAATCTTAAATCCTGTGTCATAAGACGAAACTGTGGGATAGTCTGTTACGGTAGTTGGTAACAGTTAAGGTAAAATGCATGTAGTTATGGTAACATGTATAGTAGTGGGATAGTAGTTATGGTAACTTGATAATCCCAAAATTTCAAATTTTCTCCTGATCAAATACTTTTAAATAATAAAGACCTTTACACAAAATGGCTTCTAGAAAGTGTGATCTTATAAATTGCATTTTATTTATATAGGAATAAATTTCTTCCGTTATGTTTTGACCAGCAAATGTCTTTATTTATACTTTCACATAAACATATTAACAGAGTTCCTGTGTATTTTCCTTCCTTCTGTGAAAATTTACTCTACTGTGCCTTCCTATACTGTGAGATGCATCACAGGTACAAGATGATTTCTAATAAGTGAGTAAATAAATATTTCATCATAAATATGTTTAAGAAGAAGAAGAAAATTAATTGAAGGGAGCCATTATAAGAATGAGAGAATGACAAAGGTGACTTTGCTATTTTGGCTAATACACCTGGGATAATTCCTTCTGTTGCACAGAACCGCAGTGTAATTCCAAGCAAATAGGACCTGAACATCCACACATTGTAATCGCTAAATAGCTTTCTATATTTAAGTTGAAATAATTTTACTTCTAATTAGGAACTCACTTTACTAGAGCAGTGAGTGCTCTGAAAGTCAGGTTAATGTAACCTGAGCTAACTTGGCAGTTGGAGGAGAGCAAAATCCTCTTTTATATTCTGGCTTTGCAGCTATTACCCGGAACATAAAAGTTCCTTATGTTAAAATGTATGTAATTCCTATGGGCAGATGTTAAGCATCTGAGGTCTTTCTCCTTCATCTTCTCAGGATGAAAGCTGAAACATTTTTTTGGGTGCTAAAGATTAGCCAACTCTCGGTTATCTGCAGGAGTATATTCCATTTTGGGGGTCAGTCATGGCATCGATACCCATTCATCTTCCTGCAAAGCCAGCCGAGTCCAGAAAGACTACTTAGGAGCTGCAGAAATGTCATTGTGCTGCCTTTTTCTGTTGCTTTTTTATGGATTGTGTTTGTTTTGCTTTTGCCTCAGGTTCTGAGGCCGTTCAGCCACGCACCAACCAAGCCAGACAGGGGAGTGCACAAGCGATTCTGCATAAACCAGAGGGGGTCTAGCCAAGTTTATAACTCTGATTTGAGGCTGGTCGTACCAGATGCATGTCATCTGGATATCTTTCCTGTGGAATACTGTTGTATGAGTTCTTCTGTTTTCTGTGGTGTCTGCTACCTCTGTTACTTTGCATAGTGGAAAAATGATTGTACTGCTTTGTTTCTTTGACATCACACTAAAAAAACAGGGAGGCGTCATTGTGCTGAGGTGATTTTGTACCACACATTCAACAGCAGGGTCATCCAAATTCCTTCAGTGGGAGCAACACCGTCTTTTCTAACTCTTTGTTTCTTCTTAATTTTCAGATATTCCGAAAGAAGGCAGTGGAACTTGGGGAGAAATTGCTACCTGCTTTCAATACTCCCACTGGGATACCTTGGGCACTCCTTAATATTAAGAGGTAATATCTAATTTTTGATGACTAGAGCATACAAAAAATTTATGTTGAAATCCTGTCTTAACCACAGAGCTATTGCGATTGCCGTACTGTTTTAACTTTTCCAGCTAGGCAAAAGTTCACATAAGATCCTTGATTTTATATTTCAAGCTAAGAAATTTAAATAAGTATTCATTGTACACGAAAGAGTGCAAGTAGCAATGCACTTATTCACCTCAGAATTGGCTGCTTTTCTGTTAATTAGCATGTTGCTCATCACTTTTCCTGAAGTCCTCCATAGATTTTAGTGTTACTACAGGTAGGGTAGTTGCAAAAGGAGATGTGCTACTCCAAAAAGGTAAGGGTTCTTGCCAGTTAAGCTAATTTGTGAAAAGCACTATTATTTTTACCTGTTCTCATACTTAGTATCCACGTGTCCTAAGAAACAAGAGTAACGTCTGCTACAAGTGACTCATTGTATTGCGTCGTCTCCTAAGGAGTTTCTGATTTGGTCAGTTTTGCTTTGAACACGGCCAGGTGTTAGCTGCAGGAGATGCTTGCTTTCCTGGAGCAGCTCTGGCCTCCAGTATCTGACTCCAGACGAATGTCAGCGAGTCCTGGGTCAGTCTCAGGGTTGCTAGTAAACAAAAGAAAATGTGCAGTAAAGAAAATGTTTCCTTTGCACTGTTTGAGGAAAAATATTGAAAGGTATACCTGCGGATTATATTTACATATTTATAGGGGCACATCAGCTTTCGTACCACTACAAACAAAAAAAACCCAAAACCAAAAAACAGCATCAGCCAGAATGTGAAATTCTGCCTGTCAGAGAGAATCAAGGGAAATTTCATGTGTGGGTGGTGGTGTTGGTGTCGTTTTTGTGTGATTCCTCTTCTTGACAGTCAACATCTTCCACTATTCTCTGATCTGTATTTATGCCTTTTTTTCTAGAAGGGGACATAAGTTGGCATACTTGCATGGTTGGCTGTATTTGTTTCAGGATTGTCAATAAACTGCTCCAAACCACATCTACAGAAATCCCTGGTGCATCAGTTTAGACAGGCTTATTTTTCCACTTGCCCTAAAACAGGAAAGGATACGAGAGGTGAGAGAGGAGAAGTGTGTGTGTGTGTGTGTGTGTGCTGGGAGCAGGAGGGAGTCAGTTCCTCATGACTTGCTCATCTTTAAAGGGGCTGGTGCACTGCTGTCCCGTGATGTTGCCTGTGCTTCTACGCGTTTCTTACGTGCATGTTAATGACTTCTTCTCAATGGATTAGCGCCATGGCTTGGGATTTTTTGGGTATTTGCTTCTAAGCTGTTACAAAAGCTTCTGAGTACGAAACTCTAGCGTGCATGTGTGATTACAGCACAACAGTATGTTATGCTATATAATATATTTAAACATTATTAAGGTATTTAGGCCAAAAAATTTGTCTTACGTGTAGCCCGCATCTAAATCCTTGCTTGTCTACCAAATATATCAACAGTTTTTTGCAGACAGTTCAAATTCTGTGGCAGATCTTTATGGGTTTGTTCCTAGCTTCTCCCAACAAGTGCTGTGCTACACTGCAAACGTCAGTCACAAACAACATACGGTGGTGACAAAAAGGGATTCCTTTGATGTCTTTCACCAAAATGGAAGAGCATCTCTACAAATATAACTGTGTCCTTTCCTTTACTATAAGAGCAGTGTAACATTAAATGCCCTGGGTTTGGTTATTCATTCTGAATTCTTGCTCATATGTCTAGATTTGACCTTCAGTAAATGACACTTCCATAATACTATGTGTAAACAAATATGCTGTCATCCAGGCTTAGGGAATGCTAAGCTGCTGAAGCCTGCATATATTACAGATCTAATATGCCTCATTTCTGATTAGTATTTTATTTGATTTTATTTTGAAATACGCTTCAGATTGGAGAACACTCACAATAGGTTGTGGGTGTCAGTGTTTATTTTTAAATGACTATTTTTGGTTTAGCAGATGAGCTGGATATTTGTTTCACTCTGCAAATGTTATTCACAAAATAGTTTGTTTTCTCTGCTTCTCCTGTATTATCACAGCCAGTCTTGTTCTTTCCTTGGCTGCCTGTGTGTGTAAACATATATATGTGCTTGTCTGTGTGCGTGTGTTTTAACGTAATAAAGGCATATGCCTGAAGTCTTGTACTCTTTTTCTTTTCCATAGTTTGTCTTTATCCTGCTTCTTTCCTGATAATTTAATGGCCATGCAACACTTACTTTCTATTTGTGGAACCTTAATTATCAAATATGTTTAAAAGTTTACTGTACTGTTCTTTAGCTCAAGTTATGAGCCGATTTCTTGGGTATTTTTGCTTCTGTCTAGAATTTCCTTTTGTCTCTGCAGTACTTTTGAAGTAATGAGCTTGGTGGTTTTCATGCTAAATGTTTCAGTCACATTTCCGTATATCTGATATTCCTGATATTACTCTGTATGTTCAGCCCATCTTCAGCATCTGTTTTTCACCTCTGCTTATACTGCTAAATTTGAAGTTCCTTTTATTGATCACTGGCTTACTTTAGTAATCAGTGTTGTATAACACTTGTTGTCTGTTCTGTCTGAAACAGTGGTACAAATAGAGGCTGCGGAGGGAGAGTGTATACAAATTGGTGGCTTGCCAGATATGTCCAAGTCTTCTGTTTGGGATAAGAAGGACTTGCTGGCAAAGCTGCTTTTTTTTCTTTCCTACACCCACATCCCTTTAGATATTTTGTCTTCTAGCTGAATCTTCAGGACTCCTGAAAAGGCAGCTACAACAGCCTCTTAAAATACCATTAGTTCATGATCTTTTGGGTTTTTTCTGTGTGCTGTGGCAAACTCTCTTCTTCATGCTAAACTTTTCATTTCCCTTTCTCTTTAAAAACTTCAAGTAAATTATGACTGGGCAATCAGATTGCTTAGTTGTTTCTGCAGTGTGCCTCTCAGATTTATAAAATAAAAATAATTGAAATTACATCTGTCTTAGTGAGCTAAGTAATACTAAAAAATATCCAGCTTGAGTCATGTTCATGGTGCCATCTATGAACAGCCTTTCTATGTACCTATTTATTTTTACCTCTGTGGTAAAACAAAGGAGCCTGTATGGAATTTACGCTTACATGGCGAAGCCAAGCTGTGAAAGGCAGAGAAGTACCCAGACTGTTGTTACTTTATTGGATCAGTCAGGAATCCACTTCTGTCTCAGAGGATAAGATCCTGAACAATATTTCTTCTCTTTTGGTTGAAAATTTTATCTTAATATAATTTCCTTTTTTTCTTTTGAGAACAGACTTGTATCATTTTTTTGGTCCAATTAGTTCCAATAAGACAACCTTACTATTTTCAAATACACAATCCAGAAGCATTCTTCTCTGAAAGAACATAAGATGCCATAAAATATTTGTTCTCCATAAACTGACCAGCTGAACCAGCATTTTAAGGTTATTTATTATCCTTTCTCGGCTAGCGTATAGCCATACTGTTAGCCATTACATTCACTGACATTTTGTGTAGAATCAACCTATTACATAAAATTTAAGTGCATCTGAAATTTTGAACAATAGTTATGTTTTACACTTGTGAAAAAAAGTTTTCAGTTGTGCTGAATAACATTTATATTTTTGAAAACAGAACAAATGAGAAGTGTTTTCTGGGGGCAGATACCTCCAGCCTGTTTGCAAGTGTTGTTATGGCTAGGGGGAATACTATGCTTGTTCTGCTGTCTCAAAGACAAAAGCAGCTCATGGAAGCGTTTAGGGATATATGGTCCTTGGGAAGTTCTGCCTGGAAGGAAAGGATATGAGGTGTGGATGGAATAGTTCTGAGCAGAGCTTAGCAGAAATCAAAAACTAAGGAAGATTATGAAGTAAATTTGATTAATTTATATTAATAAAATGAAACCTCGGGAACTGGTAAATTCACTCAACATAAACAGGTTTACTGCGTGTGAAGTCAGCCTAGAATTCTTTGTGCTTTAAACTTTAGCATCATTTATACGTAAACAGCGGACCTACGCTGAACTCATTATTGCAAGTGAGATAGCAGAGGAATCGCTCAATTGTGCTCAATTGTTTGAACAAAGTACTTACTCGTTTGTAGGTAGTTGAGGATGAAAGTAACAAAACTGCAATATTTATGCTCTCGGGATCTTGTCAGCAAGTTTTTAAAACAAGTTCCTCTTTTGATTTTTTTTTTATTATCACATCCTCTACGGAATATTTTAGTTATGCCACAGGCCTAGCCAGTCCTCAAAGCGTTCCACGTTTGGACAGACGTTCCTGGAAGCTGCTTATGGCTCTAGGAGTCACCAGAGATTCTAAGCGAGAAGATATATCCACAGCTTCAAAAATGATCTTTTCTCCTCTCCTTTTGTAACAAGGGAGAAATACCCCCTTAGTCTTTTGTATCAGGCCATGTTTCTAAACGAGTGCAGACTGTGGTTGAGGTTTTGTTTGGTTTTCTGATAGAGGAATTTAACTTTTAGCACCAGCTAAATGTTCCCGTTCTCCTGTGACAGGCCCACAGGGCGGAAGGGCTCTGCCGCACCAGGCTGATTTGCCTTGCCGAGCCTGCCTATTTGCTGGGGTGGAACTGTGCTGAAATGCCACAGTTTCAGTCAGGGAGAGTAAGGCACAGGTTTGACGTTCTATACTGATGCTCACACTCTGGCCTTTCAGTGTAGTGAGGGAATTTAAAATTGTCGTAATTTAAAGGAACTGGAAATTATCTGTTAGAACCTTATGTTTAGTAGGAAACGTGACTGTTTTATTAAAATATGAGGTATGAAATGCTGATCTTTAGACAACAGTACTTGTTTTAAAATATTTTAAGCTTCAAAGTAATTCCTGGTTTCAAAACATGTTTAAGGTCTTGCATGTAGCTCACTTTAGTGAAAGAAGTTAACCTTCAAAACCTTTGTAGTGTCCTTCCTCATTAGAAAAAAACTTTTAGTACTGTTAAGGAAAGATACTGATGTTAGTGTAATAACAGAATGGTTCATTTTGTGTTCTGAGATTTCTGGGACTTCTAGGAGTTCTGGGACATCTTCTAAGATTTCATAATCAATGTGTTTAACAGTATATTCCATATAGTTTGTAAAAGAAGGGTGATGCATTAAGAAAGTTTGAAAATATAGTGAAGGAAGGATCCAAGCAAGCAAATCCAGTAAACCTTTTTTTTTTTTTTTAGCTTAATTCGACTTATATTATCAGAAATGCCAGAACTGTGAATGTTACCTGATTTTGCAAAATTTTGCTAAGCATCAGGTTTTCTGTATGATATTAGTTAAGCAGTAGTTCACAACAGTACTGTTGGTAGTGATTCATGCCTTTACTTGTCCTAGTGACTCGGCTAGCTTCTCACAAAAATTTGTAGAGCTTTGGTCAGAATGATTAGTTTGAACTTTCTAGTTTTCTCTGTTAACTATAGCGTCAAAAGTATATATAAAAGAAAAGATTGTAGAGTTAGATAAAAATTATTCCTCAAATTGGGTTATCTTTAGCTAAAAACAAATCTATGTGCTAAAGGGGTTGTAATGAGGAAAGATTCACACTATCTGCCCAATTTGACATAGTAGGGCTATGCAGAAATTGTGCATTTATAGCCTTAATTTTATTCCATCTGTCTAGCTTGCACATCATTGTAGAGGAGAGAACTGACACTCTCTTAGAAAAAAGCTAGAAATAGTCTAGTTTGCACATCTAACACAGGCTTTGTGTGCATGATTTTGACAAACACTCCACTGAACGCATAAATTAAAGCAATAACAGAAACAAAAAGGCCTTGGATGTTGAGTTTAATACTGAGATTTCCACTGTAGCAAAACAGCCCAATTAAAACCAGACTTTTTCCTTCAGGCATTTAGATCACAGTGTGGATTTGTATTAGCTCTGGACCCAAAGAAATGAGAAGAAGCTGGACTTTAGCTATCTAAAAATTGTTTGCTTGGTGTTAAAACATCTGTTCTGAGATGGAATTAATTGCTGTCTAGAGATCTTGATCTTTCTCCATTGGCTAACAAAGGGGTTAGACGAATAATTAAAAAAAAAATAACTTTTTTGAGTTGGGAAGATGGATTCCATACTGATTTATAAGTAACTACTGGTAAAGATCATCGTTTCAGCAAAAGGTACACCTTTTGATCCACTACCGTTTCAAACACTGCTTGACCTACTGATTCATTGCCTGATTCGTAAAAAACTTTAAATTTCTTGAGTCAGTACTGAATGCAAAATTAAACCTGAAAAGTAGTTTTGAGTTTGGGGTATTTTGATATCACCATGTTATAGGCCATCTTATTAGCTGTTTCATTGTTTCAGATATTATGTTATCTTCATAGTAAGTAAATTGCTTACTTTGTCTTTGTCTTAACTGAAACAAGTAGCCAGTTTTATGTTACATGACTGGTAGTTTTTGTTCAACAAGACTCAAATGGACTATACTAAAATTTAAAAAAGAAGCATTCCTTTGCTTCTTTAAGTTATCATAAACAATTCTTCCTTGATCACACCTAAAAATAAATAGATTGGTCTGAGAGTATTATTAAAATTTAGATTTTCTGAATCTAAATATCAATGCGCATCAGTACATTTTTCTGAATGGGTTCTTTTGACCTGCAGTGATGTATGATTTGCTGCTGGGCAATGCAAAAATCTCAAGTTATAAAATATAAGAAAAATTCCATGATCTATATAGTTTGAGAAATATAGCTATGTTAAAAAAAGAAGAAGAAGAAGAAGAAGAAGAAAAATGTTTTCGGTGATAACCCATAAGGTTAAGCTATGTTATTCAAACAGCAGCTTCAATTCAGTATTGTAACACTGAGTTTGTATGGGAGGCTGCCCTCTGGTAATAACACAGGAAGGATTTGTAACCTATTATTGTTGCTACAAAAAATCTTTCATTGTTCAAGTGCTTTTTCTGTAGCCAAAGGAGAGAGATTCATGTCCAAAATTCTAAGTTTAAGCGCTAATTTTCTCCCCACAGTTTATCAGCATACAGTAAAATAAGTACAAATACTTGCAAGTTAAGAATTATCATAGTACTTATCTATGTTAAACTCTATGTAAATCTTAATCAATAGTATGATTTCTCAGCATGTGAATGTATGATCACAATCATATAGAGATCTCTGTGGTGATAATAATAGGTTATTTGTTTTTATAAAGCAAAATAAATCTTGTGAGAGGTCCACAGAAGCCAGCTTGTGACAGGAGCGTTGTGTTAGTCTTCATGGTATTTGGCCACCTCCCAAGTAGACACTCTTTTCAAGGTATCAGTACCTTCCTTGGATACCATGAATTTTTATCCCGATGGCTTAAAAAGAATGGGAAATGGCTTTTTGTGTGTTATTTATAAAGAAGACTTGAAAGTTTTCTGAGCTGGGAAAAGAAGGGAGGGACTTGAGTCAAGAACAACAAGCAGGTTGTACTATTTTGTCTTAGAGGTATCAGGAATGTAAAGTCTATTCACCCTGATCATTAATGGTGCGTACCAATGGGCGTGTCGTGTATCAGCCAGGCACTTTGAATTTTCTGCCAGCTGTGGCTGAAACAGTGACGTGGAGGGTGTAGTGCAGAGCATGGGAAAGTCGCATCAGGCGCTCAGTTTGCTCCCTGCTATTTAAAACTGTTCCTGCTCCCCAAAGTAATCTGCCTGCAAGATTTTGAAATTGCATTTATTGAAAATAGGATTTTATAAACTAGTTTACAGCTGTCTGGTGTTACTTGCGTTTTTTGCTTTGGCTGGATTACTGCTGCCATTCCTTTGATATAGTTGAGATAACTGGGAATTGTTTTAATTAGGTACTTTCGCGCCGCTTAGGAGAAACGAAGGGGCCCTGCAGTCTCTGAGGCAGTACTGAGTTGCCAGATACGCTTGAGAGTTGGAGTTAAACATAAAGACGCACAGGATGAGGCTCAGTTCAAGATTAGACACATTTATATGTTTAACTGGCATTTACTTCCATTGTAGTCATTAGGGAGCTCGACAGTACAAAGTAGCTTAGAGAGCAGTCATCACGTCCTGAAGTAAGTGCCCAGCGCCTGGCCAGCTGACTTGCCCTTGGTTGACCACGTTGCTTATGGTGGGATATTAGACGCCTAAATGTAGGCAATTCATCTTCGGACTGGTTAGAGACCACTTCCCTTTCAATTGCTTGTATCACGAACATCCTAATTGTAATTTGTGTCTAGTAAATTCTAATCTTATCACAGACAAGACCTGACAGTTGGAAGAGCCTGTCTTTGAAGGGAAGGGAATCAATTCACATAGCCTTCATGTTTCATTAAATAAATAAAAAAAGTGAGCACATGCACTACTCTGTCACCTCTACCACAATTCAAGTCACCCGAGGGAAACGTTCCACCTAAAAATAATAGTTGTTTTACCAACTTGGTTGTTTACCAACCAAGAATTGTTTTACCTAAGAATTTTCCAAATGACAGACTGTGAAGGAACTTACGGGTTCTGTATGTTCACTTTCATGATTTTACCTGCAAAATCCATCACTCCTTTCTCATTAGCAAGCTATGTAGACAGCTATGAAAAAGGGAAAGGGGGCATGTACAAAGTATGTTTTGGTTTTGTTTTTCTGCTGGAATTACTTCAGTACTTCTACCTAGATAAAATTTCAAATTGAGCAGATCATTCATGAAAATATTATTTTCAGAATGAACAGAATTTGTTATTTTTTTATTTTTCTGGTCCGGTTTAAGTATCCTTATGATGTGGTAGATAATAAAGATCAAGCTCTCCCATGATATTTGTTCAGTTTTATAAGACTAGAGGAACAAGGTTTTTCCCTAGCATCAAAAATAAGATGACTCTTTAGATCTTAAAATAGGCATTGGTTGCAATAAGTGACTAATATTTGTGCTTACTATGTATTCTAATTGTCATAAAATCATGAGTGTGAAGAATTGATAGCTACATTTTTTGATAACTCGTTAGTGAGAACAGATGCTATCACCCCTTCACAGAAGTCTACATTTTCCTCACTCAAAAGGCATTATTCCATACAAAACTTCTCTAAGTTTTTTTATGTATATTTAGATATATAGAGAGATATCTATATGTGTGTGTGTGCACACACATACATATTTCATATATATATTTATGTAGGTGTGTGTGTATATGTATCTTTCATAAATGTTTATTCATGATTGTATGGTTTCTTTTTTATTGATCATATGATAGGATTTCTCCTTAACCTCTTCCAGGCCATAAGTTCCCAGCTGCATAGCTGAAACCCTGTAACTGAAGCACTGCCACATGTAGCAGAAATAACTATTTCACTTGTCTGAGTTTAAACTTTTTACAGTACTTTGTAATCCTGTTAGTACTCTCAAGCTTGAACTTGATATTTTTGCCTAATAATTAGACAATTATTAGAGTAATAATATTCATGAAAATCAATATTCAGCTTTAGAATCTATTTCTTTTTTTTGATAGAAGTTAAAGATTATTATTTGTTAATTGTTCAGCATTGGTTTAGCATTTGGGGATTTTTATGGCATTTCCTTTCTTTTGGGGAATGTTACAATGCTTGAAAGATTATTGGCTTCCTTGCTTCTGTAATTACTGATTATTATTTAAATTTCCTCAGATTTGCCAGCAGCTTCACATGTCCAGTGGAATACAGAACACATCCTTGTTATTAAATAATAATCTCAGCATTAAATATAGATAGCTAAAGTGCTGTACCTCTTACTTTCAGGTGTCCCAGAGGTGGTCGATATAATGGTGCAGCTTTTGCTTTCATACAGCTAATTTGTTCCTCTTAATGCAAGGTCTCTTTAGCACTGAGACCTAGTTTGAGTCCCTAATCGAAATTGCAAGTGGTTCTTTGCAGTGTCTGTTTTTTTTATTACAAGCTTCTAAGATTGTCTAATGCCTTTTAGTTGTGGCTTCTGTAAATCAGTAACTAATGCAATCTATCTTTAGTCTTGTTCTAATCTACGTATTTTCTAACCCTGCTACTCCTCTTCTGTGGTTGCTGCCCTTGTCTAATCTGTTTTTACTTTGGAGGAGAAACACATCAGCAGTGATTTTCAGCTCTGAATGGAATTTTGTTCTGTTGAACTGTGATTTCCCACACACAGCACCTCTGCATATTTTATAAGAAGAATCTGAAATCCTAGATGCACCGCATTTTCCAGACCTAGGGATTGCTTCTCTGATTCCTTTTTCAGATATCTGTCTGTAGAACATGGTTACACAGGACTTTCGTAGTTTGCGCAAATTAGTATGTGGGAACCATAGGGTATTGTCCCACATACGCCTTCTCAGACTTTTGGGCTGACTGTTTTTCAGCTTCCTCCTTCCTTCCTTCCTTCACCTTTTGCGATTGGGTGATTATATTCTCATCAGTTTTTTTTTTTCCTTTCTAAGGGAGACAAACCTAGATCTTTCAAACATTCATTACAGGTTTGGGGTTTTTTTTGTCCAGATCCTCTTACCTCTTGCTTTTTTGTTCTTGAGATTGTCTAGCTCATCTGTTTGTCTTCCTCTCTGTAATGCCCCCAAAGTGAACATACAGCCCAGCTGATGCTGTAAGGTCAGATAGCTTTACTGAAGATCAACCAATCTTGCTTTTCTTACAGTATTATCATCTAATATGCTGTCCCTTAAGGTTTTTGAATGTTCTGGAAGCTGTGATAGTCAAGCTATTCTTGAGCATAAATCCACTACACATTATAATGCATATAATTTAGCAAAGCAAGGCAGATTGGATTGCTGTAGGAAATTTGGGGAAAGGATTTAAAAAAAAAAAAGGGGGGGATTGCACTTGATTTTGCTGCTGAAGGCTATGTATTTGAAAAATCTCTTTTCCTATCTCCTATTTCCCTCAAATATAGAATTGTGTGGTTTTTTTAACCGTACCTTGGAAGACCTGAAAAACAGAGAACACGTTCTCAGCCTTCATTAGTCACTGAAGATCCAGTCTTCCCTTTCTGACATCTAAGCTGACCACATGAAGAGTTTTGTTTGATTCAGAGTAGAATAGAGTGCCGCTCTTTGGAAACCATCACACCACAATTCTAGGGGTCCTCCATTTGGTCTTACCTTTCACAAAGGGAGGAAAAAAGGACAGACAAAGAAAAACTTTTAAAGCAGAAATGAGACTGGAGAAATAACACGTCTTTCAGACATAAGTGCAAAATGAAAAAAGTCTCATTCATTTGGCTTGGTTCTCTTTCCTCACAAGCGAATACTTGAATGATTCTTTCCATTTTCTAAACCACCTTTTGATACTAATACCAATATGGACACAGAAAAAATCATGCTATCTGAGCACTGCACTAGTTAGCTTTACAGTATTTATAACTGAGCACTCTCAATCAAAATTCTGTTGGGCTGTTCAGTAGTCTATATCTCTATAAAGTTGTTTTTCTTTAATAGTTCTTATAAATCGTGCAGTTTGTGCTTTATGAAGCCGGAGAGGTATGGAGCACTTTCTATCTGAAGGGGGAGTGTCAAGAGGATGAGGCCAGCCTCTTCTCCGTGGTGCCCAGCAACAGGACAAGAGGCAACTGGCACAAACTGAAACACAGGAAGTTCCATCTGAACCTGAGAAAAAACTTCTTCACTGTGAGGGTGACAGAGCATTGGAACAGGTTGCCCAGAGAGGTGGTGGAGTCTCCTTCGCTGGAGATATTCAAAAGCCGTCTGGATGTGATCCTGGGCAATATGCTCTAGGTGACCCTGCTTGAGCAGGGAGGTTGGACTAGATGATCTCCAGAGGTGCCTTCCAACCTAAACGATTCTGTGATTCTGTGATTCTGTGATTCTAATGGCAAAGTCAGCTCATGGAGAAACGAATTGTTAATTATGACTATTGTTTAATCATTTTTAAAAATCCTGGCAGAGAAGTTATTCAAATAATGTAACTACATGTCAAACTTCTTTTATAGTTGAAATTATGTGAAATACTATCCATCTCTGAATTTTTGTTGTTAGAAGAATCTTTAAAATCCATTTTTAAGTCTGTGTTGTCTTTCTACTAATTTTATTAAGTCAAATTATAATTTTTTGCCTTAGCATGACACTTTATTAGAATATCAAAAGATACAGGATCTAGACAGGGTGTTACATTAAGAACTATGCAGAGAGTTGTTTTCACGTGTGGAAATAGCTACAGCACTGCTCTGCAATGCGATTTAACAATGACTGATTGCAGTCTGTTTTTATTAACTCAAGGAAAAAAAACAATATAGTGATATTAAGAAAATTAATTACCAGATTAGAAAGTTGTAATTAATGTGCAGCTGGGCATGAGTGCAGTTAGTGCAATTCAGTGATCTGGCAGTCCTGACAAACTATCATCATCTATTTTAAGGTCGACAACTATTTTTTAATCTCTGCCCAAAATTTTATTGCCGTTCCCATTTCAGAACAGTTTTCACAGTATAGAAGTTAGGTATACCCTTTTATTATAATAAAGTGAAAAGAAGTTCAGGTATATGTAGAACTCTCTTTTATTCTTTTTCAGTGTCATACTGAAGTTTCTTATGAAGCAGTTGTATGAAACAGTGATTACTGGTAATTGACCTGCTTATGTTGAATAATCTTAAAATGCTACTATGAGTTTAATGTACCTTGTAAATTGAGAGACTTCCAATTAAATGGAGTTCTTGGGATAATCACTTTCTGAACTAATCAAGTAATATAATGAAGTTACTAAAACTCTTATTGACTTAATTGTGACAAATTACTACACCTAACCAATGCAATTACTGTAGTGGTTATATGAGTTTGCATTTTTCATAACCTGTCCATAGATGCTTTTCAGAAACACGAAGAGGAAATAAAAATTACCTAGGTGTATTGAATTAGCATGACAAGGTGACTTGAGTGGGTAACTGTTGGTACCCTTCTTGCCTTCTTTATGAGGTGTGAAGGTTATTGTGAATCACCCCATGCTTTCTGTCTCTTCCAAAATTCCTGTCTTGTCTATTAAGAAACCAAATGCTACTGAATAAACATCGTAGCAGTGGAATTGGTGAGAGAAAATATTCTCAAGCAGTCTACTTTTTTTACTATCCAATTCTATCTCCTAAAATACACTGGGAAACAGAATATTGTAATCTTGTCAATAAAGTTTATCTTTAGTATTATTTGTGACAATGGAAGGGGGAAAAGTGCAAAGTATGTATGTAAGTTAGAATCTGAAAACTGTGCAGAACAATTTGGTAACCTTAGAGTGGCTGTGAACAGATAATTTTAAAAAAAGCTTTATTTACACAAGACTTATGTTCTTTTTTTGTATTATTTTAGGGCTATTTCTGTTTAAATGTTCATTAGGCAGGCATTAGAGAGCTAGTTCTGGGTGACCAAAGCCCAGGTAATACTTTATTTATTGCTATAATGAGCACATTTTCCCTCTTATATTTTATATTCAGCACAGTGAATATTTCCTTGTGGTCATTTTGTTACATAAGTTCAACAGGAGGGAAAAAAAAGGACAGTCTTGCTGAGAGTAGCTCCTTGCCCAGTGCTTAAGACTTTCTCCTGAAATTTAGCAGAAATTTGAACCCCTTCAGTAGTGGGAGAATTGAACTGAGGTTTCTCACTTCTTGGACATGTGCTTTAGCCCCCTAAATTACTGCTTCTTTTAAAAGAAAGCATTAGCTGTAGAGCTGAAGGCAGTCTGATCTGACTGATAGGTGGATGGTGGATATGTTTTAAGCATATGTAAGTTATGATTTAAGGCTTGTGAATAAGGAAGATCAAGGAATCAAGGTGGCTGTCTTTATTAGTGGGCTAGTTCAGATCAGGCTGGAGCTTCAAAAGTTGTTCTCCCAGTCATCCCTACTTGCTGTGCTATGGTTTGGATCACAAGCAGCCCTGGAGCAATTGAAACGAATTCTTTATCAGTGAAACAGAGCTGGAAGTTACATCTCAGGAGTGCACCTGATTTGCTCCAACCTTTAACGAGCATTCAGTGATGAAACCAAACTAGAGCTGATCTGAAACGAACTCTTTAAATTGTGGATATTGGGTCCTCAGCACTGACTGTTTTGCTCTGCAGACTTCCTCTAATGGGTCCACTCAGCTTGCTGAGGTGGACATAGCCCGTGAGTGCTGGCTTCCTGGGGTACAATTCTGGGTGCACACAGAAGGAGAACTCCAGACATCTACATTTTATGGTTAAACAGAATTTGCCTGAAAGATTAATTCAGCGCCTTTGGTGTACATGTTACCTGGACATCTTGGGATCATAAAGCTGGGCTTAAATACCTAAAGTAAAGCAAAACCTTCTGTGTCCTTTGTTTGACCTAGCTCAAGTTGAGCAGAGAGTCTAGCTCAAGTTGAGCAGAGAGCCAGCCAAATCTAGGATTTTAAAAAGACAGGAAAATATTTGATTATTCTTTAATGATGGTAAAAAGTATACAGTGGTTTGGGTGTTGGGGCGGGGGAGGCAGGCAAGCAGAGACCTTCTAAGAAATTCAGTTCTTTTAGTGGTAGAAATACTAAAAATAAGGCAGATCTCGTGTTGGTTTTGATTTATAAATAACTCCCAGAAAAAACACACACGCACATGCATGCTCACACGCATACACACACACTTCTGAAAAGGAAAGAGCAGAACTTGAAAACTGGCAGGTGTTTGTTCGTTGACATTAATGACCATAAAGCTGCATGGTGGTGTTCACCATCTTACGGCTTCTGCTAGTTTGTATTTCACAGCCAATGTCATGTCAGTGTTTTTAGGATCTCAAAATATTCCATAGCATTCTCCAAATCAAAAATCGTTTGTTAGTTAAGTTGGCTTATATTTTAAAATGCAAAATCGGCAGCAGTGCTGTTTATTACATCTAGTTCTTTGAGTTTCATAAAGAACCTACTAGGAAACTCAGTTGTTTTTGTGGTGGAAATACTAAAAATAAGGCAATCTTGTATTGGTTTTGATTTATAAATAACTCCCAGAAACACACGCACACACCCTCAAAACCAAACAGCAGAACTATTCATTTTGAAACAAATCAAATGAAGAAAGAACATAGCAAATTTGCGTATTTTTTCTTCCCGTTTAGACACATGTTTGTGAACAATTCATGTTTTCATTATTTTTGTATTCTTCACACCATTTTATCTCTGTCTTAAGTCTTTGCATTGTTTTATTTTCATATGTGCTAGGTGGTTTTTTTGCACTCTTCATAGCAGCACTCAATTGTTGTGAGCATTCACAGTAGCTCAGCTTGCACATGACAAAAGGAGAACAGTGGCATGAATTGCAGCTGATTTGGAGAAAAAGACGTTTTTAAGCATCCCATGCATGCTTCAAAGTCACACTGTGGTAGATTAGGCACTCCAATACTTTAAATCAGTTCAATCACGCTGTGACTTCTGAGTTAGGTCGGCTTTATTTTCCTTGTATGCTTTCATATATTGCTAGATCTTATGGTTTTCACAGAGCACACATTCCAAAATTAGTCCACAGATATGTAGGATAAAATATAACCCGAAGCGATTTGCGGTGCTGTAATTCATTCAGCTGTGGTGACAAAAAGGATGGTTGCAGAGCTGGGTAGCGATGTCCAACAGATTCTCCAAAAGCAAATTCAGTCATCTCCAAATGCCCCAAGGCTTTTTGTAGCTATGTGTAGTTACTTCTCATGGTATTAAAAGGTATGGAATGTCAACCACAAAGTTTGAATCTTTCTGCTCAGTTTTGCTAGGTTGGCCTATATTTTCTTTTCTGTTTTTTAACATTTCTCTTTTTCATCTCCTGATTGCTGGTAAGTTGCACTTCTGCCTAAACAGATAATATTGAAAGTTTATCCTCTGCTGTATCTTTGGTTTTCTGCTATGATGGCCAGCATGATATTCGTATTGAGAAAGAAACTGCAAAATAAGTTGCTGAATTCTTTTATTAGGAGGAACAGAGATTATCAAAGAATCTGCATCTAACGAGATTATTCTAGATTTTCTGTGGTATGTTTTGCATTGAATTGTTGCAGGAGATCCGGTGTCTACTCATACTAACAGTATGGCAAAATCATATAAATGTTATGAGTGAGTGAGACAGTTTCAACCGAATATGCTTCTCGCTACAGGAGGATACCTGTGTTAAGTTGATATTGGGTTCTGGGTAGGTTCAACCTGCGTTTTTTCTCTAATTTTGCCATACCGTTTGGAATGGCTGTAGTAGAGAGCTAATGCCTGGCTCATCAGCCTTGAGACTGAGTGATCCAGTACTTGCGTTATTATATTCTGCTCTGATTGACCTGTAACTCTTTGAAAGCTGGCTTATGTAAGGGCAGAAGGGAGTGGGAACTCACAAGTATGTATGTCTTTCGGTTTTGGAAAACCAGGAGTCTTTCTTTTTTTCTCCTTAGTCTAGAGGGTTTATGTGAACTCTATTCCATATGTTAGTTTAGGTGGATGTACCAAAATATATCATGTCTCCCATGTTCTCGTTGTAGTCTCGCATTGAAAAATGAGCCACTTCATGTTTAGTGGTCTTTGATCAGTGGTCTTCACTCGCTGTAGTGAACCGTTACCAAACCGGGTAGACCTGGCTTAGACGTTCTGGTATAACTGTATGTAATTTTTAAAGACTTACTAGAATAATCAGGTGCTCTGTAATGAACAGTCCACTGCCCACCAACAAGCGGTGATGAAATCCCAGCAGTAACTGCTGTAGACACACGGATGTCGGTGTAGGAACCTGAATAGCAGACAGAAAAGACAAAATGAGACTTGCACAACTGTACTACTGTGAAGGAAATGAAGAGAGGCCCGCGAGCCCGCTAAGCGGTTTATTCCAGAAATTTGCCTTCAGTGGTTTAGACTTCATGTTAAAATTACATTTTTATTGCTACAACACTGACACGTCTTTACGAGGAAGTTAATAGGAGTGAATAATCTTTCAGCGAATTAAATGAAAGGCTACTATTTCCAGCTGACATCTGTGAAACTGCTGCTACATTCCTTGCAGCAGTGCTTAGAGGAATAAATGCGCAAGTATTCATTATAATTGAGCTTTAATGGTAGCCATATACTATATATCTTGTAATGGTGCTCATGTTGCGCAGTTTCCGTGTAGTATAAAAAACCAGAGTATTAGTCTGTCAAAGGCCCATTAACGAAAATGTCTCGATTCAATACTTAGCCTTGGTGAGACTTGTGTATTTTAAATATAACCCAGCAAATAGCAGTAGGTGCAGCAAATCTGACAGTCTTTCTGGTTGACCTTTCAAGTTGTTCATTTCATGTCATTCAGCTTACTTTATACATAGCAAAGTCTAGTGGATCAAAGGAGATGTTACGTGTTTCGTTTGGATTTTAATTATTTTCAAATTAATATTTTCTAAGGGATATTAGAATGTGCAGTCTTTCAGCAATGTTGTCAAATTACATCATGATATTCTACAGAGGCCGTAGGCAAACTATTTTCTCTGTCTTCTATCCAGAACTTTGAATTTTGCATAATTGTATTTTAATCAGCATTGTTTTAAAAGCTAATAGTTGTTGTAGCTACCTTTGAAGGCTTAAATCTGTCATTTTAGTATTTAGCCTGTTATACAATTAAGGTTTACTGGCATCTGAGTTTTACCAATGAGTGGCAAAAGTTCACAGGCTTGGTGCTCAGTGAAATAAACTTGTGTTTAGTTCTAAGCTAAAGAGCAGCCCATTTTGGACATAATAGACTGGCTCTATTGAATGACAAAGCACAGATGCTTTGATAATGCACACCTTAAAAATAATACAAGGGATGTTTATGGGCTTTACTTGCTTCCCTCTCCCCCCATAACGCATAGAGAAACTCTAAAATTCCTTTTTCTACTACTTTTTAAAAGCTTAATTTGTTAGGAATGTAAAATTTAGCTTTCTCTCACTTTATTGGATGATTTCTGAGGGGTAACCTATATGAAATAGTTGTAGAAAATATGGCAGAAGTCATGTAATGAGTTCATCTCTTCTGGTAGTGAACCCAGCTACACCTAAGTTTTTTCCAGATGGATGTTTGTGTAACCATTTCTTCAAGATCTGCAACATGGAAATTGTTCCACAAGTATGGTACATGTTCAGTTGTTCCCAATTCTGATCCTAGGTAACTTCATGAATTCTCCAAACCTCTTTTACTTAAATATTTTTTGAATCAGCAGAATACTTGTCTTCTCAGAGCAACTGATGATTCAGCCCTTTGGCACAGGTTCAAATCACAGCCATTTACTTCTGTCCTTCAAGAACAACAGAGAGAACGAATGCTGAACAAAAGCATGTCATCGCCATCACTTATATTTTGTGTTACTTCAGATCAGTACTTAATCTTTTGATATGGGAGTCTTTGTATTTCAGTATCTCTTGAGTAGTTTCTGAAGTAAACAACCTTTTTTTTTTTCTCTTCTCCTTTTTCAATCCTTTTTACTTGTACAGCTTCTTTTGTGGGAGCCAGATTGATTTCTCATTAATCAGTCATGTAGTGCTTTGGATTCCCATTTTGACTAAACATGCCTGACATACTTCAGAGGATCAGTAGCAGATATCTTGCTGTTTGCAGAGATAGCAGCTGTTGCAGAGGTCGTGCTTTGTGATTGTCTGCTACAGTTGGAGAAGAGAGGCTGGCCTTGTGTACACCAGCGCAGCCCTCACCCACGCAGCAAAGGCAATTCAGAATCGAGATAATGCCCTTGAGGTTTCGTGGCCCTTGTGGGTGCCCTTTTCAATCTGCTTGCCCGAAAGAGATGAAGCTGTGAAAGGAGAGCCACCATCTTTTTGACTTGGGCCAGGTGCTGCTCTCATATTCCAAATTTGTAATCTTATACAATTCAAGAAATAAATAGTTTTGATAGACTAGATAAGCCTCTTTTAAGTTACTAGTAGTAAACTTAAAAATGGATGGTTTTGATTGGTTACAAACTCAAAATCTCTCTGGTTTACAGAAGACAGTTGTGTACAGTATCACAGAATCACAGAATCACAGAATGGTTGAGGTTGGAAGGGACCTCTGGAGATCATCTAGTCCAACCTCCCTGCTCAAGCAGGGTCTCTAGAGCACATTGCACTGGATCACGTCCAGGCAGGTTTTGACTTATCTCCAGGGAAGGAGACTCCACCACCTCTCTGGGCAACCTGTGCCAGTGCTCTGTCACCCTCACAGGAAAGAAGTTTTTCCTCAGGTTCAGATGGAACTGCCTGTGGTTCAGTTTGTGCCCGTTGCCTCTTGTCCTGTCGCTGGGCACCACGGAGAAGAGGCTGGCCTCATCCTCTCGACACCCTCCCCTTCAGATACTTGTACACATTGATCAGATCCCCCTCAGTCTTCTCTTCTCCAGGCTGAAAAGTCCGAGCTCTCTCAGCCTCTCCTCATATGAGAGATGCTTCAGGCCCTTCATCATCTTCGCAGCCCTTTGCTGGACTCACCGCAGTAGCTCTCTATCTTTCTTATACTGGGGAACCCCAAACTCGTCACTACTCACAGCGTGGCCTTACCAGGACTGAGCAGGGGGGGAAGGATCACCTGCTTCAATCTGCTGGAGGTGATCTTCCCAATGCACAGATACCTATTTTTCTTAAATTCTTTACAAAACTATGGCATCACTGATCTCATCAATAATTTAATTTAATAATTTAATACTTTTCCAGTATGGTTAATGAAACAGTGTATACTGATGCAGGAACAGAAAATACACATCCTGACTTGAGCAGGATTCAAGAAATGTGTTTTCTGAGCCTTTGGTCAATTAATTTAAATAGTAATCCTTTTGTGCTGATTTCACTTCATCTCTTATTTGTATTTTGTATTGATTATAGTCCCATTACTTTTAAGAAAAGCTTATTTCAGTATTTGATGCCAGCCTCTTTATCATCTAATAGTCTGGTTTACAAAGCCTTCAAAGAAATATTTTAATCTTAAGCCTGGTCATAAGTATTAATGGATGGTTTGTGATTATTTGTTTAAGAATTACTTTTACAAGAAATATTCTTACTACTTATTTTTTCTGCCCTGTCAAGGGAACATAGACCTTTCAACCTTTTTCAGCTCTCCTGAATTATTTGGTAATTGAATGGAATACTCTCTTCCTTCTTTAAGACGTTAACTAGTTTAAAGTAGACCAGTATCCCAATTTACAAATAAATTGCAAAAAAATTTGGAGCTGAGTTCATTTTTCTTTAAAAATACACGTCCTGCCTAACATGATTTTAGTGAGTTTTCAAGGTAATGTTTGTCCTTTCTTTTTCTTTTTCTCTTTATGGTATAATCAGATTGTCCTGAATCACAATTTTTACTACATCTCCGAAAGAAGCTATACTGCACTGTACCTAGCTGTCTGTGATAGTCAGCATCACTGGTTTCTTTTAAGTAGCTCATCTGCAAGATGAGCAGCAAGTGTGTAAAATTATTCATTACTTGAAGCAATATATCTTATAAATAATAAAGATCTTACAAATAGATCAAAGGTGAAGTTCAGGGGTTGGTAGAAGCACAACTGAATAACTGGTAATAGAGCCTCTACCATAGGAAAAGCTGTAATGATTTTATAGGGATTTTTTTTTCTCTGGGAAAGATGAGGTGCATGTTAGATTGTGTGTTTGTTTTCCACCTGTCTCCTAGACAGTAGTAAAATAATCCTGTTTAATCACACCTTAGGTAATCAGTTTGTTCGTTTTAGCCGTTGTTTGACTTGTTCTCACCTCCCTCATTGTGCCTATGTTGATTCCTTTAGAAATGTGTAATCTATTTAAATTCAGTAAATTGGCCGAATCACAGTGAGTAATAATCTTCTATAAATGTGTAAAGTGGGAAAAAGGAGTCTGTAAATTGCATGTAAATAAGTACTACTTTTCTTCAAAGTAGTAGTTGACTTTAATCTTCATTTTCAAATAGTTGTGGGCATTGACGGATAAAATTGTGCATAAGCAAATGTGTCGTGAGCTTGGAAAAGAAGCCAGAACATTAAGTTTTTACACTGTGTTACTGGTTTCCAAAAAGAAAGACAATTTTTAGTTTCCAAATCGGAATGATGTTAAAGGAAAGTATTTATACAGTGGTACAAGTATTTTAGTCAAATTGCATAAATTTGCAATTCAAGACTGTAATGTTTGCTCCCATTTACTACTACTCCTACCTAGCAGTAAAGCTTTTCAATCCTTATTGCTTTTTTGCTTTGTCAGTTTGAAACTTCTCATCCTCACTTTCAAAGGCTGCACTCAGTCTGGACTGTGTACTTACCTCGATTACTTCCCTAGTAGGATAAATAATTCCACTGCTTGATGTTGCTCTTGAAATCCTTATTGTCCTCCTCTTTTAAGCAGCTCAACTCCTGCTTTACAGACCCCATATTCATATTACCTGTGTTCCCTGATATAATTTTAATGCTAATTAAAGGATTTTAATGCTTAATTGTTGTCTGTTGACACCACCAGGAGTTTTTCTCTTGGCTGTGAACGAGCATCAAGCCCGTAGTGGCTGCGACTAAGAAAACCATAAATGCTTATCAGAACCCAGAACAAATGGATTTATGAGACACAGCAACGTGTGGATGAGAAGGAAGGAAAATATTGAAGCAGACTGGAAAAAAGGGACATTTATACTTTTCTTAAAGCATTTGTCGAAACAGATTATGTCTTTAGAAACACTAGTCTGAAAAAGACTGCTTCAGATTTTCTTACCTAGAAAAGCTGTCCCTTTCAATGAACCAGAATGCCATTTTAGCAGTTTCATTCAGCTGTCACAGAATCTGTGAATTCAATACTGAAGAGACAGCCTTCTCTTGACAACAGTGGTGTCTGTTATACATTTTTAGATTGACTTACATATCTGTTAATGCATATGCATTGTTAATGCATATGCACTGTGATCTATGGCATTTATAAGTTGATGTCACATCGTAAGAGTATCATAGCTGTGAGTCTTGCAACAAGCTGGCCAGTATCTGAAACTAGTGTTGATGTATTAAAAGGAAAAAAAATTGGCAGTCAGAGTATCTGTAGCATAGAAACCTTAATGTGAGTAGTAGCTTCAAAACTGCTTAAAACAGATCTCTGCAACATATCAGCCCCTTTTTTTAACAATAGAGTTACGCAGTTAGTATAATGATTTTGATTCCTAGTTCAAGCATTTAATCATGCCACATGCAATACCAAGAGCAATAAATGTGAACAAATGCTTTGAAAGACTTTTTAACTTAACATAAATGACAGTGAATCCACTTATCCAAATATTATCTTGAAGTTATCGTGGGAAGCTAATAAAGGCTAATTGAGTTCAGAAGACTGAAAGATGAAAATCACTTTTTAAAGTTATGATACAGTAGTAAGAAACGAATATGATTTAGATAAAACATATATATCAATTTTGTTTTAAAATGACCAAGACTGAGATTAGGATGTTCTAGAGTGTTATAAAGTTAATGTTGAGAGGCTGCATGAAACGTCTCAGCCTCTACTTTCTACCTATCGCTTTGATGCTTTGAATTTTTCCTCTCCAGATCAGTAGTGGCTTTCGTTGAAAATGTGATTCCTGCTCTTCCGATAAAGAAGATACTGTTTTGCTGATACTCCATTACAGTACAATTTTTGATTTGATTACTAGTGGTTTTAGTCTTAACTAGAAGTGATCACTAGTGCAGAATCCGCATCACAGAAACACGCCTTGGTACTTTTCCCTTGAGGCTGGAAACAACTTAAAGATCTCAGGTCACTAGCAACAAAATGAAGAATATCTGGTAATGCAGAAGTCAACTGGGAGAGCAAGAGAAGCTGCTTTCTCTGATAACTTCCAAAATTTATCACTAAGCTGTCTGCAATCATCTGGGCAGCATTAGACCCACAAACAGCATTCTTTTTTATTGACCTCCCCCAAAAAGCGAAAGAATACATGACATACCTTTGTGGCTTTTACTCACATCTTAGCAAATGAGGTGAGTATTTTGTGGCAGGCTTTATCATACACTGCCAAAACCTCAAACTATCGTGGTAGCTGTGCACAGAGGGCTTGCAAAGTTAGCATATCTTAAAAATAAGGTTGCCTGTAAAATCTTTGTTTCACTTAGTCCCCATGCTGGCAACTGTTTGAAAGTGCTGCATTCAATTTCCTGATCATGTATTACTTCACACCTTTTTTAGGAGATGAAAATTATTCTTCTTTTCAGTATCTGCTGCTTCCCGGGAGGGTGCCCTAAATAGAAAAGGAGCATTTGTTTCCTCCTCCGTTGAAGGTGTCCCACCGTTCAGGAGGACTGAAAGAGTTGTGTGGCCAGAAGGAAAGGGCCGCAAAAAGAAACACGTAAAAGAAGAAGGAAATGAGGAAGTTCTGAGTTCTAAAACCAGTTCTCCATATTGTTTGTATTTTATCTAGTCACCTCTTAATGCAAAATGCCTAAGTAGTTATACTCACAGCTTTCTGTTATGTAACAAATGCTTTTATGGACAAAGGAAATGAGTAATGTTTATTCACACTTGAACAATGCAACCGATATGACGAAAGAAAAATTTAGCGAAAGTGGAATATGAGTTATTAGTAAAGGAATTATAATGTGATTGGGCTCTGACTGAATCCAGAAGTTAATGATTGAAAAGAAAGAATCAATCACCAATCTTCAGGGGAAAAATTTTATAGCAGACCCTTGACATAAAAAACAAAAAGTCTGCAAGTTGCATGTCGGAAAGTGATGTGAAACTAGGAGTAGAGTCCTATAAGGAAATGTACTGAGCAATGTAGATTGACAGTGCTGGTAGCTATGGCTATGATGGTTTAAAGCAGAAAGCAGTCTTACTTAAAAATGCAAAATGTAAAGTTCTGAAATAAGCTTGAGACTAGGAAAAATGAAATTTGTTCCTTTTTTAGTACTAAAAGGCATGTCAGAGAGGAAGAGAGCATATGTAAGTGGTATTTTTCATGGACTCTCTCGAAGCTTATTTTTACCAGCAAATATGTGTTTAGAATGTGTTTTTCATTGGCTTCTCAGAACGGGATTGTGAGTTTTTCTTTTTTCCTCTTTTTTTTGGCTGTCACTAAACCTACTTACACTGAATTATAAAAGTTGTTACTGTGGGGAATTTTATTCTAATACCTTCTTCTTTTACACCATCTAATTTATTATCGCTTGGATGGCAGAGCTGTAGAATTCTATTCAGGACTTTTCATTTCCTGTTATTTTCACTTTCCTTTAGGGACTTGATTAAAAGTAGTCCATGCTGGTACTTATTATCTCGAACCTTGCTCTGTTGTGTTGTATTCCCTCCTGCTTTTTTAGCCCTTGGAAATTGATTAATTAAACCTTGAGTGCATAAAGTAATAGGAAACATGAATTGTTTAGTTTATTCATTAGTGTATTGCAGCAGACTTATGTAGGGCTGTGCTGTGCTTAAATAGATAATTTTTATCAGAGATGATTACATTAATAAGTATAGTTTTAGTACGTTTTTAGATGGTGACACTGAAAATTACATTTATGCAGTTGACACTTCTAATAATGACATTTGAAATGATGTACTGCTTGTCCACTAGTTGTCTCTCTCTCTCTCACAATCCTCCACGTGGTGCCTACACCTAAGCTTGCTGCTCTGTTAGTTTACTTCATGGTAGCAGTTCCATGGTAGCTTTGACCCCACTTTTGGGTACCTTTAATGTTATAAGTGTCACAGGGCAGATAGCCACTAGGAAGGGATTGTAAAGCCCTGCCAGTAAGTCCTAAAGAGATTCAGTTGTATTTCCACAGAGGAATGCTACAGAAATTTGACGTAACAAAGCAGCTAAACGGCCTGAATGCAGTGGTAAGATTGAGATACTCCAATTACTTTAAGCATCAACAGATGCAGTATTGCCAGATCGAGATGTTCAAAACTCGTGGATCACAAAAGAAGTATCTATTGGTGCCTGATGTTTTTCAGAGCCCTTGATGAAGGTGTCATGTTTCCGTTCTTAGCAGCTGGCAGATTTGAATGTGTGAGGTAAAGCATGCTCTTCCCACAGACATTGTCACTGAGGTCTGCTCTAGGGCCAGGGGAGACTGTCTCCTCTTCATCTTGTTTTTTGCTGGCCTTGCGGTCTTCCCTCATCTCTTGGTTCTTCCTGCCTCTACCTCTCTGCCTCTCCTATTTCCGTTTCTTTCAGCGTCCACTCACTTCAGTGTTTTCCCTGGGGCCATCAGTACGCTGACCTAATGGTGAGCAAGTAGTTTTCACCACGATGAGACTGGTGCTATTGTCATGACTGTAGGTTTTGTGATGTTATTGAGCAGTGATGTTTTACTGGGCTAAGGGTGCTTAGTGGGGTCTCATGGACTATAAGTTAGATGTGGAGCAGGGGTAGCTCTCTAGCCCCCCCGTATGTGTTTAAATACACACATCCTTCCAACACCACCTCCACCACTGACTGGATCCTTCTGGGAGGTGGGGACCCACCCAGGCTGTTACTGGAGATTTCATACTTTTTTCTCCATCCTTGTGAATATCCCCTTCCCCTCGTACGGGCATTTTCACAGCCAGCTCTCCCTCTCATTGACCCCACAGGTGCAGCAGCTGTTTTCTGCTTTGGTATACCAAATACTAGGTATGTAACAACCTAAGCAGAGAAAAGAAAACCACAGATTGCCTTCAGCTTCTTTTCTTTCCCACAGCTGGAACCAGCCCTGGTTTCGTTTTGTGTTTTCTTTTCTTTTCCTCTTCCTCAAATTAACGCCTTACTGCACCTTCTGTTTCCTTCCTGCTTTTACATAAACATTTCTCTTCAACCTCTGCTACTGTTCTGACGAGCTGCTAGAGAAACTGCCTCCAGGACTTGTCATCTTGACCAAGATAAGCCCTCTTGAAATTCATTCCATGTTTGTTTAGCATTTTCATTTTTTGCCTGCAAGTATCATAAGAAAATAATGACCATTCTAGGGAATCTTTGAAGGTCGCTCGATAGGTCTCCTAACAAAGGTGAAAGGCAGAAAAGTTGGGAAGAGAGTACCTTATTCTTGGAGAATTTAACCACAGAATATATGACTGATGTGCCTAGGTCTCTTAAATGATTGTTGATCCTCAGGAATCTGAAAACTCTTCTGACTGGTCACATCTTCTTCCTTAAAAGTGACGCTGGTCCAAGGAAACTGTTTGCTCTCCTCTTGCCCTTTTTACAGGCAGACATCTCCATAATGTCTGTACTGGAAAGCGTGCCACATATGTTAGCTTTGAAAAACCTGATGAAGAAAGGTTGAGGACCTTCTTTTAGGAGCTGTTTCCTACTAGCTTCTCTACATGAAGTTGCCCTGATCCTTTCCGACATGATGAAAGGTTGGCCACAGTAATCTGACTTTTTCTGCTCTCATTTCTAGTCCTCAGCCAGAAGGTGATGTGCACGTGCCTCCGATACAAATTGATGCATCTCCTGTACTGGCAGAGCTGAAGTTGCAGGACATTGGGATGCATTAATGCTGACACTGAATATGACAAGGCAAATAGACAACATTAATGTTCTCCAAGTGGTAGCTTTTGGGGCTATACCTATTCATTTGCTGATTTGTTACAGTATACAAACCATTTATGTTGTATTTGACATTACAGAGCAGAATTTTTTTCATTCCCCATAGCACTGTACAGTTGAGTAACCACTTTTATTGTTAGTCCTCATCCCGTGGTTGCTGATAATACTAATTCACTGGCTGCCTCCTCCTGCTGAGTGAGCATCCCTAGAAATTGGCTCACCAGGTAATTGCTGGTATCAGTCGGTGTTTGGAGAGGGCAGCTCAGCTGAGCAGGAAGCTACCAGCTGGGCAATGATTAGGCAAGGGCAGTAGGAGTTATACATTCTTTGTCACAGCTGAAAAACTAACCAGCTGTTAGCATTTGCCTAAAAGATTCTAGCAAAAAAGAAGAATAAAACAGACATCAGAAACTACTGTGTAGGCTAGCTGGTGAAATTAAGTTTCTTTTTGTGCTGTCTCCAGCTGTTGAGACATTGTGTGAGAAATGCTTAACCAGATTATTATAATTTTCCTTTCTAGGAAAATAGATACTGTGGAAAAGTCAGAACTCCAGGAGGTGTTCTGCCTTCCTTGCCTGATGCTGTTTGTGGGGGGAGAGGGTTCACAGAGGAGTGCAAAAACCTAATTGCAATTTATTGGAAGCTGGACAGGGAGGTGTTTTGCAGTTGGTGCTGAGACTGAAAGCACGGAGGGCTTTAAACTAGGCAAGATGGGGGAAGGGGAGTGGTATAGTGGCAGGAGAGTCAGTAAAACACCGCTCAAGTCAGGATGCCTCCAGCTGGTGCATACAACCAGGGGAGACAGCATGGGACATGGCTATGGAGGATCCTCTTGCACCTCTTCTGGGAAGTCTGCGTGCTTGACTGGCTCTCTGAAATGCCTGTATACCAATGCACACAGCATGGGGAATAAACAGGAAGAGTTAGAGATCTGTGTGCGGTCGCAGGCCATGATCTCATTGCAGTGACAGAGACATGGTGGGATAGTTCACATGACTGGAATGCTGTCATGGATGGCTATGTGCTTTTTAGGAAAGACAGGCCAGGAAGGCGAGGTGGTGGAGTTGCTCTTTATGTGAGGGAGCAACTGGAATGTATGGAGCTCTGCCTCGGGGTGGATGAAGAGCAAGTTGAGAGCCTATGGGTAAGGATTAAAGGGCAGGGTAACATGGGTGACACTGTTGTGGGGGTTTACTACAGGCCACCTGATCAGGAGGAAGTCATCGAGGAGGCCTTCTACAGACAGCTGGAAGTAGCCTCACGATCACAGGCCCTGGTTCTCATGGGGGACTTCCACCACCCTGACATCTGTTGGGAAGACAGCACAGCTAGGCACAAACAGTCAAAGAGGTTCCTGCAGAGGATTGATGATAATTTCTTGACTCAGGTGGTGGAGACGCCAACGAGGAGAGGTGCAATGATAGACCTTGTACTAACAAACAAAGAAGGTCTAGTTGGAGATGTGAAGGTTGGGGGGCAGCCTTGGCTGCAGTGACCATGAGGTGGTGGAGTTCAGGATCCTGCGAGGAGGGAGCAGGGCAATGAGTAGGATTGCAACGCTGGACTTCAGAAGAGCTAACTTTGGCCTCTTGAGGGACCTACTTAGGGGAATCTCGTGGGGTAGGGCCCTGGAAGGAAGAGGGGTCCAAGAAAGCTGGTTAATATTCAAGTATCACCTCCTCCAGGCTCAAGATCGGTGCATCCCTCTGAGAAAGAAGTCCAGCAAAGCGGGCAGGAGACCTGCCTGGATGAGCAAGGAACTCCTGGCAAAACTCCAGCAGAAGAAGGAAGTGTACAGAATGTGGAAAAGGGGACAGGCCACTTGGGAGGAATACAGGGACGTTGTCAGAGCGTGCAGGGATGCGACAAGGAAGGCTAAGGCCCATTTGGAATTAAATGTGGCAAGGGATGTCAAGGACAACAAGAAGGCCTTCTTCAAATACATCAATAGCAAAAGGAAGACTAAGGAAAATGTGGGCCCGCTGCTGAATGGGGCGGGTGCCCTGATAACAAAGGATACAGAGAAGGCAGAGTTGCTGAATGCCTTCTTTGCTTCAGTCTTCACTGCTAAGGCCAGTCCTCAGGAATTCCAGACCTTGGAGACAAGAGAGGAAGGCTGGAGAAAGGAAGACTCTCCCTTGGTGGAGGAGGATCGGGTTAGAGATCTTTTGTCCAAACTTGACATCCATAAATCCATGGGCCCTGATGGGATGCACCCACGAGTGCTGAGGGAGCTGGCGGATGTTATCGCTAGGCCACTCTCCATCACCTTGGGAAGGTCCTGGAGATCAGGAGAGGTGCCTGAGGACTGGAAGAAAGCCAATGTCACGCCAGTCTTCCAAAAGGGCAAGGAGGAGGAGCCAGGAAACTCCAGGCCTGTCAGCCTCATCTCCATCCCTGGCAAGGGGATGGAACAGCTCCTCCTGAAGGTCCTCACTAAGCATGTGGAGGACAAGAAGGTGATCAGGAGTAGTCAGCATGGATTCACCCAAGGGAAATCATGCTTGACCAATCTGATGGCCTTCTCTGAAGGAAGGACTGGCTGGGTAGATGAGGGCAGAGCAGTGGATGTTGTCTACCTGGACTTCAGCAAGGCTTTTGACACTGTCTCCCATCACATCCTCCTAGGTAAGCTCAGGAAGTGTGGGCTGGATGAGTGGACAGTGAGGTGGCTTGAGAACTGGCTGGATGGCCGAGCTCAGAGGGTTGTGGTGAATGGCACAGAGTCAAGTTGGAGGCCTGTGGCTAGTGGTGTCCCCCAGGGGTCAGTCCTGGGTCCAGTCTTGTTCAATATATTCATCGATGACCTGGAGGAAGAGACAGAGTGCACCCTCAGCAAGTTTGCTGATGATACTAAACTAGGAGGAGAGGCTAACACACCAGAAGACTGTGCTGCCATTCAGAGGGACCTGGACAGGCTGGAGAGGTGGGCCGAGAGGAACCTCCTGAAGTTCAACAAAGGCAAGTGCAAGGTCCTGCACCTAGGCAGGAATAATCCCATGCACCAGTACAGGCTGGGGGTTGACCTGCTGGAAAGTAGCTCTGCTGAGAAGGACCTGGTAGTGCTGGTGGACAACAAGTTAAACATGAGGCAGCAGTGTGCCCTTGTGGCCAAGAAGGCCAATGGTCTCCTGGAGTGCATTAGGCAGAGTGTGGCCAGCAGGTCGAGGGAGGTGATCCTGCCCCTCTACTCAGGCCTGGTGAGGCCTCACCTGGAGTACTGTGTGCAGTTCTGGGCTCCCCAGTCCAAGAGAGACATGGCACTCCTGGAGAGAGCCCAGTGGAGGGCTACCAAGATGATGAGGGGAGTGGAGCATCAATCCTCTGAAGAAAGACTGCAAGAGCTGGGCCTGTTCAGCCTGGAGAAGAGAAGATTGAGAGGTGATCTCATAAATGTGTACAAGTATCTGAAGGGGGAGTGTCAAGAGGATGAGGCCAGCCTCTTCTCTGTGGTGCCCAGCGACAGGACAAGAGGCAATGGGCAGAAACTGAACCACAGGAAGTTCCACCTGAACCTGAGAAAAAACTTCTTCACTGTGAGGGTCTCAGAGCACTGGCACAGGTTGCCCAGAGAGGTAGTGGAGTCTCCTTCCCTGGAGATATTCAAAACCCATCTGGATGTGATCCTGGGCAATATGCTCTAGGTGACCCTGCTTGAGCAGGGAGGTTGGACTAGATGATCTCCAGAGGTCCCTTCCAACCTAAACGATTCTGTGATTCACACAGGAAGAGTGCTATCCCCGTCATGGATATCCCTGTTGGACCTTGCACATAAGGTGCTGTCCTGAGGGTGTGCGCCTCTAGGCTGAGGTGGAAGACTTGAGTTGTGGTTCAGGCACACCTGGGATCTCAATGTTCCCATCTTTCTTCTGTAAAATAGGGGTACAGGTGAACCTATGGGGAAAACAGAAATATATTGAATATCTATGAGGTGTTAACAAATAAATGATCAATTTCAGTGCTTGTGAGAACAGACCCTTACAGCAAGATCTCCTATGTTGTACCCTCTGGGGGGGGCATGTGTGAAGGGAACCGTCCGCTAAAATATCTTTGGAGGATGTAATATGTCAAATACACTAGTTGAAACTTCAGCAGGCATTGCTTGTGTGCTCCATGGGTATTGTTTTCCTTTGTTTCAAAAACTATGAACCTCTAATGAAATAATTGTATTCTTCATCACAGCTTCTTTATAAATTAAATCATAAACCGTGCATGATTAACAATGTGTAGCTGCAGTATTTAAGGGACAAAGATACAGCACTGGGGTTTGCAGGGAACCTCTTCTGTAGATTGAACAGCTGATCACACTTTAATTTCCCAGTTTAGTATATGGTTTTTGATTTAAATTCTCTCTTAGCAAGTTGTTAGCAAGAGATGGTCACCAGCATTGGTTTCTGGTGATAGAAGAATCTGCTCCTCATATATTTTTATGATATATTGAGAAAAGCTTCTATTCTGGGGGAAACAAAAAATCATTCTTATGAAAGCATTTTCAGAGGTGGCAATCCTAAATAACGTTTGAAATGGTAGATATTCTATGAAAATGGCCTCTGAGAACCATCTTTTTTGCTGTCATAGCGACTCCTCAGCTATATTCCTCAGAGAATCACAGTATGCAACTATAGTACCAGTGAAATATTTTTTCCTATTATTAACTTATTATTATGTTGGTATATGTGTCACAAAGTATATTTAGAACATACTAATTGTTTGTTTGTTATTAAGTCCATTCGTTTGCCTCGTAAAAGCTGAAAGCAATTAAGTTTTATTTATCATTTTGACATATTTTATGCCATCTATGTCTCTGTAGCAATTTAATCTTTTAAATATATTTTGTTTAAAATTAAAAATAGACATTGAGCATATAAGTGAAAACCTGACTTTGAGCTGACCTCCTTTCATTTATTCTAAGGAGACTTAGTTGACTTAATTAAATTAAAATATTATTATAAAAGAATGGTTATGGCAGATAAGAAATAGTCAGAAGGATTTTACACTGTATAAGCACTTTATTAGAAATGCAGTGACTGGACATTGTGTAGATATACTGACTTTTATAAAAAGGAAGACATTTATTTTTAAAAAAAAGAAGAGCACCATGCATAGAAATAATTACCAGTTTAGCCAAAATGGAATGTGCCTTTGCAGATTTCACTCACTGGACTGAAATATCACAGAGGAAGTAATAAAACTGAGATGTGTTACATCTGTACTGGAAACATCTGACACGTTCGTAACACATTGTGTTAACTTGTTTATTTTACTAATTCAGAACTGTAAGGAGCAACCTGTGGCACCATTTATATGGCTGTGACTGGCAAGGTGTACAAGTTCCATAGATTTTGAGGTGTTTTTTATGTCGCACTATTGCAGAAAGATTTTCTTTATTTTTTTAATTTAATCTTCTCCATAGTCATTTTGCAATATTTTAACTCAGTGTCATTGTAAGTGTGGCCTGCCCAAAAAGGGACCGTTAAATTCTCAGATAGGAAAAATCTTATTTTATAATTCAAGCGTTCAAGAATGTAATGTTATAAAGTGTTAATCTCCATTTCTACTTTTTATTATATGTATGAAATTAGACAGAGTCATAAAAATTAATCTGATATCTGAGAAGCTAATGGAAATCTTGGGGAGATTTGGGCATCTGGAAAGGGCTAAGTGTAGGTGAGTTTGGTCACCCTCCTGTTAGTCCGTAGATCGGAAGAGTCCATCTGTAGCTTAATCTCTAAAAAGTGATTTAATTCCACTCTCTCTCTGCGCTGATTATCGAGGAAGCCCTGAAGAGATTCATTTCTGTGAATACGCTCTCTGTTCTCTCACTTCCATATCTTCAGTTATGGTCAGTTCTTCAGTTGATACACACTGTCAGTATGCTGAATTGTACAGCCTTGGTTATGAGCTGTGCTTTTTAGGCCTGTGCTGTTAAAATTTTAAGGCTAAAATTTAGAAAAGTGGTCATATTATACTTGCAAAATTGTCTGAGTAGTTTCTACTAAATGGCTACTCCACCAAATTGCAATTCAGGTGTCCTTTGCGACGGGTGGGATGGGAACCTGGGTGACCTTGGGAGAAAAACGGCAGGAATTTGCAGTGTTACACAAGCTTTAGCAAAACGTTATATAGAAATTAAAACTTTGACCACAGCCCCAAGCTTGTGTCATAAGCCTTTAGGAAGGCAGACCATAACTGAGGAGTAAATAGATACTCTGCATCAACTTTTTTTGATTTGGAGGAATTTTTAGTCACCCCAACAGTAGTATTGGTGAATACCTTGAAAAAGTCTGAGCAGGAGCACTGGATGCCTTGTCTCAGCATGGGCAGAAATCGATGCACAGTCTCCAATCCGTAGATCAGAGGTTTCCAGACACTTTGTCTGTGGTACTCACCTTGATCTTATTTGCCATGGTATCCAAGGATTTATGTCACTAATTGGTTAAATTCTAATCCAAGGTAGATTAAAGGGCAGACAGCCAGCAAGACAGATGGACTTTTTCTTCACTTTTTTTTTTTTTTTTTGCATCAAATGTCACAACTGTGAGGTTGCTGTTAAATCAATGAGATATTAGATGCCATAATGTTTATGTTCTGTTTCTGTCATATAAATATTATACAGAAGTTGGACTGTGTGCGTCTTTGCAGTACCTTCAATTCATTATTGATTTTGTCTTCAGTTAAGATTAGAAAGGTTTTTCTCCTTTGGAGTTTTGGGCAATCATTTGTGTCTGAGGACTTCCACGTGTCTCAGTCTCTTGCACCTTTATGGGCAGTCAGCGGAGCCTCATCAGATCTCTTTCCTTTTGCTTCACCGAGCTCTCCCTGCAGTGAGCACTCAAAAGAAATTCAGTCATTTCAATGCTTTGTATGGTCTAGGAAAACGAAAATCCATAGTATACCTGTGGGGAGTATTTGACAGATGCTAAGGTACTTCAGAAATAGGATATAAGTATATCTATCAGCAGGTAATATTCTAGGTTTATTTTGGTGGTACCTTAGTGGGTTCCAAAAGTGCCTTCAGCTCAAGGCTGGACAGATGGAAGACATGCAGGAATTAAAGCTGGGCCATATAAACACAAAAGTGTTCTTTATTTGTAGTCTTTACTTTGCTTTTAAAGTTGAATGGCTTGTTTTTACTTTTTGTGTATGATAGAAATTTCAAAATAACATGTTAATATGGCTAGCAGGGAAATGACTTTACGGGAGATTTCATTTATTTATATTGACTGAAATTTAGTCATAGATATGTGATCTTTTGAAGAAGAAATTTTCATAGAACTGACAACCTGCATTGTAAAGAACTGAAAGTGGATTTCTTGTTTTGTTTTTCTTTTCAAAATATGAATCACATTTTAACTCAGGGGAAGAATACCTTAATTTCATGCTTTGTAAGTGCTAACTGATGACTCTAGTGACTGTTTATGTACAAAAGTAAAATTAATAAATTCTTATACGTGCATATATATGAGCACCTGCATGGATGTATGTTTTTTATGCTATTTAGAACTATAAAAAAGGAAGACATTCCAGCATTTAATAAGTGTGCTTATTTGTAACAGTCATGGTAGTAACGTGCTGCTCTGATATGTCATTGTACATCCAGATGCTCAAGAAAGTTGGCTAGCTTTTCTTTATTTTTTTTTTCTGAATATTGCTGATGGAAATTTCCGGGAGGAAAAAAGCTTTTCTAAATGAAATGTTAAGAAAAGTTTTTCTCCTGAATATCAACCAGCATTAGTTTCTAGGGGGGATTTAGCAATAAATGCGTTTTTCTGTCCTCTAAGCACAAAATCTGGGATTAATTTTGCTGTGAAGTATCTTTGGGTCTTAATTAAAACTGAAATTACTCCTCCTGGTAAAAATGCCCTGTCAGACAATGCCTAAGTATCCTACTCCTCTTAAGAGCTCTAATATTAAGTAGGATGAACTGCAAGTACGCATCCAGTATTTTAAGTTAATAAACACTTGCACTGTAGAAGGATGGGGACAGTTAGGAATGGAGTTTGTTGTGCTAAATGCAGGGAAAGTAGGTGAGTTTTGAGAGTGCTTTTATTATATTTTCTTTAAATATGATGTTATAACTGATGCAATGATAAGTGGAATAGAGCTATTCATGAACTAAAAGACTGGCTTGTTGCAAGAATTGATGTCATAAACCTAGGGCAGAACTGGACTGAACTAGTCCAGGGTCACAGAGGGCTGCCGAAGCGTGGCACCTTAGGCAAATATCGAAAACGTTAAATTTATTATCTGCTGTAAATAAAGTTTTGCCATTACATGATTTATTTTATTAACGTTGCCTTATAGATCATGCTCATGCTTATTTTCTGTTTCTCTTTTCCCTCCACCACCGCTTTAGTGGGATTGGTCGAAATTGGCCATGGGCGTCTGGTGGCAGCAGCATTTTGGCAGAGTTTGGAACGTTGCACCTGGAGTTCATACACCTGAGCCACCTGTCTGGAAATCCGCTGTTTGCCGAAAAGGTTAGATTGCTCAGGAAAAATCATGTTCTAAAGATAAATCATGTGTTAGGAGATTAAATATACCTGCAGACAGTTTTACATTTTTGTATTAGTTAGAGACAAAGACCTGTTCAAAAGTTACTGTGATGCATCGTCTTGTATATAGCACTTACCATAACATGTATCGCTTTTGTTTGTATTGTAAGTTAATATTACATTAAACAATCAGACCATGGAGCTTTCGTCAGCACTTTTCCTGAATGTGCTGAAAATAAAAATGAATAAAAAGGAATGTTATATTGGAGATAATGTGTGATACTTGCAGAAAGCAAAGGACCATGACTACCTTGCTGTCATTACAGTAAGTTTTGTCTTTAAAATGGAGGATGACATCATTGCCTTCTATTGAATTTTCTTTTAAAAAAGGTGCTCCAAACGTTCTTTGGAGAAAAAAACAGAACAAAACAAAAAAAACAAGACAGTTGTAATGCCTGTTAATCCCCCCTGCCCAATTCTCACCCAATAAATTTTGCTTTTTCTTTTTGGTGCTTCAATAGTATGTGCTTGATATGCTACATCTGTTCTCTCTCTCTCTTTCTCTTTCTCTCTCTCTCTCTCTCTCCTCTCTCACTTTTCAACTTGGACTTGTTTTCATTTTGTAGTCTTGTTTCAGATAACCCACAACACATGCATTCTGGCCCATCTAAAATTCACATTATCTGTCTAAAAATCTAATAATACTGATATTCCAAATTTTAGTAGTTCTAAAAGCAGTGATCGAGTCTAACTTGCATAGCTCTTGTACCAGCTTAAAGGACTGAACAGCTTTGCTGAGATTTGTGGTTTGCAGTTGTCATGGTCTTCGTTCTCCCAAGTTGCTCCATTTACCTTTTCTGTGAATATTAAAATTCAGTCTAAATTATTTCATGTGCTGTGCGACGAACTGTGCTAGTGCATGAGTCAAGCTGCAGAGCATCTGGACTGTGACCGTTTCCCTGGGCCTCCCCTGTGCAGCTGGTTCCCTCAGGGCGCCTGGGCAGAGCTCAGAGCACAATCAGCTCTTTCTGGGCAGGTTTGCTGCATGAAGCCCAGTTCCAGCAGCGCTCTGCTTTCCAGTCGTAACAGCTTTCCAGTTCACTGCTGTGTCTAAACTAGGTGATGGGCTTAATATGTAATACCATTTCTAGTTTGGATATATGAGGGATGTAATGCTGAAGCAGCTGCGCTTAGTTAGGGCACCTAACCATTGCCATGAATTTCAGTATCCTGTGGGATATCCTGTATCCTGTGCAGGGTGTTCTGGAGCTTGCTTCTAGTGTCTTGTCTCCTTACCAACCCTTGACACAGAAACTCGGGAGGTTTTACGGAGCTTGTTTACATGGTGACATCAGCTGAGAGGATCTTTATCAAAAATCATGTGAGTGTATAGAAGTACTGTGACACACAGCACATGTCATGCTATTTTTATTTTCAGGGATATTTGCACTTTAAGACTGATGCTGTTTTATTTTTTGGAAAACTAGATCCGTGCTCAGTGTTTTGTACCCTTCTAACAGGTAATGAACATTCGAAAAGTTCTGAATCGACTGGATAAACCAGAAGGCCTCTACCCCAACTATCTGAATCCCAGTAGTGGCCAATGGGGCCAGCGTAAGTAGACCGATTCTTCGGAACTATGAACATATCAGTATGCTATTTTTAGACTTTAACTTCTTTCTATCCCTGTTATGTATTTTGTTGATTTCTCACATTATCTCTGAGTTTTTGTATAATACAAAATTATTGCACATTTTAAAATAATAATTCAATTTGCTGCATTTTAATGTACTTTTGATCTTTCAGTACGGCTTATGTAAGTGGGGAAATGTCTGAATATGTAACCTTTGTAGTCTACAAAGTCCTTTCCAGAAAGTCTTTTATGGAAGAGTCTAAAATGCTCTCTAAACCAGCTGTTTAAGGAAACATGTCCAGCTTATTTGGATCAGCTTCCATGTTTTTAGACTAGCATAGCCCGACGGACAATAAAGAAGTCTTTCCAGTTGATACTAGCTGTGAGTTCTGTTGAAGTTTAATGCTGTTGGCAAACAATTAAGGAAGCAAACTGAACAGAACAGTGATGGCATTAATTCCCTTGGAGCCATTATCAGACACACCAAAATTAGAAGGGAAAGGGTATAATAAAATGCTTTGAGCACTTGAACTCCTTAGCTCCATCCTGATCACTGACCCTTTTCTTATTATACTTTACAACAGCGTTATAGCATGCTGAAAGCCTACAGTAGTGTCCAGGAGCGGATATTTCTAGGGACTCTACTTCTTTCTCCGCTTTTCCTATCTACTTTCAGTCTAGCACTATCCCATTCACGTGATTTCGTGTTCTTTTATCTTCTTAACCTTTTTCCTCCCTACATAGTTCAAAGGAAAACAAGCAAGATAGCCTGTTTATGCTGTCTTGGTCTGAAACAAGTCTGGTAGCTGAGATTGCTCCAGAGTTTATTAGTGGCGGAGTTGGTTAGACGATACCAGAAATGAGACGAATTTAAGAAGTTCTTCAATGTAATAGTTTGCTTAGGATGTACTTAAGCTGAAAGTGAGGTTTTGAAGTCTATATGGGACCGGCTGCAGTCTGGATATATTAGATTAGTTTTCACAAAGGCAAAGGACGAGTGCTCTGCTGAATAAAATATTTTTTTGAATTCTGTATATCACTCTGAGATTAAAAAAAAAGTCCAGAAAGGCTGTGATGCTCGGTTGCGTTGTCCCATTAAGACTAAGGCCATTTCCTGTATGAATTAGAAGTATCCCCTTCATTTAAAAGAAAAAGTGATCTGCTACACTTTGGGGCTTCTTTGAGGTCGTTGTGCCACCAGGCCATTGGCAACTCAGTTTGTGTGACCACTTGACTCCAGTTGGCCTGTTTATACGAGCTGTGTTATTAATTCCATTTACAGATCTAAAAGATATTTGCCCACTGCTTACCTGTGTTGGCTTAGCACGGCTCTGTAAAACATTAAAACTTCCCATTGGAAGCAAAAGGCACTGGATTCGGTTAGAAGGCTCCCACAGAGTGTGTGAGCCCATGTTCAACCAGTTTCAGCTACCCACTTCCTTACTTTAATCAGCCACAAAAACTCAACATTTTGGAGGTAGGTTAGCCAACAACTTCCCCAAGTAGAAATTTGAATCCAGTTACCTTATTTCATGCAACAGTACTGAGAGTGAACAAATGCATGTGGTTGAACTGGGGCATTATTTGTCTGGCATTAAGCTTAGATGCACAGCCTCGCAGTAACTTATTTGGTGAGCTGAACGAGAGTAGTTTTCTTCCTAGTGGTTGACACCGTTAGTGGCTCTGCCTTATTTATTTTAAAGCAGGCCAATACCAACTCAGTCTTATGGCCTTTGACATTTTCCTGTTTTTAATATTATTGTCTTATGCACTCCTCTCTCACATAAAATTTTTGTTGGTATGCACAGGAAAACTTAAAGTTTATATCATCTCTGTTTTCCAATAGCATGTAGTATTGCCATAGAAATTAGCTTTCTGCATGTGCAAGCTATGAACACAGGCATTGATGTGGGTCAGTCCCCAGCGTGCTGAAGCAGCAAAAGCAAGTTTGATCTTTAGCTGTTGCAGCTCTTTGAGTTCAATTGGCTCTGCTTGAAGATAATGATCTTTTTTCGTAGCAGAAGATCAAGAACGTAAGACCTGAAGGGTGTTTTATTTGAGATTGCTTTTCTAGTCTTTTTCTCAGCTGATTGCAACAGAGAAAAAAAAAAAAAAACCCAGACTCTTAATTGGTACAAGACAGAAGTATTATCTCTCAAACATCAAGTGGGGAAGGGGGAGCAGTTCCTGAACATTACTTATCTAACAATGCTGTAACTGTGAAGGACACTGCTGGATCACTGCCACTGTTCCTGTAAATTCATTTAGTCCTTGTTATTTTGACAGTAAACTGACAGTGATTTGCTGCAGCATGCGTCAATTGGATTTGTCTACTGCAATAATGTATATAATAACAGGGCTTATTATTGATGAAACTGTGCTTGTGCTATTTAGTTTGCAAATGTCAGAGGTTTCTATGGTAATTTATTTAGGAAACCGTAAAGGTCATTTAAATGCTGCTGTTCAAAGATCAGCCTTCCATCATAGAGAACGTTCTCATTATTTTAAGAAGCCTCTTTTCCTTTTGAATCATGAACATTTAATTAAATAAATGGTGTGTTCTTTCCAGAAATTTAATAAATCTCATTCAAAAGAAGAGGAAAAAGAGCTATTTATAGTCCAGGTTTGATGATACAATGTATTTGTATGGTGAGGGGAAAGGATACCTTTGGAAAATTAAATTGTTGTTTGTATGTTACGGGCCAGTGAAAGGAAAAAAACACTGGTAGTCAAGATTTAATTGAAAAAGGTACATCTTCTACGTTTGCATGGCTTTCCAATCCACGCAGTAGGCAAAAGGATGTATTCCATGAAGAGAAAATACTAAGGATTTTAAAAATAAATTCTCTATGTTCTTTTGAATTTCACCAGCAGAGGCATAGCTTTGGAACTAAGTTCAGAGTTAAATGTTAGGAAACATGAGCTAAGCCATGGACTCTCAACTAACAAATCTGCATCTCATTTTGTCTGTTAGCTTGGATCACCCCATATGCGTTCTCCTTTTCTCATGCCCAGAAATTTGTTGTATGACTCACTGACTTGCTGCACAATATATGGTACCCACATCTCTGTCCTTGATTTCTGAGATGGAATTAGTGGAGCCCTTTCCCACTGTAAAAAGGACGGTTTTAAACAGTAGTCCTGGTGAAGCACTTGGAAATCCTTTCACTTGAAGACTCGATAAATGCCAAGTACCTTAATTTTAGCTGACAGTATCAACTTAGAAAAGGAAATCTTTAGCTGGTGCTCTTAGTTTAATGGAGTTTAAAGAAACAATTTATAGTTGTAACATTTTACGTATTTAGAAGATCTATGCTAAAGTCATATGATAGACCACTAAAATTTTACCAAGAATTTTTTTAGCAGCAAGTTTGTGCCAGCAGCTAAGATCATCCATAACTTCCACGTGAGTGGTCTGGCTGACATCAAAGGGCCTGGCTTGCGTGTAGTTATTGCTGATAGTGTCAAGTCCTAAATGTATGCAGTTGAATAGTCACAGCATTTATAGTACCAGATCATTTCATACAGTAAGCATAGGGCCGTATAAAGGAATGTGATAGTAATATCTCATGTAGATGTAGTGGAGTTGATATATCCTTTTTTCTCCAGAGCCACTGCAGAGTTCTAAGACCACCTAGATGTTCAAAAATGTAATTTTTTTTTAAATATATGCACTGGAATTTGTCAAATGCTATTAAATAACCTGAAGTTCAACTCCGCAGTAATTGGCTAAAACACATTGGCTTTTTAATGAAGTGACTTAAATGGAGTTTTAGTGAATAAAACAATAAATAAAATCGGTGCCTGCCAATTGCGAGGGAAAGAATTTGTCAAATTAGAGAGCATTTTCTACTTTGTTTCCTGTTTTTAAAATAAAAAGAACTTAGTTTAACACATTTTTATATGGGGTAAACAATCAGCATGAGCTAGATGCTAAAATTATGAATTCTTAACTTTCTTTGCTATGAACTCCTGTGGCACTATATGGATATTAAATAAATATGATGCTTTATCCTGCTGAAAAAGTTATCAATTAGAAAAGTTTTTTCTTTGTATACCAATAAAGATTTTTTCTCAGGTTCCAAGATTACACTTACTACGAAATTGCTGTAGGACAAGGATGTTTAAATGCATTAATCTGCCACTGTTTCAAACCACAATTGTATTTTATTGCCTAGACTGAAGATAAAACTGCTGTTGAATCTGTTCCCTCCCTTCTTAGATCACGTGTCCATTGGAGGGCTTGGGGATAGCTTTTATGAATATTTGCTCAAGGCATGGCTGATGTCGGACAAGACGGATGAAGAAGGCAGGAAAATGTATTATGATGCTGTTCAGGTAAATGAGATATTTAAATCTTCCTTGCCGTAATAATCTAATCTATAATAATCCTACAGACACAGGCTCTGGGGACAGCATGAGAGATTTATGTCTTTGCTACCAGAGATAATTCTTCTTTAAGAGACAAATACTGTTGGAAAGGAGAACGTCTTAAAGTATAGCTCAGTTTTCTTGAACTGAAATACAGTCAGTCTTTTCTAATACTGGAAGTGAAAAGTATAAAATATGCAGCAACAACAAAATATCTTCATGCAGCTGTCAGATAAGGGTTCAATTTTTTTTTCCTCAGTTTTTGCATAAATAGATACTTTTTGTCTTTTTCCCTATATCCAAGAAGGAATTCCTCTATTTTGTGTTTCCACATTATTTCAGTCAATTTTGATTGTGGTCAAAAGAGGGATCAATATATTATGGTAGATAATTATAAATGAAAATAGAAGGTTGTTGCTGTGCAATCACCTTTTGTTACAACAAGAATATATTTTCCAGCTTCTATGAAACAGCCAATTGTTTAAATTGGACATGAGAGAAAGTTTTCAAAAATTGGAGTTTATCATACTTGCATTTCGTGTGATCTTTTATTTATGATTCTTCTGATTTGCAGTTTGCTTCGTTATTGTAATCTCCTTAATATACTGTTTCTAGAGAAATAATGTTTTTCTGACATTTGGCTGATACTTGGGAAGTATTAAGTTTAAATCCATATTTTAAGGCTTTCCTTGCAGTCTTGGGCAAATGACCTATTTTCCCTATTCTTTGCTTTCCCGTGTATAAAAAGGATAGTTTTACTTCTTTTTATCCCCGTCCTTTCATCTGTTTTGACTGTAAGCTTTCTAGGGCCAGCACTTTTCTCTGTTGTTAGCTGTATGTATGCACAGAGCCGCTGTAGACAAGGCTTCGAAATGCTAAGCAATATCTGCTTGCTCTTACATACATCTGGAAATACACCATCCCTAGGGAGACACACAAGTCGTCTTTTACTTCCCACGCAGCAAAAAGTTATGGCATTAAAAAAATACAACCCTGACTCATTGGGCCTATTTTCTTTCATTAGAGAGAAAATTCACGTGATGATTTGCGGGAGAGTGTATTCTGTGCAAAAAAAATCCTGCCTTTAAATTTTGTAAGTGAAGATTTGAATTCAGTGAGCCCCATTGTCACTGCTAACATGGTTTCAGCTTCAGAGCAAAAGGTGGATTTTTAAATTAGGCTTGAGTACATTTCAGGCTATAGCATAAGAAGAATGATATTGTAATAGCCCAGCCGTTAGGTTGGCAGCCAAAAAGCGAGAACAAAGTGTCTGATAAGAGGATATCACTTCATCTTACTATGGCAGGCATTTTCAACCACCTGAAAGCTGCTTCTAGTCTAGAAGGCTTTCCGTGGTGTAATAATGCCAGTTTTTCTTTTAAATACATTCTTAGACAGGATAAGAGCTAGTATGTAGACATGTGCTGTAACAAATGAGGGATTGCTAGTACAGCTATTCTAGAAACTCTGCAGGTGGAATATCTCTAACACCGGGGGCCTCTGACCCTTGCTGCCAGGACTGTAGGTACGCCATGTCCTGCCCTGCCGGGGATCAGGAGGGGCAAGTAAATTCCAGCCCATAACAAAGAGTGAAAGATCACCAATTGTCTTGATGGTTGACACTTGCCTACTTTTACTGAGGCTGAAGGTTCACCTTCTCCTGGCTTCAGCAGAGCTTTCTTCTGCCTGCACATGGGTGGTGGTGACACTGATCCATAGCATCACTTTGTTGTCCCCTGTCAACCTTATCCAAGGGTTTGAATGTAGGCTTGCTTCCTCGGAAGAGAAGAAATAGATCAATTAAACCATATAGAGAAATCCGCACGGGAACAGTTTTATCCTGATGTGAGTGGAGGTGTTGGGCTGGCCAGCACGCTTCTCAAGGGAGGTGAAGTAAGGTGAATCAGAAAATCTCTCCTGTAGGACAGTACAAGCACTCAGACAGTTGAATCACAAGCAGTTTAAGGAGTCAGCTGCATGTCAGTAGCGTGCCTGGGTCACTCCTGAACTAGCCCAAATTGTACAGCAGTGCGACTTAGGTGAAGAGCTCCATTGCATTACCTGGTCATGTGGGCAAAGGGCCAGGAACGGCCGCACAGCTACTGCTGCATGTTTGACAGGCAGGACCCTGAGCTCCCAGGTATGTCCACCCGGGCGGGTAACTGCACAGCTTTGTGTAAACTCACACCTTAGCTATGTCAGGGTAATAACCTCCTCGTGTACGAAAGCTGTAACCATCCCCTGCAGGAGCACGCCGAGGTCTCGGCAGGGAGTGGAAGCTGTGGTCTCCAGCAAACGGCTCTGCCAGTTCTCCCCGTTGAGCCGTTAGTTGAGGGAGCTGAACTGCATGACCAGGAGCAGTCACTGAATGTAGCAAAATCGATGACAGGGCTTGATCTCTGCCTATATATAACTAGATGTAATATACCTGCTAGCCTTAGTATTTTGTACTAATCGCTCTTAGATGGTCCAGGCATCGTGTCTTTCCAGAATGTCAGTGTTTGACAGGATCAAATGATCAGTATGTGCATGAGTACGGCTTCACCACGCTGCTGTGGAGCGTGACTTCCAGTGTGTCCTGAGTAGCGGTGTTCATGTTCTCAGTTTTCTATACCAATATATAGCTGTACTAAAGCTGAAAGTGTACGTGGAGGTACAACTTAATGTTGAAATGTAGCTAGTTCAGATTAGAAACAGCAGGGAGGCTGCAGTATTCATGGCGTTTCTTGCAGACTCTTTGGGCCTAATTGAGATGCTGGGCTCTTCACTGAAGCAACTAGCCTGTTTTGAAATCCATGCTAATTTTGGCTTTCTTGCTATTGATCCCTTACTTGTCTAAATTAAAGCCAATTTAAGTGTATGCGCAAGCCGCAGTCATTCTTTATGACTCCAGCCTACACATTTGGGGCGTTCTTGAGTCTGCTTCACATTTTCTTTCTTCTGATGCTTTCAGAATCTTTTTAAGACTACACCAAAGGGAATAGCATGATTATTCCTATCTGTTCTGTCCAGCATATACCCACAACATTCTAAAATTGAGACGTAAAGATTTGATGCCTAATTCAATATCTTCTGCTGTCCAGAAACCACAAATGAAAATATATGGTGAGTTGCCGTTCACTGTGAAAAGCTGAAGTTTATTTAGAAATATTTAAAGCTTCAGGAATATTTCTTACTCTGTTCAGTAACTCATGTTAAAAGCAAAGAATTATTAGAGTTTTTGTAACATCCGTAGATTGTTTTATGGCTTAAGTTAAAAGCAATAATTAAGATGTCAAGCTATATTTAAAAACTTTTCCTGTTTGTTACGAGTAAGGGGTATATTTGGCTGATGCTCAAGAGTTTATTTCTAATAGGAAAAAGGATAGAGATATTCTTGTTTTGAATACCAGAGCATAATCTTAATGTATTTGTAAGGCAATTAGAGAGATTCATAAACTCCAGCATGTGCACAGAGACAAGTGAATGTATTTCTAACACAAGATTTTTTTTCCTCTTTTGAAAAGCAATGCAGTATTTTATATGATGTCCTTTGTTTCCCATAATTTAGGAAGTAAGAGTACTTGATCTACTTAAACTTGTTAAAAAAGCGTGCAGCATTTAGTTGCAGAACACACATTCACACATGTCTTCAGCTTTGTCATGTTAACCTGTTTTGAGAATGTTATTGGTAGCAGAATAAACTCTCAGTCTTTGCAAATATCGTGTACAGCAACAATTCCACTGTTGCTTTGGTTAACACAGATGATCTGTGAGGGACAATTGAGTAGTTCAGCTTTGGTAAGATAATATGATAATTTAGAGCAAAAATGGACCTTTTGAGTTCATTTAAACCTAGTCTAGCAACAGCAATGTCAGAAGCAACTGCCTCAAATCCTCTCGAGTCTGCTCTCATTTTAGAAGTTGCAGGGCGATTTTTCCACTACTCCTGTCGATCGGTTGTCCCACGCTCTTGATGCTCTGATGGTTAGTTATCTTTTTCTAATTTTCATATTCACATGCATTCATGGCTACTGCTGCAAACTTTCTTGATCTTAAATATTTCTTCTCTCTCTCTCTCTCTCTCTCTCTCTCTGACACTGTCTCCATCCCTTCCTCAGTGTAGTGCTAGAGAAGTGGCATATCTAAAAGCTCTAAAGGAAAGAAGTAATTCACCCCAGGGGAACTTTGCAGAAAAAGAGAGACTCCCTGACCAGTGGTTCCCAATCACCTTTGTTTAGTTCAGCCAGGCAGCGGTAGCAGAGAGGTAAAGCAGCTGCCTTTCTGCAGTTTTACCTTAGAAATGGTAGATTATTTTCAGTCACCTAGATTTTTCTTAATTTTTCTTATCTGGTAGCAATTGCTCAGAACATGGTCACGTGAGAGCTAGTAATCTCCTGACCACCTATGGGCCTGGAGGTGGAAACAGTGGAAATACCAAAAGAATAGGTGGTGTGAAGCATTAGCACGGCTGTTCTCTACCGGATCTCAACAGCACTGCCAAAAGCTAGACTGTTTTACATGATTAAAGAATGTAGTAAAATTTTGTGGACATTAAAGAAATAAAAAGCCATTTTTTTGGCCTCCGAATTGTAAGTATTTACGTAGAAAATACATAGAATCTCTTTTATTTAAAATTTTTTTTGCACGTCGCTACCATTTGAGACTAGCCTTGATATAGTTAGTTTGTACTTGGCTGTGGGAAGCTGGATGTGTTTGTTTTTTCTTTTCTTTTCTTTTTTTAAGGAATATTTAACTGTCAGCTTTGGGTAGTGAATATTTTTCAGAGCTGTAGGTATTTCAGCCTTTCAGATACATAAAACGAATCTTTGCAGAGTCCTTTCTCATTGAAATGAGGGAGAGAACAAAGTGTTGTTAGCAAAATGAAAACATGATATTGGCAGCTAGGCCTTTTTTATCTCCAGAGTTTCATAAGGATATATTTAACTGTGGTGACAGTCTGGTGGTTGGTCTGTGTTGACTGCAGTTCCTATTAAAGTTGTTTAAAATGGTTTGCTTTGTGATTATAGTGATCTTAAAAATTACGTAACTAATGCGAACAATGACAGAACCGCAACAACTCAATTAGATTAGTTTGTCATATTGTGTAAAGCCAGAAGTTTATAAATGAATTGAACATTCAGTACTTCAGCGCTTCTTAGCACTCTGAAAAATACGTTATAGGATAAGTCCGCATTAGCAAGTGGTGTGGTGCAATCGGAGCTGATCCGTAGAAGGAAATGGTACTGTAAACCCAACATTACCCCCCCTAAAAATGAATATAGAGTGAATGTCTATAACTTAGATGTATAAGGATGAGCTGAAACGCACAGCTGATTTACATATTTCATCAGCTGTTGTGTTTAAAATATTTATCACACTGCTGCACCAGCCTTCTGCACGTAGTGATAGAATAGCTGTATTATGTAGAAACACAAGATTCATTACCCTTAACAGACTGGACCACGCATCTGGAAGACTTGTCATCCCTTTTTATCCTCTTAGATAAACTTCCGCTATTATCAGAAGTAAGGGAGGAGGCCTGATGTTCTCTACCGTTGCTCACGGGAAGTCTCAAGGCTGAAGGCTTCTGCAGATTTTTATGTCGTTAATGATTTATTCATAACTACACAATCTTTATATTTTGGGCATAGAAAGTACTTAATAAAAAATGTGCATGCTTATGGATCGTGATTAGAAGCAGCAAGCTATCAAGTTGTTTGAACAGTTTAAGGAGGACACTGACAAGACAAGTCCCGCAAGAGAAACTGTCTCCCTTTTTGCTTGTGGCTTTGCTGTTGTTGCTGGAACGTCCCGTCTCTCTGAGCCGCCTTCCTCACTGCGCGATTTCCCCTTCCTTCCCAAACGCTAGTACAGCAAAAAGCTTGTCGGGATCAATAGGTACTTAGTCTGGCACGTTTCTAAATCACACAGCATAACTTTTTGGACAGTGATTTGTCTAAGTAACCATTTGATTCATGCTACTCCGTTACCACTGTCTTAAGAGTGCCTTCTGGTAGCAGACAGCATTTAGTACCTTGAGTGCAAGGGCGTTGGTGTTCTTACGGGCACCAGTAAGGCCTATACAGAAAAGAAAAAAACATAAGCAGATTTTTCAGACGAAAATAAATTATCAGATTTCTTCTAGAACTTAATAACCTTTTTAACGAATGGAGGGATAGGTGTCATGACAGTTAAAGGCTTGCCGACACTTCTGTTGTACAAACCTAGGTGTTGCCGTTATAAGCATTCTTATTTCATTTCACATGTAAGCTTGTCTGTATAGTCAGCGTATATGTCGTTAGTCCAGAAGCACTACGTGCCTTACAGCTTTTAAAATGTTTCTTGTCTATTTTGTGCTTAAACAAGTGCAAGAGACCATCTTGTGTTCAGGTTTCTGTTTTGATCTTAGAAGAGCCAAGTTCAGAAAGCAGTCAGGATCTCAGGATGAGAGGATACCACTTTTCTTTGCCAGAAATATTTAAATAATTTGTAACAAAAGCTCGAACTTTTTTTCAGTCACTGCATTGTAGTTATTCTAACAATATGATTTTGCAAGCTTGAACTTTCTTTTTTCAGACACTGCATTGTAGTTATTCTAACAATATGATTTTGCATGATTTTGCACGATACATGGGTCCTGTAATATATATTTAAAACATGGATGAAGATATCTAAGAAAACACAATCTGCTAGTAATTAAGGTTAAAAAAAGAGTCTTTGAATGTTTTTCTGCCATCTCCAAAATGGCTGCGATAATGGAACAGTGCAAAATTTAAACTTCTCATAATGAACACACTGCAATTTGCGGCAAAGCATAAATTTGATGAATTATGAAGATGGCTGAAGAAAAGTATCTGTTGCATTAGATCAGCTCAACAGAGAAAACATAAGGGAAGAAAATCAAAGTCAAGAAAGCAGGCCATTAGCTTATAAGCCCCACAGTCTGAAAAACCACAGTAATCCTGATCTACCTGATTTGTAGCTGATTCAAAGCAATAAAAATGTGTTGGTGCAAGCCATGCATATTAAAAAATTAAGCAACTAACATTTTACATCTTTGGAGCACTGGAAACATCACATCTCTGCCGTGTTCACTGTTGCTTTAAGTTGTCAAAATACTTTTCATGAAGAAGATTTGTATAGTAAGAAAAATGTATTAGAAGTACGGACTCAGATAATTTATTGTGCTTTACTGTAAAGAAACATGCAGAGTTGTAATGATCCCCAAAGCAAACATTATAAACCCTGGAGACTTAGAGCTGGGATCGTATTTTTGAAGTTTCAAATTTATTAAGGTATAGAAATGTGTAATTACGACTTGCAGGACAGTTTTATCTCCAGCTACAGTGACATCTTGAGTGGGGGAAAATAAAATGCCTGATTTTTATTCTTAAAGTAGAAGTAATCACTGAAATTTATCATAATTACACAGTTGTTGTATAAGAAGAGTTAAAATGCATAAGAGGTAGTAGAACTGCAGTTGAACACTGCGGGTTGAGGTTTGTAATTTATTGCTATCCCTGCCCCTTTAGCAGAGTTAACTTTTTTGTGGTGCATGTTTGTTTTGAATGTAACAACTTTCAGAGGTGCAGACCATTTTTATTGTGAAGCCTCCATCTGCACTATGTAAAGGGTCTTTGTTATTACCTGCCAGCATAATCCACCAAGAGAATACCCTGTATTAAAAAGAAGCTGTGTTGATCATTTTTTTTACTCCTCATTTGAACATTTATATGACTTCAGTGGCTGTTCCCTCTGTCTTCTCTCTAAGTAATCCAGTTCAATGCCCTAAACAACTAAAAGGGTTAAGGAAGGACTTTTGCATTGCAGTCAAGAGAGGGATTGAGGAAGAGAAGTGGTGAAGACTGTGTTTTAAGCTGCTTTTTACCCCTCACAATCCCTGGAGGTTGAGAGGAACTATCACAGTAGCATAAGAGGGTCCCAACTCCCTGAAACGCAGATTCTGCTGGTGACCCCAGGGCGGGTACCAAAGGAATGAGGAGATAGACTGAGGAAATTGGTATTTAGTAAGAAGAACCAGTTCTGCTTAATTTTGCAAGTATAAAGGCTGGCAATGTAGTGTAAAGACTCAGAAACAGGATGCTAAACAGAGAACGCAGAATATGTTACCTTGAAAAAAGAGTAGAAGGGGGAGAAAATCGATCTGGGAAAAATTGGACAGTTTTGTTCTTTTGCTTTCAGGTAATGGATGTTGCGCGCACGTGCAATTTGGAATCCTGTAACCTTGAAATTTTGAATTTTTTAATTCAGTGCAATTCTTCCTGCATCACAGATTGGCAAGGGCATATTTTTTAACATGTGAACTGAGAAGATGCCAGAAGTAACACAAGGAGCACTTGAATCAGAATTCAAAATGCAAAAGGAGCTCTTACTGTTTCTAATGAGAGTTCAGGCATTATTACAGTTTTTCTGTAGAAAGATCATTTCCCACAAGATGAAAAAAGGTAATCTAATCAAAGGCTTTATTGCATTTTGGGCAGTGAGAACTGTAAACAGAGCCCTGTACTATGGCAAATGAACATACAAAAAATTTGCAAGGAACTGTTTCAGCTGTAAAAGGTAGTCTAGCTATAAGAGCTTTCAGATACCATTCTAAACAGTATGCCCTGTTAGCTTTATGTACAGTAAATTTATTTCTTTAAATAGATCTGGCAAATAGTGTTTATTTCCCTTTAGTCTCCTTTGCTTCCTCTCCTTTTTTTGTTCCACTGCAATCTAAAGTCAGCTGTCTTTTTCTTATCCTTTCTTTTTTTTCTTCAGTCATTCACAGGTAGCATCTGCTATTACTCCCTTTGGGAGCACACATTGCAGCTGCTTTTTCTTTGCAGCCTTTCCTGTTGCACAGTCTCTTTGCATGACCTTCATAGAAAGAAATTACTAATTGCTATGCAGAAATACACTCTAAAAAACAGTAAAAAAAACCTTCCATTTATTTAAAAGGAAAACTGTACCAGTTCCAGACAATTATCCGTCAATAATGTATTTTCAGCTAATCAAAGACCACTTTTGTCTAGTTTTTTTGGTTCCTTGCAGATATCATATATTTGCTTATATTGAGAATATTTCCTTATGGTAAAATGAAGTAATAATCTCTATAGTGACAAGTATGACACCACCTGATCTGCAAGTGGTGAAGCTTGAAAGGAGTTATTCCTAGGTAGGAAATGAGTTGTAATAGAGCTGCAGCTGAAATAAACATTTCCCTTTTTTAAGTCTGTAGATAATTATATCAAAATAAGATTAAATTGCTTCAAAGTATGACATTCAAAATTAATTCTACCAAGTGGAACTTTTCATTTGAGTGGATCTTTATCGCTGCACACTCCAGTCTCCTTTTATAAGATGTTTATTTTCATATCTTTAGTATACGTTCCGGCAGCATCCCTACCAGAACTGTGTCCACAGCACTGCAGATAGCGATTAACATTTCGGTATGGGATCGCAGCTCTCTCATTTATCCCCCTGCTCAAGTTCAGTGTCTCCTATATATCTTCATTTAAACTGGTATTATTTCTTCCTCCTCCTACTATTTTCTCAGTTCTATCTGTAATCTATATATTCTAAAAACAGTTGCCCATATATTCCCTTAAGCTTATTTTAAAAATAAATGTTTGTCAGAAAGTACAGGCCAGTCTGGTGGCACTCACAACCTTTGCGAAATTCTCACTGAAAAATGTTTTGATGTGCTGCTCACAGAAGCACATACCATTACATTATAACCAGCAAAAATATTAAAAATTTGAATAACAATTTATGTGAATTTCCAGTAGATTGGTATGTAAGTTTATGTTTGTACATAGGTACAGATGTATCCACTCATCTGGCAGTCAGCCCTGTGATTGTACAAAGTATGACAGGGCAGTCTGAGTCCGTGATACATCAAAACTTTACGTAATAAAAATGACTTTAAATAGACCTATGTACTAGTTCTTAATAAGGTCGATTTATAAAAACCAAGACATTTTTCCTTACTAAAGATGAATATTTAATTTAGAAACATATATTTTTACTTTGTGAAACTATTAATATCAATTAACATTCTTTTTTTTTTTTTTTGGTTCCTTACCATCAGTTTATTAGATTAAATTTAAAATTTCCCAAGCAGAAGTAATCTATTTTCAGCTTGAAATTAAATCTTGAGCTAGAAGAGAAAAAAACTGTGAAAGGTTTATTGGTATCTCCAAACCCATTTTCGTACTAGAAGTCAGCTTCAGCAATCAAATCTTGTCCACCTGCTATAATTCTAAAGGTGCATGTTCACTGTTATTTCTGTCAGGTGCAGTAATACTTCATTCTGTCTTTAATTAATTCTTTACTGAAAGAAAACGTTGCTATATACTTTAATTTAGTCATTAATCTATTTTTGTTTCTTTTTAAATAAATTCTAACACAACAGCAAAGTGACATGTGCAGTTATCAACTATTACCAGTATTTTTGATTTGGTTAGATGGGAATAACAAAAATCACATGTCAGGAAATTGCATGAAGTTTTTGGTTTCTGAACATGGCTTTAGGTAGTTTATTTTTGACAACGCCTAAGTAGTCTGAAAGCTTTTTCCCACAAAATTATTGTGTATTTTGAACAATAAGGCACCCTATTATGATCTAAAATCAGTTTTATAGAAATACAAAGAGCAATCTGGAATATTCTGAAAGTTTTCCAATTATTTCTATCTTCGGATTAATTTCATATGCTTATGCAGCAGGACATTTCACAGCAGGGTCTTTGAACCCTGATCTATCACTTCCTTAATTAGCAATTCAAATATTTTACACCCAAATGGGCTAACTAAAAAAACATGTTATAAATAACATTATTTTAAAAAACATTGCCCAGATATTCCACTGTTAGTTTCCCAACATGACAGAAAAGCTGTCTATGATGCGCTTGGAACATGCAGCCACTCGATTTGCTTGACATCAACTCAGCCTCTCTAATTCTTTCATCTCCCGCAGTGGGCTCTGTGGTTTGGATGTGTTAAGAAACTGTTTTTTCCCACCCTTTCCCCCTTCATGTTTAATTTCTACTTTTTATAGGATAAATTAGGTGGGATTTGTTTAAAGTACAGGAATTTTCATTATTTATTGCTGCTTTACAGTTTATTTATGTTTTTTGGCTGGTACCCAGTGATCAAGCAAAGGGATTGAGGCACTCTCTGAGCCAATAATAGGTTCTGGAGGCAGGTACAAAATTGCCATTACTAAACGCTTTGCACTAATATTAATGGAAGTGTTAGTATTTTTCAAGGTGATGTGCTTGGTGCAAAAAAAAAAACCTAATGAGTAAAACCTGTAGAATTCTTCTGCTGGTGCTTCTACTTTACAGAGATTTTTTTCATGCTTCTAAAACAACCTTTACAGACGTTTAAATGGGAACAAACAACTACAGTCAATACTTTCTAACACTTTTTATTTTTTAATTTTGGCTTATCTGTTAAAATTTCTCTATACTGATATTTCTTTTTCTTGTATGTATTGCACATTCACTGATGGTTCTGGATCTCATGATTCCAATAGAATAAACCAGAACACCAATGGATAACTGAATGTATAGTACTAGCCTTGTTCATCCTCGCCCTAAGAGTAACAGCTTACTTTCTGTGCGGGTTTCCAGTTAATGAGCTCCTCTGCAACATCTTCATTGTTTTCACGCTGTTCCTCTCACGAGGCACGGCTGGATTCTGTAATCAGTGACCATACCTCGCTAACTGCACCCCCTTCTGGCTTTCTGACTAGGAGATCTATATAATTTCCTCTGGTCAGTTTTTTCTAGAAATCTCAAAGAGGCTCTATTTTTGATAGATAATTTTGGAGGAATTCTTCTGGGAGGAAACTCATGGGACTTTTTGGGGAATGCCATATAGACTCAGGGGCCTAGCGTTGTTCAGTACACTGAGTCAGATCTTTTGAATATGAAGTATGCTCACGTATAATTGTCATTAAATTATTTCGATAACCAAATCTTTTAAGTCAGAATTAAAATAAATGGAAAATATGGGAGCTGAATGCAGCATCACCATTAAAAGTGCAACTCCCTAACCTGAAATTGCTCAAAGTGGAAAGGGAAAGTAGTAAAAGAATTTTAAAATGGAATTTCTTTTTTTAGGTCTTTTCAATATTTTTACAAAGTGTACAGTGTGAACGGCAGAGAGTTGCAGCAGAACTAACCATCATTACTGACGTATGTTAACCTGTGTTGGTTTGGCTGTACTTTCTCTGAGGTTATGTTAGCTCACACTACCCATTTTGCTTTATAAGCAAAGCCAATACTGAGAAAAACAAGCCAGCCAACCCGTAAGACAGTTTTCAGGCTGCTCTGATTTTCGTCTTTGTCCTTCATGTTTTACCAAATGGTACCTTTGGTGTGAAACCATGTGTTTCTGCAGGCCATCGAGACCCACCTCATTCGGAAATCAAGCGGGGGGCTGACCTACATCGCTGAGTGGAAGGGCGGCCTGCTTGAACACAAGATGGGGCATCTGACTTGTTTTGCTGGAGGCATGTTTGCTCTAGGAGCAGATGGAGCACCTGATGACAAGACAGGCCATCACATTGAGCTCGGTGCTGAAATTGCTAGGACTTGTCATGAATCCTATGATCGTACAAGTAAGTACTGTATGACGGAGATTACTTTCATAATTCTGCTTTGTAGAGGCAGCTATCAGTATAATTTGCATAACGGTCAATTAAAGTTTTATTATGCTGAAAACTCTTCATACTTTTTTTTTTAAATGCTGTTTGCTCCAAAAGTAACTTTAAGAATGACAAATCTGTTAATAAATCTGTGCACTAGAATCATGTCTGCTCACTGTAGTAATTAACATGACACCTTTTTATTTCATTTCGTTGACTTCTATATAGCCGACTACAAACAACAGAGGGAGCCTGTTCATTTATGCATCACTGTAGCTATTGACCAGGTTTTACCCAGAAAAACTTATTTTATTCTCAGTTCTGTTTGTGCAATGCTGCAAATAATAGAATTGCACAAAGAAAGTGGAACTCTGTGCAGGAAATTTCTTTGGATTCTTTCATCATCTTGAGAAAACGACCCTGGCAGCATTTCAGGTCCCAGAGTGTATTTTCAGTTTTTGATATGGAAAAGTAAATTTCTTCATCTTTAACAAGCAATATTTTAACTTTTTGCTTGTATGAAGTGTTAGAGAATGCAGATGTTAGAATGTTAGCATCACTGTTCAAACTGGAACTGCGGTGATCTACGGTATTGAGAAATAGCTCCTTTCTGCTGTGGATTATTTCCAAAACGTTAAAGCAGGATGTGCAGCAGTATCTTTCAGAAATTACATACATTTTGGATAACATGCCTGATATTCCATGAAAAGATGCTTGATTTGAAAGGTTACACAATTTTAAACTTTTTTTAATGCCTGTATTTTTGCCTTTATTTTTTATGTTGGCTAGGCATGAAACTGGGACCAGAAGCCTTCAGATTTGATGGTGGTGTTGAGGCCATTGCTACAAGGCAAAACGAAAAATACTACATCCTCCGACCAGAAGTCATAGAGACCTACATGTACATGTGGCGGCTCACTCATGACCCAAAGTATAGGCAGTGGGGATGGGAAGCTGTAGAGGTAAAGTTTTGTAGGATTATTTTCTTATTAAATCCTAATATCGCGGTAAGCGAGCTATCAAACAATATACCTGGATATTGTTTAGGGATTGGTCCGTAAATATTTGTTTTAAATCAGTAGTATCATCTCTAGATATCCAGAGATTCATTTACTAAATAGATGAAATAAGATCATTTTGACTAAATTAGTCCTGCTGGTATTGTATTTAGAAAAACACCTTGTGATTTCTCCTTCTTAAATACTTTTCAGATCAGGGTCACATTTGGATGTAGTGCTCAGGATGTTAAGTATTGCTACGCGTGAATGGAAAGTGCAAATATGCATCAAATTTCAGCCTTGGACACAGAAATAAGTTTTATGAAGCCTGTTTTCAACAGTAATTGCAATAAAGTGATTTTAATTACAGTGATTAAGGCCAAGATTGAGCAACTAGGTAGGACCTAACATTTTGTGAATGAGTTACTTTTTAAAAGCACAGTGCATCTGGATTGAACTCCATTAATGCTAACAATCTCATCTAGCATTAAATTTCTGTATCCCGCCAGCCTGTGAGTTTCAACTCTAACAATTTCTATTTGTCTAACATGAGTCTTCCAAGAGGGCAAGTACTCCAGACTGCAAAACGTTGGTGTGCAAAATCCATTAGTTCCCTTAATTCAGTGGTTAATTGCTCTTATTGTTAAAGCTGAGAGGCTTTGGATTTACCTTGTTTCATCTGCTCGGCATGGGTTCTTATTACACTTCTAGAGTTCACACAGCCTCATTTTTTCCTCACATTGTTATTGTACATATTAAATTATCTACCTTTCATTCTTCCTTTGGAATTTATAAGCAGACTGAGCTCTTCATGTAAGATACAGAAAGCTGAAGAACATTCTGAGGGGCTCTTCCTCCTCAGCAAAAACAGGAAAAAACTGAAAACAGAACTCTGTGCAGTATTTCATAACTGGATTTATTTTGTGGTCATCTTCTCTGTAGGTTTACAGTGACCTTTCACTATTTTACAGAGTTGTTGCTTTCTAGGATTTAAAAAAAAATCCTGTTTTTTGATTGGACCAACACATCTTGTTTTTTTTGAATGGCTCTCGTCCACTAGTTGCAGAAGATTGTCACGCAATTACTGATCCCTGCGGAACCTTATGAGAGAGCTGTTACTGGCTTATGATTCCATAGTTCTGGCTGCGTGACATCTGCCAGTTACCTGGTTCCCTCAACAACAGCAATAACAAAAATATATAATTTTATTCAGTAATCACAGTACAAGAAACCGAGTTGAATGTTGGGCATAAAGAACTGTGGGTTTGGTAATCAGATACTCTTGAAGAAAGACATTTATGGCAAAATCTGTTTTTCTGTTGTAAAAAGCATTAACTATACTTCTGCTCTTTAACTCATCGTTCTTTGAATATTGTCAGCAGTATTCAGTATTCCATATTTGCAGGCAATACTGATATTCAGCTAGGTAGACTGTAGTTATTTAAAAAATCTTACTTGCCTTCCGTGGGTTTTGGCTGCATCTGCCCTGAAACCACATGGTTCTGAGCTAATGATTCTAAAACAATTAAAAGAAAACAAACTCCAGTTTAGAATTCTATTCCTTTGTTTCTTATTCGCTACCACCATCCATAGGCACATGCTTTACTATTGGAATCTTCCCAGGCAGATTACAATTGGAATGTTTAACATCTCTGTCTGTGCAAGTCCATCCTACCAGGCTTCAGTAGTGCAAGTTATAGTACATTTCTTCTCTAGGAGATGTTTTCCTGCCCCATTCTTGCTGCCAGTACTGATAACATTGTTCTAAACAATTGAAATGTTTTTCTTGTTATTATTCTTCACTCTGTTGGTTCAGTTTGTTTGTATTTAATTTGCGTGTGTACACTCACTTACCTTCTTAGCACTCTCCATGCGTTCCTTGTTAAACATCCTTGTAGTTACTCTAGTTGGGCTCTGATGTAATGGATCAGAGCCCATGTGTGGGAGATGCAGCTGGCCCCATTCTGTGCATTCCCATCTTCCGCTGTCCTAATCTGCAGCTGAGTGTTTCACAAAAACAAACCCTGCAAATTCACAGATGTTATAGAGTCAGTTGTAGGCTTCAAATATTTTTTCTTTTTTTTTCTTTTCTTCTCTTAGAAGACATCCCTGATGTCTTCGGTAGCCTGCATAGTTCTACATGATGCTATGTTATTTGTTCCAGCATGTGTCATGATAGCTTATCAAGACCACTTCTGCTCTCTCCTCCTTCTTATTCCTGTACCAGAGAAAACATTACCCCATCCCAATATTACTGAGGAAATCCCTGACCTCTGAATCAGGGGTTTTAGCTACCAGCAGCAGTTTCATGAAAAGGAAGCAGAGACTGAAACAAGAACAAAGGGAAAACAATCAGACCAATTGCCCTTGTCTGAAAAAGCTGTTTTTACGTGCTTCCTGACACTGGCAACAGGAAGTCGCTTGGTTTGTTTTCTAGTGCCCTTGCGGTAGGGAAGTAGGTTGCTTTATTAAGTGGTCATGAGTCCTAAACTCTCTAACATCTAGCACAAGCCTATTAATTCTTATTCTAACTTTTATTCACTTAAAATATGCTTTTTCCTCTACATTTTTTCTTTGGAAACTTGCTTTGCTGCTTTAGCTCAATTCCAAGATTATGCTGTATTTCAGTAGATGAAGAAAATGCAGTTATGACTGACATCAATATCCACTGTTACTGAGTCGGAAAGATTTTATCAGCTCAGCTCATGAAAGTCTCCCTTTCTGCATTGTAAATGTGGCACATATTTTGAAGTCTTTGCACTGTTGTTTTTTCTCCCTTGTGATCAGCCAGTTTGCAGTCCATTTGATGTGTTCCATCGCTAGCATAGCTGATCCTAGCCACCCTCATTTTCTGAAGACAACCAATTTGAAAGGTGGTTTATTGTTTCTTCCCACCCGCTACTCCCCACTCCAGGTGTGAAAATTACTGTGAGAGTGAAGGTGTGGAGACAAAAAGACATTGTTGCCAGTTAAAGGAGGGTGATACCCAACGGCCTTTATATTGCGCTAATACCACACGTGAATGTTCCTTTAGTAAGTGCAAGAGAGCTCTGAGGGGTTAAGGTGCTTCATATTTGCACCAGGTAGATGCCACCAAGTAGCTTATGTGGTGCAAATGAACTTCTTGGTTTAAAACATAGCAGTCTTTTCAGGTGCTTCTAGTATATCTCACTAGAATGGACTGTAGCGATCCTCATGAAGAAGGCTCTGGCTACATGGTAGAGCACGTCAACTCAAAAGCAATTTGCTTTTGTTTTACCTCACTCTGGTTAGAATGCAAGTATTTTCTTGAAAACGTAGCCTTATCCTTCAAGTTCAAGTTCTCCTTCTCCTGGGCCTTGGAAAACATAATGTTGTGTTTGACATTGAAAATCTAGACACAGATTCGGCATTTTGAATTCATCACAGGTTGAAGTAGATGAGAAGAAAGGAGTACCAGCCAGGGGAAATTACTTGTTTAACCTTCAGTATATTTGTCACTTATTAAAAGTGTCCAGGAAAATGAGCTAAAGATACACAAGGAAGTACAAATAGGCCTGTTATATTTTAAAAAGAATAGCTGCTGGAGAAAAGTTCCTTTTAAATATATAATAGACAGCTTACTCTCCAGTGAAAACTATGGAGACCACTTTTAGAAACTATAGATACCACTCTTTTAATGCAAGCACCTATCTAATATAAATCTAGAAAAACAGCAAAGTATATTAAATAGTATAACTGCATATATCTTATACTGTTCTGTCACGAGATACATGTTCTACTTATTTTTGCCCATCTGTGTACACCCTTCATCAATCTCTTTTCTCTTTCAAAATTAGCTGGGCATATATAATATGTTTTTTCTGTGGGCAGAAAAGAAATTATATTTCTGAGAAGGTCTGTGTACCTGAGTCCTTGGCAGTGTGTTTGCTCTTTGTTATTGTAAAATAGGAATCAATCATTTATATTGCAAATTTTTAATTGAATACATAGTCTGGAAATTAGTTAAAGAAAAACTTTCTTATTCTCATGTCTAAACCTATTGCATTAAGTCTGGCCAGATACTATCTTTCTGTCTACTTCTGTGTATACAGACAAAGCTTTTTCAGAAAAGTATCAAAAAATAGGACCTTCTGCAGAAGGAGAAACTCAGTCACAGCCCAGAGGTTTCTCACTGAAAGGCAAAATTGCAAAGGAAACAAAACAACCTGTACAGAAAATTGAGAGCTGACTTTCATAAGGGCTGCATTTTCATGAATTGGGCACTTGCTTTTTGAGGGAAAGGTGTTTAAGGCCTGAATAGACCAGCACACTACTATTGGCAAAGGTGGGAGTGTTCTTAATTAAAAAGCTAAATGCCTGCCACTTTTCTAATATCGTTGCCTCTTTTAAAGGCAAAGATGCATGGTATTAAAAATCTTTAGAGTTTATCATGGCATTCAACCCTATCAAGGTAATTTTTAAGCACTAAAATATGACCAAGAAAGGTACATGTAACAGGATCTCTGAGGTGCGTAGATAGGTCTGTGATAGAGACAGTACCCTACTAAGAAGAGGAAAACTAAACAAGTTAAAATATCACATCCATATGTCTTCCTCTCTAAAAACTGGTTTGTGTTCATTTCATTTATTAATTTATCATTTTACTTCTCTTCCTAAATGTGAAATTAAACACGTATGCCTGTGTCTTTAACATACATATATATATATATACACACACATACATATATATACATATATATATATATATATAGTTTTCAAGTCGTTCTCAAAAAGTTTGTGAACAATTTTTTGGAGCTACACTGTTATTGTCAAACAAAGAAAAACTGAGAGATGATTCTTTTTGTTAATCTTGCTGAATTTTTTTCCCCTTTCATCTCCTTCAGGCACTGGAAAAATATTGCAGAGTTGATGGAGGCTATTCTGGCATCAGAGACGTTTATAACAGTCATCAAAGCCATGATGATGTGCAGCAAAGTTTTTTCCTTTCAGAGACACTCAAGTAAGTTAAGAAAGTTGGCTTTCATTAATGTAAAGTAGTTCTGTGTATCATCTTTACAGACAAGTGCTTATCGTTAGTATCCTTGGCATTCAGGTAACAAAATCTAACTTGAATAGTAAAGCTCTTCTTTGGGGACAGGAAGCCAAAATGCCTTTTTTTCTCTTTTCTGTATTAATAAACTAAATTCTATGACTTTGGGAAATTATTTAGATAAAGGTATTTGATAGTCATTGTTGAGAATTAAATATCCTCGCTTTGATAGGATCTAATTACATACACCAGCACTAATGAAACAAATTTAGTAGACCGAGGACTGTTACCAGGCTTGCATTGCATATTTTTTGTTTTAAAACTACAGACTAAGGAAAAAAGGAGTCAACTTGCATGGTAAGCTCACACAGCCTGATAAGAGGGAAGAAAAGAAAAGCCTTCATTCTCTATCACTGTCTCCTGATTTTTTAATGAAATAGAGGACTATTTGTCTCGGTCTCTTCCCTTTTTTACTGTGCAAGAGTAAGCTGGAAAGCACAGAAAGAAGTGATTATGCCATTTCAACAGAAAGTCTATTACTAAAGTAAATGGGATATATGAATACATACATGTACCTACGTGGCTTTTTTTAAGACTGAGCAGGGTATATGATAACCTGCCTCCAATTTACCTTTTAGATTGCATATCAGAATTAGACCAAGCAAAGCTCTCAAGGCTTTTTTAGATTTTGCTTTTAAATATCATGAAGCCAGCAAGGTTTCTGACTTGCAGCTGTATAGGCTGAAACCACTTACTAAGGCTGCAGAAGGTTAGTGCCTGAGAAAAGATAAACTTTAATTTGCTAAGCTGACTTTCATTCCTAAGCAGACTTCTATATTAGTGCTACAGTAACTAGTACCCTTATATTGTGACAATAAGAAAATGTTGTATTTGTTTATTATGGTTTTTAATAGACCCAATCCTCCTTAGTAACTGGCTATCCAAGAATAGGCTAATGCTAGAAGTAAGTAAGTAAGTAAAACAGAATTGGACTATAATTCCCCCAACTTGGTATATGTGGCCATTCAAGGGAAAAAAAAAACTTGCCATGGTTGAATACTGTCAAAACAACAGATAATGAATTTAGTAAGGATGAAACAGAAGTGAAGTGATATTTAATGCTGAAAACCTAAGCTTTACTTCTTTGCTGCTGCAGTTGCTATTGCCCTTAGGTCCAGTCCGAGCTGTGCACCCCAGTGCTTTGGGCTGACCATTATTATGCTAGGACTTATGTATTGTGTTTGTTCATTTCAGGCGTGTTTCCACTGATACATTCATCTACAGAAATAGGGATATCTGTTTTTACCTGAAAACTATTTTAGTTTCACCTCGCCAATGTAGTCATGTTACCTGCTCTTTCTTGCCAGGTACTTATACTTGCTGTTTTCTGAGGATGATCTTCTTCCATTTGAACACTGGGTCTTCAACACAGAGGCTCATCCTCTCCCTGTTCTTCACAAAGATGACGGAAATAAAGAAGAAAATCAGAAATAGATCACGATTAAGTTATATTTGGTTTCATTCCTTATATTTCTTTCCAGGACTTGGGCACATGATTTATTTTTAAATTCCTGAGTTAAGTTTTTAAATCAAGTGTTTTGCAGTCTGTTTTCTTTACCAGTAAATATTTATGAATGGACACAGACTCACAGTAAATCTTCATTCGTCTTATCCAGCTGAACCACTTCTTAGAGAAGACATACAACATCACATCTCTCCAGATTTTGTTAGGCTGCAGCGGTGTCTTGGCCAAAAAGAACAGAAGGGTCTGCATGTTACTTGTTTCCTGTTCTGCTTTTGATTTGACTGCAAAATTCTTTCCTCCTCTGTGAGGAGATGTCTGCTTTAAGCTGTAATATTTTGCCATGTTGCAAAAAGCCATATTGAATTAAGTATAAAGAGCTTTTTTTCTTTTTGTTTGTTCTATGTTAATTTGTTTCGTTTGTGTGTCATCGAAGACAAATCTTGTGACTGTGACAGCCTCTTCTTATGCGGGTCTATCATAATTTGGTAAAGTATCTGATGTATTTCATTGTCAGTGAAGTCCACATAGGAGTATTTTCATCTCATGCAGACGCAACTCTGTTAGAAATCGCAGTATCCATTAAAGTTATTCTAGATCATTTTTTATCAATTTAGCGCATTCATTAGCGGACCTTAGTTTTCAGGGTTTGCTTAGATTATGGTTATAGACTGAATTGTTTCTTCCTTTTCATAAGTGGAGTTATTCTCAGCTGTTTAGTCAGGCTAGCATTGAGTAAAATAAGACAGTCATTTCTCAGTAAGTAAGGGAGTCTTTTCTTCTTCTTGAATTTAGTCGAGTAGCTTTCATATGTTTGGACAGTAAAAGAAAAAACAAAACAAAACAAAAAAGTCAATGACATTCTTCTCAAAACTGAGCTGAGAATTATTCCAGAGACAATTTGTTTGGCTGTTGGTGACTTTCTCAAACGTTCAGATTAGTTCAAACTGACATAAGCCCTGTTGGTTTATTGTCACAAAGCAATTTAGTGTATTTACATGAAAAATAAAGATATATTCAGATGCCTTGAAGAAAACTCATCTCCTTAAAAAAAAAAAAAAAAGTAATCTTTCAGTGTGGAAGTTCTCCAGCACAAAATTAAAATTTTTGAAAGCACTAACTCTGCCTTCTATGAGTGACAGAAATACAGCGTGTTTAACAATATTCCTCAGATCAGAGGCCCAGTTGCTAACAGAGGTAACAGCTTTGCCAAAAATATTCTATTTAATGGCATCACCAAAGGGTAAAATTCAGGCACAATTAATTCCTTTTCTAGTTAAGTGCAGTTTGGAGTGTTTTACATGATTTTTACATCTATATGTATTTTCATTTAGTAACAGGATGACTTTTATACGTTGAGTAGGAGGCTGTAACACCTGACTTCCCATCCTGACAAAGCACATTAGTAACTGATTCAACTGCGGCAAAACAAAAATGGTTCTGAACAATGATCTTCTTTAAAGTTATTTAATGAGATCTCACATGTCCAGCGTAGCTAATCGTAGCTCTGGAAGCATCACCGAGTGCATTTTACAGAAGGAGAGTACTCCTTTCTCCCATATTGACAGAGATCTGCAGCGTAGGCTTTTCTTAGGTAGAAACCAAGAGCAAAGATGGCTGGCTAGGATTTTATATATAGCGGCTGACCCATTACCTTTGCATCCTGGAGTGGGCAGAGACAGCGCTGCCCACCCGCTTCCACGGCAGAGCAGGGAGCACCTGCCACGGGAGCAGCCAAAGACATTTATGTAGGGGGCAAAAGGGTCTGGGGCGGCGCCGCTGCTGCCGTCGCAGGGCTGGCAGAGCTGCGCCTTTGCGTTCGGAGACGAGCAGAGGGCCCCTGCTCAGCCTGCGCAACCCACAGCGGGGAGAGCTGCTACGAGTGTGTGTGTGCATCTGCCTAAAGTGAAGCCTGCTCGCATGGACTCAGGACTTTTTGCTTTAGTGCTATGATTAGTTCGGAAAAAAAAAAAGTATGGATACTCTCAAAGGAATGAGAGTAATGCACCTCACAGGAACAGTCTCAGAACGCGTGAGGATGAAGTTTTGGCTCTCCTCTGTTGAAAAGCAGAGCTCCTGCTTATTTTGATACTCCAGAATTTGTATCTTTGGAGGACTGCCGTACTTCTTGGTGTTTCTTCAGAAACTATTTCTAAGGGATCATTTTTTTCCAAGTACCACAGAAATTATCATCACTGTGGAATAAAACTAAATTCTCTTCCCCCTTTAACAAAAAAAGTAGTAATATTTACTTTTGTCTTAATTATCTTTATCTCTGGGGTCATTTGCTGCTGCCTACCATGGTTGTGCACGTGCTGCTGTAGGCCTCATATCAGTTAAATAACTAGCTCAGAAAAAAATAGTGTGTTTTATAAGCCTGTTTTTTATATGGTTTTCCTGACCACAGTCTGCTTCCCTCAGCTGTGTCTAGTGATCTTGTGCTCACTTAGTAAGTTTAAGAGAAACAATGGAAAACCAGATACCTATTTTCCTTGTTTCAAAAAGCAGGCAACAAACACGAAACTCTTGTATGCATTGAGTCCTATGTACTTAGATATCTAAGTGTCATGACTGTTTCCTCATAATACGAATATTCAGGTTTGTTGTTGTTTTGTTTTGCTTTTTTTTTTTGAGTTTGGGAGTTATGATTTGCAAGAGCACAAATTTGATGTGATTGGTATTGGTATTCAGGTTGTATGTACAAACTGCACTATACTGTACTTTTTGTAAACTAATGTAAGTAGACGAGAAGATTGTACAACGTGTAGATCTGCCAACTGTAAGAAAAAAATCTTTTCATAGACTGAGAATATATTGATTTTTCTTCTTTTTTTATTTTTTGAACAACCCTAAAACACCAAAGTTAGAGCAATTGTTTTGAAACAGTATTTAGCAGTGGTTGCTAGATTGTTGCGAAAACACTCATTCTCTTTCCCATTCACTTAACCAACTGTGTGCAAGTGGCTCGTGGTGATCACTGCATACCCGCGTACGTGGTCGTTCATAAAAGCAAGACAAATTGCTTTACTGGTGGGGAAGGGAGGACATCTTTGCAGAAACACACTGCCTGTACTTTTTCCATTTCTTTGTAGCATAATAATGCAGATTACTCTACATATGTTAAATCCTAAGAAGTGAATAATTTTAAATGGCACCCACGTTATTTCATGAAAACAACAACATTGTTTTGATAGTTTGTGAAATAAGTATTACATATATGTGCATTGTACACAGATTTTTGCAATGCCCAATCGTTCACTGTTTCTATGGTGACTTCATCATACATACTGTCCATTTCTTTGATACATTTAAATTGTTTTTGATTTGTACATAGTCCATTTAGTCTTTTCACCTTTATATAAACTCTGAAATTATGGAATACATAATAGATCGAGATGCTTAATTTTTAAGAACTTATATTTGTAAAAATTTCTCTATTGTGAATAAAGTCTTTTAATATTATCTCTTCAATTTGTTTTAGTTTTTTCTAAGTGTATTGCAGAAGTAACTGCAGTAATCTGCTACACAGTCCTGTTTGGCTGCTTTCTCATGAATTTTGGTGAGCAGATTGGTTTACATAATACAGATTAGTACTCTATTTACTTGTTAGGATACTGTTGTTAATAGTCAGTTCATGTTTCTCACATAGTGTACAGATTTACTATCACAGAGATCCATTTCCAGAAGTTTTTACTAATAAAGACAGCCCTACCAAATGTATTTTAGTAAAAAGTAAGCTTACTAATAAAGAGCAGGAAACGGGGAAGACAGAGGTGGCAAGTAGTAAGCAAAATGAAGGTCAGTCACTTAAATTCATATTCCACACAAGACACGTGGGCTTCAGCTAAATGCTGTTTAGGAAGAAAGACAGGAGCTGAGATGACAAGGCTGTCACAGTGCCCAGGGTTACATGGTCATGTAACCAAACACTACCCTTAGTCTATGCTCCAGAGGAGGTAGGAGTAGTTGTCATAGGAACTATAACTACATTTTGTGACAGGAGGATGAGTCATCAAAATCTTTGATCTAGACGGTGATTTAATGGCCACACCTCATAGATGAGCAGGTTTGTTTCATGTTTAGTAGAAAGCATCACTGACATCCAAAGATAAAAGCGAAATAAACTACTGTGATTTTAGAGAACAGTTTCAGAAGTCTCAATTCCTGAGAAAGGACTTATTCATCAGACCTACTCAGAAAAACTTTGAAGGTAGTGATTAGTCAGATGTGGTGTCTAATTTTTGACCACATGTGCAGCTATATGCTATAGTGTGCAGCTATATAATGCAATCCTTCAAGTGGTTACAATACTGTCACTTCACGGTAGCTGTTTTTCAGGACCACACAAAGTGCTACTAAACAAACTAAACATGACCTAATGCAAATCTTAGTGAAGCACATTATTCACAAGAGACATAAATACAAGTCTGGAGTAGAAGTTTGGTGGTGACATGCAGATTTGGCCTCTTGCTTGAGCAGTAATTGGATGTTTGGTTTGCTTTTCTGCAGGGGGAAAGGAACTAGTAGTGAGGTGAGAATGACTAGGTCAAGAAAAACCAAGTATTTGCCCCATTGTCTGTATTGCTGTATAGCCTTGCTCTATCACAGGAGTAACTCCACTCGTGTGACGCCATCTGCTATGGGAACAGCTCCTCAGCTGGTCTGCCTTAATCTTAGGCTTAGTCTGTCCTGGTTGATCTCGAATGCTGGGGGAAAGATTATGCAGCGAAAAAAGCGGTCTACCAAACCCAGAAAATGGCCCCCCACCCCGACTCAGCGTGCCTATCTGAACACTGGAAAAACACATAAAATGCAGGTGTCTGCTCCCTTCTGGTTTTGTTTTTAGTTACATGATTGGTGGATGGCAAAAGTCCCATGGCTGCAGAACAGTTCCAGTTAAAGAATAACAACAGGGCGTTAGTATTCAACGGTGCTTCAAAAGCTATGGGTTTGTCCCTCATTTCTCAGGTATCAGCTCCGCAATCTGCATCAGCTCTCATCCTGTGATTAAAGCCACTATCATTACCCTTCCCTTTGAGAGTCCTTCTGTGAAACTTTCATTTACTCTCCAAACTCTGCACATCCACTTTCTGACTGATTTGTAGAAGTTTATTTGCCTTCCATAGCTCAGATAGTGACAGCTTACAGGAGGACCAAGACCTCTCTCACTATTGATCTTTTTTCCTCTTCTCACTTAAATTGTGCATTGCTGTCACACCAGAGTAGCACCGAGCTACCATTATTCTTGAGCGCCTCAAGCAAAAAAAAAAAAAAAAAAAAAAAAGAATGAAAAAGAGGGAAAGGGAAAGAGGAGGAGAGGAAAGGAAAGGGAAAAGAAAAGAAGTCTTATCGTAGGAAACACGAACATGCCAGAAGAGCCCAAAGTTATTTCAGCAGTGTAGGACAGTTAAAGGATTATGATGCTACAATAGTGATCCTACAGTACGGCCCTCCGGCTATGGAAAAGGCCAGGCTTTTGGTGTAGTGGCCAGCTGTGGCACTGGCTGAGCTCTCATCTGGCATTGACCTTCAAACATGGTCAAAGTTTTCCAATATTCTTTTAGTGCTCTAAGATCTCACATCTGTGATCCTGCCCCTCTAAGCCAGCAGTTCAGATGTTATAATCCATCTTTTATCTCTAGTCAGAGCCTACCAATAATTTCTACCTGTTAAACACTCTCTCTTTAATAACCACTACATTTCCTCCTAACCAACTTTCTATTTTGATGCTTGGTCTGTGAGGGACCTCAGTTGGCATAAAACATTTCTGGCTTTGGTCTTGCTTTTCTTAATCCAGCATTTTATGTTTGCTACTGGGGACACAGGCTCATTCACTCCATTCTGAGTATTTAAACGTTCCTGCAGGCCCCTCATAGCAGTGAAAGTTGACCATTCTCAGAAAGGCACATTCTCAGAATTAGCTCTTGTTCCACTTGCATCCCGTATGTCAGCGCTGCTTTCTCCTAACATGTTAAACCCCTCAACTTCAAAAACATCAGATTTAAAGTATGTTCATATCTTTGCTTCTTTTACATTTGCTATGTCCAATTGTATAGTCAGCCCCATTTGAAAAATTGTTGCTATACACTGTGAAGAACTATATCCTTAAGCTTTCTTTGTCCCTTTCCCTCAACTTACAATACTCTATTTCAAGAGTATGGTGCACAGAACTGCATAATATAGGGGCAAAGTGATGGGTGATCAAAACTCTACCAAAAGCTGTACTTACAAGGGTTTTGTTGCTTGCCTTTTTTTTTTTTTAATAACTTGATTATCTTTTGGCTACAGCTTTCAAAATGTTCAGCCACAGTTACTTCGTTCTGTTTGCTTCTGGTTTTCATGCAATTGCCACTTCATCTTGTATGGGCACTGGTGTGTTTCAAATGCCTTTCCTTCGAAATTTGCATTTAACTTGCCAGTGCTAACAACTAGCCAAACATATGCCATGTTTTAAAAATATATATTTTTTTAATAAACTTTATTTTACTTTAAATTTTGAGCAACAATTCCATGGTACGTAAATAAATAGAAACAGAGTTTGCTTTAAAAATACATTTTTTCATGTGCAGTTCCAGTCATCACAGTTTATATAACACCTGCTAATCTACAGCTGCCTGAGAGTTACGGGATTTGTCTCAGCTATCCTTAAAGACACCACTCAGAGCCAGCAAGGGCAGGAGCAGTAAATTAAGCCTACAACCCTCCATAGCCATTCTAGGCAGGAACTGGATACACACCAGACTGCAGGAGACAAAGTGGTACATAATGACACAAAACACTGCAAAAGGGTGTAGTATGCCATTTCCTTGGAAGGAGAGGGAGAAGCGACTCAGACAACCAGCTCAAGTGTCACAGAGCTCCCTTCTTTGCATTTCAGTAACCAGAGTGCTATTCCCTGATGTTTTGCCCACGTAAGAGGCTGTCTGCCCCCCACCTGCTTCGCTGCCCATGCATGTCACCAGGTGCCCAGCAGCACGGGTGTCCCTGCAGCCTTTCCTGCCCACCCGTGAGTCACTGCCGGGAGGCAGACCCATGTCTGGGCCAAGACCGAGCCCCCTTGGGCCCTCCCCAGTGATGCTGCTGATCGGTAGCTGCCTGCCAAAAGCCTCTGTCTGCAGCCTCTCACAAGTAATCCAGCAGAGTGCTGACTCTGATGCTTTAGCTTTTTAGTTTGGTCTCATACAACAAAAGGTTTTGACTACTCTAGAGTCTTCCCCATTGAATTTAAGGTTGCATGCCTTATACTCAAGACTGAATGCCTTCTATGCTTGCCAGAGTAAACTGAGAGCTGCCTGGGTGTGTAACACAAGTGTGATAAGGGAGAATCCTCTGTTCCCTGCTGTTACATGGAAAACTCATAGCAAAGCTAATTAGGGGAGTAGATTTCCTAACAGTAAAAACCTGTATTTGCCTGGAAATGCACCAATTTCTGTGTCACTTTCAGGGACAAGTTTTTTCTAACCAATGTTGCCTTCTTTTGTTCATCGAGAACAGCCAGAAGCTCAAGTACTCCCTTAGGCAGCAAGAGATGCAGGTCAAGTCTCTGGTCAAAGCGCCACAGAGCCCCAAATACCATCCTGTGGAGTCCCTGAGCTCTTCCTCTGCCCCGCGTGCCCCTGAAGTGCCTCTCAACAGAGCAGATGCAGCAATGCCAGTAGGATGCTTAGAAGTGCTCAGCTAGAATAAAAAGTCGGGTACAGCTCTGTATCACACATGATAGCCAGTAAGTGCCACAGAGCTGAGAGCCGCCAGCGCCCTATGGAAAGCAAGCCTGCCATAGGTGTGCTGGCCTCAAGTCATTTCTCAAGCCTGAGAAACATTGCTATTATATTTTGTTTCATTAGTTTAACAATAAGCAGCAAATTGCCAAGCAGTAGCTTCAAAAAATGCTTTTCCACTACCATTTACAGCGTAAAACCACCTCTAACTACAGTAATCCCTGTGTTCGGGAGTAGCAGTACAGAGAACACAAACTAGAAACAAGCATGAAGAAATCAAAAATGAAATTAGACTAAGCAAAGTGAAGCTCACTAGCAGATAGCTGCTCTGATGATTGCCTAGAAAATATGGGCTGAGCGTTAACTAAACACCCATCAGAGCTGGGAACAGAGCGCTCTCCTCTCTGCAGCGACAAACTCCCTTCAGCACTAGAAGTCCCAGAGGAGACAAGCGTAAGAGTGAGAGTCATAGAAAAAGGAGCCCTGATTTCTCATCAGCAAAGCACAGGCTCTGTTATTACAAATTAATTTCAGTGACTTAGTTCTAGCGCAACTAATGCCAGCAGAAGAATGCAAAGGAAAGAAGGAAAGCAATTAGCAGGCTAAAAGAGTAAGAATTTAAAAGAAAGATGATGAGAGAAAAAAAAAAAAAACCTGAGAGCCTCTAAAGAATAAGAAACTTGTTATTTCCTCCTTCCCTCAAGAAGCACCTTAATACTATAAGTGTCACTGTAAGAATCTGGGTAGACAGAAAACTAATTAAAATACACCTTCATAGTCCAATGGGATAGAGATTGAAAAAGGAGTTTATTATCTTATTGATCACCTCTCTCCTGACACTCACAGATACAAACAAGGGGGCAAAGATAAGACAGGACCTTCATAATGAACGGTTATCTGCCAGGCTTCCCCAAGGTCTCTCAGCAAGAAAGGAGCAGAGCCACGCAAGAGCGCTGCTCCTGATTTCTGTAAGGACTCTTGACTACAATTGCAAGGTGTCTGCAGTGATAGTTCCAAAAAAAAAAAAGTTTATGAGTGAAAGCAGTTGCCGTTGCACCCCCATATGACATCTAGAAAACTACAGGCCAAATATTCCAAAAGTTCCCATGTGCCCCTGACAGCAGCCCACAACATGAGTGCAAGTTTACAGGCCTGGAGAGGGAGAGGATTAGAAGGCTGTTTTGCCATTTGTTTGGCTTTTTATTAAGTCCACCATTATATAAACCAAATATAAACCCACCATTATCACCAATGGTGTGAGGTCAACCCCAACCAGAGGGTCCCGCTGCTATCTACATTCCTCTGCCATGCTGTTTTGCCAGGATCTCAAAACCAATGACCGCGCAAGGCGTTTCTCCTTTCAAATAGAAAGGGTTTTAGTCTGCTTGAGGAAAGTGGATCCTTAGTTAAATTATTTTAGTTTCCTCTGCTACCACCACCACCAAACTTCAATGGAGACAGTGCTGAGCTCATTTCAGCTGTAATGAGCTCAGCCTAGTGATGAAGGATGACACCAAGACATTAAGTTATTATGGGAAACTGAGGCTATACAGAAGAACAATCCTGTCTTTGAATTTGACATTCTTGTCCGATGCTTTTCTCAGATTGAATAACCATTCTAGTATTCTTTGATTTTTTCCTTAGGTCAGAAATTGAATACATTTGTCCAGTAAAGTGCTCTTGTCTGTCTTGCTTTCTTTCAAAAACTGAACATTTCTCAATAAAAAAGTGACTGCACATATAGATTATATTAGTGTTTTATACTAAGATGTATTTACAGGTATAAACAATTCTTCAGCTGTCCACTTCTGCAGTAGAATTTCTACCATAGATCTTAGCATATAATTCCCATTTCCTTCTGTTCCGAGGCAAAAAGGAGGAGGAAAAACTCAGTCTAACACAAAAGCATATGAACATTTTCTGACTAACGAATTAATTGGCTGCCCATGGTCACAACTTATTTGGTGCACTAAATCTGTCTTTATACCGAACTGTCATCAAGGTGAGCTAACTGTGCAAAATTTCTCACACAAAACAAGCATTTTTCTTTCTAAAATAATTTATACAGACAGAAAACCAGCTCCATTTAAGTCAAGAGCAAAATTTCCGTCTATTTTAGAGAAGTCAATTTTTCACCTAGAGAAAACAATTTCATAGAATTTTACATGGAGATTTATGAAGCAGATGCAGCCCAAGGAACACTGTACGAAAAGAAAGCATAGGTCCTCTGTCTTCTTTATATCCTGTGGGTGACCTGTTTTTGAAATGCTGTTATTGGGAGAGATAAACACTATGTCTGGATTTATTCCCTCTGAGTAAACTATCCATTTTCTTATCATTCAAAGTTATGTTGTATCCAGTGAGAACAGATCAGTGACTTAGATTCAGCTGAAGTTTGGCTGGCTGCTTTAATTAAAGTGTGCATGTCTTAACTCGAATGGCTTCAACAAAATTTAAAGCTATCTTTTCTCTGTCACTCACAAATGTCTGTATATATCACATTTCCAGCTCCTTTGCTCTTGCTCTCACAACATTGACTGCCAACATAGATAAAGCAGAGTCTCCACCTTTCATAATTTTCGTACAAAATCCTGCAGCCTGTTTCTATTTCTCAGCAAAGATTTAACACCCAAGCGTAGTAGTGACTTTTCATTTTGTAAGACTACATTAATTTTGAAAAATACACTGCAGAATACTTACAAGCATGCCATAAATATTATGTATTAAAATAAAAACTATGCTCGTCAAATAAGAGATCATTTTGAGATGCATTATTAATAACAACTATTTATGCTCTATAATGCCATAATTGTAGACCAAGTCATAGAGACATGTCTTCTTCCCGAAAATTTTTACAATATAAGATAAATGTAAGTCACCGGTCAATCATTCAAACAAGAAAAGGGCATAGGGAAATTAGTGATGGGTTGAAAGGAAGGTGATGAAGAGACAACCACGGTGACTTTTACAGGCAGAAGCCACAAAGCAGGGCAAGGTGAGCTGTGATAACAATGAAAGACTCTAGCAGGGAGAATATCAAGGAGTGAGAGCTAAGGGGTGTGAGTGCTCCCATGCCAAAATGGGGGGGGGGGGGGGGGCGCGGAGAGAAAGAGAGAGAGAAAGAGAGACAGGTAAAGAAAAATGCAAGTGAGCCACTGGACGCATGACCTCCTTACTACAACCAGAAAAAAACTGTTTCTCAGAAATAGCCCTGTGTCTGCAGGCAGGCGCTCCAGCAGGATGAACCTCCCTCGTTCCAGCGTGTCCGCGGGGCCTCTCCTCCTCCGCGGCACGCGTGGGTGCTGTCTGCCTGAAAGAGCCCAGTTGCTGGCGAAAGTTGAAACTACTCCTGCATCGTTCTCCTTACCATATTGCATTTTACCTACACATTTTGTTTTCACAATGTGTTAAAACAACTAGAGGAACAAACAAAACTAACGCATTAATAAGATTGTTTTCCCCGCTGCAGAGATGGCAGTCAGAGGCTGCTGATTGCTCACCAATATAGCTATCACTCAGCAGTTTCTATTGGTCTCCCGACTGTCTGCTCAGCCTTATCCACTTCCCAGCCTGCTTGCATCCCTCATTGGATTTGCCCTTTTGCAGTTAGGTATCTATAGACTTTTTTTCAAGTCAATCTCCCCGAGAGATGCACGCAGACCTTTTAAAGGTTACGACGGATAAAGATTTCCCCAAGCCCCTGTGGCTGTCTCCTGCCTGCCCAGACTAGCCTCGGAGCATTTGTACAGTTACCAAAGCTGGAATATGCTTTTGAAATCTGAACAGACTATCACAATCCAGCCTACAAAGTGATAGCGTTAGGACTCAGCCTAGAACGATCACTGTGTATTTCAACAAGTCCCAGGCCAAAGTTGTTTCTAGTGCTTAGTGACAAGCCCCTGAAAACCTGTAAACAACATCATTTACAGATTTGAAACATGATAAACTGATTAAAAGCACAGAAGAAGCCACATCAGTCTCTTTAGAGTAATTTAGGGAACCAGAAACCCCTCAAAAATGAAATCATAAACAAGATGATCAGTATATGATTTACTGATAATAAAAAAATAATTAAATTTTGTCATTCTGATGAATGCTGTAAGGTTTAGCAATTCCGGTTACACTATAATATCCCAGCTTCAAAGTGACAGACAGTAAAGGCTTTTTATGAATCAGAACGACAGTATAAATAAGTCAACCTTATTGTTTAGCATTCTTAGAAGTGTGAACAAATGCTGAAAGCTGTGTGGTTAGGCAGAAGATGGACATTTTTCCTTTTTAATCTGTTCATACCATTAAACAAACATTCCCAGCACTGTGGAACCACTGAATTTTTTTTGATACTCCCACAGAATTTCTATGAAGCATCCTCTTGCACTTTCTGAAAACAGTGGCTGCGTCATAGCTGGCCCAGTTCATCCTTAAACTCTTAAACGTCATCTCCTCCGTGCCATTGGGAAAAAAAAAAAAAAAAAAGCAGCATCTCCTCCTTCACCGGACATGGGTGAGATTTGTTTGTGTGAGAAGCAAATTGCTCCAAAGCCAATTTATGCAAATTCTTTAGCTATTTCACACATTTTTTGTACCCACCTCACCCTTGCCAGGTCTCTCTCTTGTTTCAGGCCGTCTCTAGACCTCAAAAGTGAGGTCTGTTCATATATGACCACAGTTTACCTGGTGCCAGAGAACAGCCTTACCCATCCTTGCACTTTCTAAACATTTGCGCTAGGAACAAGGGGAATTTTTTCTTGCATAGTTTTCCTCAGCCTCCCCTTTGCTTTCATTTTTAATGGGGAAGAAAGTGCTCCCAGGCACACTTCATTGGTACTTTCAGTCCAGCTTATTTGTCCAAGGAGGTACCTCAGAGGATCTTCTGTTCATGAGTCTTGTAATGCCTAGTCCCACAGGCCCTAATCTTTTTATCTTACTGTTATGTATCTTTAAAAAATATTTGCTTTTCCTTCAGGATTACATTCAACCTCTTTCCTACTCTCTCTCTGTCCCCGGGACAGATCTGGAAGCTGAAACACACTGGTGGAGCAACTACAGCAGCCACAGGAACAGAACGGAGAGCAAAGCTCTTATTCAAACGTGGCAATAGACCAGCACCACACTGGAGTCTTATTTGCTGGTGCTTCACATGGGGAGAACAAAACCCTTTACAAACTAGCCAAGAATTAGATCCATATTTACCAAAAGGAGCATTTACACCAAGCACATAAAATGACTCACCCAAGATTACACAGCCAGGCAGTCAAACCCCCTCAGTGCAGCTGCCAACTCTCAACTCCACTCCGCTTTCCAGCCGCTAAACAATACTCTTCCTCCCACCCCCGTGTAAGACATGAGCCAATTTTACTTTTATGAGACTAAATTACCTCTATTCATCTCCTGTCATGGTAAATGAGTTACTAGTGAATTCTCTCATTTCTCAAAATTTTATTCACAAAGTCTTGTCTTTATAATTCCATTTCGCTGTATGTGAAGAAATACATGCTGTTTATACAAGCATGAATAAATCAGGTATGATTTCCTTTGCATTAAGTTGCTGTTTATTGTACTGCGGGGGAAGATATGAGCATAAGTAGCAAAAAAATAATAATAATTTTAAAGTGTAGAGATTATGGCTAATATTCCTGAAATGAGAGAAAAGTATTTTCAGTTTCAGGAGGTAGATTCAGAGAGGTGTCACCACGGAGTAATAGCTGCAGTACACTTCTCTCAACATGTAGGAGCAGTCAGGATGCCTTCTGCATCTGCCTTTTTTTTTCCTACCAAGGAAGCAAGGAGATAGGATATTCAAAAACCATAGAGATTGCTCCACGTGCAGTTGTGTGCTATCAGGAGTCTACAACATAATGGGAGTTTACGGATACAATTAAATAATTTGAAAGGTGCAAACAAATACTCCAAGGGACATCATGAGGTATTTCATGTTCTTCTTTCATTTGTTTTTAATACTTTTTAATGCTTCCGAGACGCATTTCAGACCTGCCACTGCTGAGCAACCCAGGACCATGCACCATGAGACAGGGAGGCATTTCAGTGATCATGGTCTGACAATGTTCCTGAAAAGCAGAGTAAATTTCTAGTATGATGTGCTTCAACACAGTCATTTAGTCTGTTTGCGTTAGTTTGTCCCTCTCCCAGGGCTTTCTAACTCATCAGGCTGATTTCAACCAAGTTTTTCCTCCAACAATGAAGCATTTAAGTAGCGCTAACAATTACATACCTATAAGTTCTTAAAAATACATGTCTTAGAAAAGGAGAGCCCATTTACAATAGCTACAAACTCTTGATTCTACTAGACTTTGTTTAAAATAAAAAAAGAAAAAAAAGAAAAGAAAGTCAAATGCAGCATGTTGCCTGTCACTGCCAAACGCTTTGCAGGAGGAAAGCTGTGGAGGCAAAAGGAAGTGAAGTAGACCAAGATGCATAACTTCATTAGCTGGGGCATCCTGGAACAAAAATCACCTGGCATGTTCAAAGAGGTAGTCTAGAGGCCAAAAGTGGCCTACAGGACACACCAGTTGAGGGGAATGGGGGAAACCAAAAAAATATATGTATATAGCTGGGAAGGTGGAGCTACTACTCTTTTTCTTTTAGCAAAAAGGAGCTCCATACCTGTTCCAAAAGGTCAAAGAGCCCCATACCTGTTCCACACACCGCTTGGAGCCCGACACCAGCCCAGCGGCCCTGAGAGGCAGCGTGAGGGCACGCAGCAGAGCCCAGGCCTGCGACCGCATCACATCAACGTGGGGAGCGCCCAAAATGTGCCAGATGCTTTTCCCTAACCAGAGGGAGCAGCAATTCCTTCCAGTAAAAGTTTACAGTTTAGGAAAGCAGTTTAGGAAAGCAAAAATGAAAGCTCAATTACTAAATAAGCCTCTTGTATGCTTGTAAGAATTCCACTTTCCTGCCTTGTGGCCTTTTTTTGAAGCTGAATTTTTTTCTGGAGACTTATAAACAGCCACAAGTGGCCACGTCAGCGTTTCTGTAGCCAAAACCTAACAAAATGCTGGTGAGAAACATGCAGAGGAGATAAATCTTTAACAACTGCTTTGCCTTCACCAAGCAGAAATAAGCAAGGCCTTTGGAGGTGTTTAGGTTTGAGTTTTATTTTAAAGCAGGGAGGGGAGGAAGAGAAGGGTGTTTTAGTACGAAATAAGCCCAATGGACTTTGAATTCCCAAGTTCTTAATTAAAGCATGGATCAAAGTAACAGCAAATGCCAACTGGAAAACCTGCATTTACTGAAAAGAGAGACCAGTCCAAAGCCTTCGGAAACCATCACATCTGATAGCCCCACGCGGGACACAGGGTAACAGCACAGATCTGCTCAGCCAGCTGGGCTGTCAATGGGCTTTCATTTCCCCATGTGAGAGAGCAGCAAAGGTGTCGAGCCAACAGACAATGAAAAGGTAGGGTGAGGAGGGCAGAGCAACAGAGAAAGGGATTCATAAGAATAAATTAATTTAGAACATAAAATTAATCCAACAAAATAGAGGAACAGATGTGAAGGGAGTTGAAACTCCTTCTTGGATCATATCCCCTCAACTTTACTACACTCACAATTTGAATGCGATCTTATTTATTCATAATATTGAAACCATATTAATTAAGCAATAAAATATTCCAGACAGCTTATTGTTAGGATTATTTACATAACGTGTGTATTAAAGGGCAAGAAGGAGGAATTAGTGGCTTCATCCTAAGGGGTGACTAAACACTGGAGGAAAAATTCCTGGCTTTTTATACCATGACGCATTCCTTTTCCTGTTGGAGCAATCCCACAAGACAGTTTTACAAAGAACTGTTCTAGTTAAGAAATGTATTTACATGAACAAACATTTGGCTATCTCAAGGCTGCTGTTATCTCCCAAGCAAATCTAAGAAAGTCAGGGTAAGAGGGAGATATAATGACAGCCAAAATCTTTTTACAACTCTGACACCATTAAGTAGCCCAAGACAATCATCTGCTTTAACGACAAGCTGATAATTACAGCTGTAACAGATACACATCCAGATGAGCCACACGAGGAGATTGCCAAAGAGCATATTTCCTTTAATATATCAATAATTCCACTTAATTCCCCTTCTAAGTGCTGTAAGTGGAAGAGGTATCATTCTTTGCTGTGCTATATATCTGATGTATGACCTCGGGCAGCTGACCACAGTTCTCAAGGAATTTTCCTTACCTGCACAGTAGCGGAAGAGAAGTCACATTGCTAACCTCCTCCCGGCCGCTACCTTCTGGGAGCCAGACCCATCTGTTATTATACAGACATGTTGCATTGGACCTGGCTGAATTTTGCTTGTAACTTCTGCATGTCCCAGGTTGCTTATAATTAAAAGCAGGGATGAGAAAGTGTTCATCAACAGATACTTACCAGAGTGTTCGGGGCAACAGACCTTATGAAAGTTCTTTTCACTGTCCACACAAAGAGCCCTCTTACTTTATAACCCTTGTGCTATCTTCAAGGTTAGGGGAGGTAGATCCAGCCCAGCAGGGACTAGTATGAAGCCTGCTCACCTTAAAGCTAGATTCAGTTTTGAGGAACATCACTCTTCTCTGAAGAAGTACTTAACAAGTTCACACTAAGCCACCAGCCTGCGCATTTACTAATGAGACAGCTGTATCTGTGTGCTCCAGGTACTTAAGCTATTTTTTAATCATTTTCTTTCAGAGAGGAAAGTACTACTACCACCTGAGCTTTTTCTCGTAGTTTTAGCCTGCCTAACGCTGCGAGTCAGCCGTTCCCTGCTAAGCAAAGAGGAATGAGAAGATCTGACTGTTGGCTCAGCAAGTACATGTGAAGGAGGAAACTGGGTTCATAACAAAAGTCCTCTCTCATGGACATGAGCTTGATGTTCATTGTAAACATAAGCAAAACAACAGAGATCTCACGATTTTAACAACGTCACTGACTAATTTCACAGGACTTTAGGGCTGGGTGTAAGTAAAAGAACACATCTACAAGAAATAGGTTTGCTTGTTTGAAAAGACTTCCCTTTTCCAAACATAAAAATTTACCCTTATCTTGGGATTGGAAATACTAAAATATTTATCCTCAACACTATCACTCTCGCCGGTCTTCTCTACTTTGCTCTCAAGTGTTTTAGGACAGAAGTTTGTTTTTTTGTGTAGACATAAGCACCTTGCATAAGGAAGATGCAGTCATGCTGGGAACCTTATATATTTGTAATGGTAGTTAAGAGTGAAGATTTCATCCTTGCTGTGGACAAACTTACTTTCTCCATTGTACAGGCTAGACATATCTTTACTCTTGGAAAAGAAAACTACTGATCTGCCTTCAGAGACTAATTGAAGTAAAAAGGTTTCAAAGGTTTGGTAAGAAAAAAATGATTCAGCCACCAGGCCGTTACAGATAATATGCTAGGATGCTGCAATTATTCTGCCTAGCGTTTGATACAGCAGCTCATAAAGATCTTCCTCCCTTAAACAGAACAGTTTCAGGAATGAATAGAAGAGTTTCTATCGGAGCAGAGAATTACCGAACTAACCTGGTTACCTGAGAGGCCCAAGTCTAAAATGCTATTTTAAATTGTGTCATTAGACAATAATGAATTATAATTATTCAATCTGTCTAACCTAACCTCATTACAGTGTCCACTAGGAATAATTATTTCAAAATATCTCTTGCTCTTCAGAACCTAAGGGCACAATTTTTGAGTCTTCCTGAGTTTAGCTCGAATCACTTCCCTAAATTCTGAGGAACTGCTCTGGCTCCCGGCACAAATTGAACCCACCAAAGAACTAATCTTATCTGCAGCAAAGAAACACAGATGGCTACTGCTGCATTAATCCATCTGCCCGACCCCAGCAAACACCATCATGCCATAGCCCATGGCTGTGTCATTTACATTCCTTTCCATCCCAAAGGCTTCTCAAGGTGAGAAAAATCACACCTTTCAAGCCAGGGCAACACTATTGTCACCAAGCAAATATGCCAAAAATCAGGTACTTTCCTAGCCTGTGTAACCCCTTCCTGAGGAAGTGGAAGTGTCATTATTTGCAATTTACAGTTTTCTGTATGGTTTGGAGAAACACTCTTCTCCCTGAAGCCAAACCTCTAGCATACAAAGCTTTTCTAAAACAATGATTCATATGTGGCATAATACTTCATTTGCACAAAGTGGTGCATTGGCTATATTTCTTTCAACATCTTGTCTGTTTTGTGGAGATCAGAATGTACTTAATAAGAAATGTGATGCCAGATAAATAAACTACATAAAGTTCTGGCAATAACGTTAGCATAACTGCAGGAGATGATCAAATTACTGTTAAAAGGGTAACTACAGACTCAGCAATATTTCAGATTCTTTTCACAAGCGTAACGTACACTTCCAACGAAAACGTGTTCTGTGACTTCTGTCCATCAGGTCTTGACTTGCCTAAGTCTTTTTAATAGTGTCCATTAGTCGGTCCAGAGCTGACCTTTATCCTTTCAAGGGTGTTTAACGCCTTCATGAGAAGATTTAGAGAGCTGCCATCCAAAAGGAGCTGAAGTAGAAGGTGCCCTCCTCCATCTTTCATATTCAAAAGCATGGTCAGGTGAGAAAGGACTTATTTTTTTTAATAAGATAAGCGAAGATGCTATAAACAGCTTCTAATGATTGATAGAAATCAGAAATAGAAGCAAGAGTCAACTGGAAGACAGCCTCTCCATGAGGCGTGGGCTAACACTCAGCTCTCCTGCCTGAGGTGTGCTGTGGTTGACCAGTTGCCTCACCAGATAAAGGAGTTACGGGAGGAGGTTAGTAGGCGGCGTAGCATCCGAGAGGATGAGCGGGAGATTGACAGGGCGTTCTCGGAGACTGTTCAGCTCCAGGAGTCCCCACCCTCCACTGCAGCGGAGTTGTGGGAGGGCTCTGTACCGTGTGTAAAGGTGCATCATAACGCTGTTGAAGAGGGCTGGAAGCTGGTGACCTCTCATAGAAGGAGAAAGGCTCTTGCTCCTCCTCAAGACTTACCCTTGAAGAACAAGTTTAGCACCCTCCAAGCTGAGGAGGAGCTGGGCATGGCTCCAAGGGAGGCAACTGGCCTGTCAGACCCTGTGCTGTGCAGAAACGTGTATAAGTATCTGAAGGGGGGGGTGTCAAGAGGATGAGGCCAATCTCTTCTCCGTGGTGCCCAGCGACAGGACAAGAGGCAACGGGCACAAACTGAACCACAGGCAGTTCCATCTGAACCTGAGAAAAAACTTCTTTACTGTGAGGGTGACAGAGCACTGGCACAGGTTGCCCAGAGAGGTAGTGGAGTCTCCTTCCCTGGAGATATTCAAAACCCATCTGGATGTGATCCTGGGCAATATGCTCTAAAGGTCCCTGCTTGAGCAGGGAGGTTGTACTAGATGATCTCCAGAGGTCCCTTCCAACGTAAACCATTCTGTGATTCTGTGATTCTGTGATTTTTTTCTCTCCATTCTTCCAAATCGTGCTAAACTTAACTGGAGTTAGTCTACCAAGTTCTTGTATTGTTTAAGTGTGGGAAAAAGTCTTCCACACCTAAAAATCTTTAAAAGCTTCCAGAATACCACGTCTTCAGGTTAGGAAAGCTCTTTTGCATTGTTCTGATCTAAAATCATGACTGGTACAAAATAGGTATAAACAGCAGTCCTATTTCCTGTAAAGCTACTTAGTCTTGTGGAGACAATTCAGAATTGAATACCTCTCCTGGGATTATCAAGCATAAAATAATTTCATCTGCACAGATAAATATATTGTGACGCATTTTCTAATTAGCCAAAAGAGCACAGCAAGACAAGATTAAGTAAACCAGTAGACATAAAAGCAAGATATAACTTCTCATTTGAGTGAAGTGTTGAGGTACTAAACAAAATGAATGAGGAAAGAGACATTTGTAAAAATTGCACATGGTTTGTATGCATGGTTTCTGTTTTGTAAAGAAGCTGTTGTTATAGCACAAGTCACGATATTTCACTCCCTGGCATTCCAGCCAGCACCATTTGGTAGTTAAGTCTGTTATCTCAAAATTACAGTGATTTTCAACCTACACCATGAATGAATAATATAGGCCTAAACCACATCACCAATTTACAACAATATAAAACTGATAAACACAAAACTTTTCTGTTTGAGCTTTAACTAAAGTGGTCCAGAAGCTTTAGTCTGCCATTTGAAAGGTGAACTCTCATTCAAAACACAGGAGGCAAAGATTATAGGTCTGTTAATAGGGGAAATAGGGGAATAGGCTCCCTTTCGAAGACAAGCTAGCTTCTTTTAAAGAAGCTGTTTTCAGACACTCATTTAGGAAACCTTTTATTGGTATTCTGGATGCTCCTTGAGTAATTCTCCTCAGTGGTTTCCTCAAAGAACAAAGAAAAGGGTTCATGGATACTATTTTGGACACATAAATACCCTTACAGCATGTTATCAATAGCCTAGCACCTTCATTTCAATCAATGGGGAATGTAGGAGAGGGATAAAGATTGTACTAGTTTTTCAAAGGGGGGCATAGATCTGCTTTTGTTTCAGGGTTTTTTGGTTTGTTGGGTTTTGTTTGCTTGTTTGTTTGTTTTTGCAAGTTTTAGTACTGCACTGAACATCATAAAATTCTAACCTCTTCCGGTAGCACATTAAACAATTTGTTATCTCAGTTTCTCCACAGGGGGAAAATGCAAACTCATGCATTTTAAGGCATGGTCACTTCCTCCCTACTATTTTTGGTACCATAGATTTTTCATTCCTCCCTCAAGTTAGACCTGTGATAGCCTCAGTACCATAGACGCCTGTTTACAACGGTTTGTGCTAAGAAATTACCTATTTGTTGTTTTCAGAACAAGCAGTAATTTTATAGCATTTAATAAATCAAAGATTCGTGGTGGTCCTCTTAAAGGCAACTTTTGTCTCTGTGGGCATACATCATGTACAAAACTAATGGTTTAATATATTTTAAATTTACTGACTAAGCCTAAGTCAAATGATAAAATACAGTTTAAAAAAATATCAAAACACACTAGGTATACAGAAGTTATTTCTGCCCTGTTGTGACACAAAACAAAAAAAGTACATTTAATTAGAAGCAATTGCGTGTGAAACGTTTTACAGCCGCACAGCACTGCCATAGCCAGGACAATTTGCAAGGGTGAGCTCTGACAGTGCTGTACTGCCACCCTCTGTCCTTCCAAGCTTTCCTAAACATCCGCAATTAATGTTGGGATAATATTAACTTCTCTTCACTCTGAAAACCTACAAAGGTTGCAGCCTACATCATACAAGCAGCTGATGAGTTATCAGAGCATAAAAGAGAGCTTGTTTTGCTTCCCAAGCCTATTAAGACTTGCACAGCCTCCAGTGGTAGCCATAACCATGGGCTTACTCATGGGACAATTTGGGAAGCCCCAGGGGTAAGAGGTTTTGGCTGAGGGGGAGAGCCGCAGTGAAGCAGGTCTGTGCATACCTGCAGCTGCGCTTAGCGCATCGAGAAAGGAAGAAAATCTGAAGCTGACCCCACTTTCACAAGGATCACAAGGACTACTTTTGCTCTAATTATTTTTAGTTTTTAGGGTCTACCTTAGTAGTCCACATTTACTCTACGATAGTTTTTAGAAACAAATAAAGTTAAGCATTGTTACATAGGTACATTTCCATATTTCAGAAAATACACAGTGTGTTTCTTCAGAGGCAAACAGTTTAAATGTTTGAATGTTTGAAACAGTTGATGGCAAGTGCTTTCCTTTGCAGAGGGAAAGATCACTCTTTTGCAAGGCCTGTCAGGGTAAAGGGTGGCTCAGCATCTTCTCTTCCACACTGAGGAGCACTGACCGGCACAGGAAGTTTTCTGTGAAGTTGAAAACTAGAATTATTTCATCCACAGAGTCCTTTTCCAGACTGGCTTTCTGTAAGCATTTCAGCTGAATATTTGTCCCTTTATAAGACATGGAAGATCAGTTAATGTAGCCAGAAAACTAAAAGTCCACACTGACCCACAGCCATCAAGTCAGAGGGGTAATATCTTAGCAATCAACTGGAAAGCAGTGTTTAGTGAACCATCTTCAAAATTACTGGCCAGCTTGTGCCTTTCTCTAGTCCTTAAATTCAATGCCAAGTAACTGTTCCAGGCCCACATATAGATAAGTTACATCAAGAAATTAAGAGTTATGACAGAGAGACTAGATTAATGAGCTCTGAGCAGTAATTATGTCGAATACACACCATTCTACCTAGCTATGTAACAACAAGTAAAATAGCCATGTGTCTGGTGGCGTCGGAAACCTGAACAGAACACGGACAACCCCAAAACGTCTTCAGTCTGTTAGTCTCAGCTTTCCATAACAACTGTCAATATTGTTTCTGAATGCTTCTGTCTGCTGTGAAAGGAGAGTATAAACCAGAATGTGGAGCTGAAAACAAGGATAAATGCCAGTAAGACCTTCTGTTCTGTGTGCTTTTCCCATGGGAAAGAAAAAATACGGACCGTAATCTGCTAAAATGAGCTGGAGTCTGGAGAAAGCTGAGTATTTCTCAGGAGAGTGCCAAGCATTAACAGTATTCCACTGTACAGCAGCAAGCTTACATTGAAAGGATTTCACACTGTGCTAGCAACACACCAGCACATTGTTAAGCTTAGAATTAGGCACACTAGAAACACCCTTGTGAAGGTCTACAAACTAAAGAGGAAAAAAAAACTCTAGTTTTTCAGGGTGAGTCAAAGTCATTCCAGAGCATGTAGATATTTCTGGAAGATGGCTTCTAACCACTCTGCCCACCCTTTTCTGCTGCTTTTGTTCATTTTTAGATTGTCTCCCCCCCAGCACTATTTTGCCTTACGATGTTTGAAAGTCGTAAGTGCCCTTTTGCACTCATTAAGCTCTCAGCAGAAAGTTGCTGTAAGTACATAATAAGTCAGGGTGTCAAAGTGTCTGGCAAGAAAAGAAAGCACAGCATGAGTGCAAGGAAAACATGAAGGTATGTATCAGCCCCTCCTTCCCAGGGCAGGGGAGAGTTCATAAATTGGCCAGGGGTCACTACACAATTGCTAATGCCAAACCCCCTTTAGCCTGCTAAGCTCTGTTTGGGAGGGCAGGGGAAGGGAAGGACAGAGAAAAGCCAACAGTCCTCTATTTTATAGTTACAGCTCCCAGACATGCCAAGCAGAGGAATAAAAACACTGTCATCTTAAATTTAGGAGGGTCACTTCTGCTGCTGCTTGTGGCTTAATCATAAGCCGTAAGGGCCACAGCAGAGGAGTAGACTGCTCTATACATGCATGCACACACCAACATACACAGGGAAGGGAAACAGCTCCTAAAGAAAGGCGCTCTACCCGTACAGCCACTTCTGAGGGTAAAGGGACACTGCAGAAACTATAATGTATGTGACTCTACTAGGAGACTATGAAAACGTAGTCCTTAGAAACCCGCATGAAACGCAAGTAATGAATGTATTCACATGAGTTCCCACTGGAACATAGAATTTACTGCAGAAAATAATCAACAATTTTACTTACATCAGTGACAGACTTTTTCCTAGAGGAAAGAAACACCCCTGGGTAAAAATAACCTCTATTCATTGATCCCAAGAAGAGAAACATTGCTTTTATCTTCCTGTTGCTCAACAGAAATGGCAAAACAGCTTTTACAAGACAAGAACTTTCTGGCCTTCTGCCTAGTTCTGACCTACAACTTGCTCCTTCATTTTCCTCCTTGTAAACATATTCCTTTTCAAAATCAAACCAAAAAGTATATCACCGGCATGTAGATAGCCTCTTGACCTTACAGTCCTTCCCCTCTAGCTCTCAGTAGAAGCATGCTCGAGGCTTCACTATTTTCAAAAAGGTCTTATTAGAGAGTGAACCAAAAGAAATACTACCCTATTCATCTCCTGCATGCATCCACTGCCTCAACTTCATTTTCCTGTCACACTCAGTACCTAATTTTCTCCAGCTCAACTTTCACCCTTTTCAGCACCAAAATCCCTCCTGAAATTCCAGGTGTCATCTTTCTTTGTAAACTTTGTATTGTTATACTTTAGTTCATTTCACCTTGTCTCAATTTTTTATACAGTTACATCCTTATTCACAAAAAAAACCCAAAAATCAAAAAATCAAAAATCATAAACCTGTTGCTTCCCTGACAGTCTACATTCTCTTACCTGTAGGACTGATTGGGTTGTGATAGTTGAGTACATTGCTCCCGGCAATTCAAAGATCTGTCCTCAATCTCCTTCTGTCTTCCATAAAGAGCCAAAAAATATATTTATACATACACATGCAAACTTATCTGTACTTTTAGCTTCTGCAACAGCTATAGCAATAAGCCCTCTGTCTCCATCATATGCTATGTGAAAGAGTACCAGCTCCTCTGCTCTGAAGCTACTATCTGAGTTTTATGGAGTTCCCTTTACTCCTGAAGATGACAGATGCGCACATGAGTTGCTAACAGTCCACTACAGCAGATATACATACAACCCACATAAACAAAAAAGGATGTTACTCTCTCTAACAAACTTTGACATGAGATCTCTTTGATTACCTACAAGGCCAATTAAGCAATCAAGTTGCTTTAATACAGTAACATCACTGTTTCCCTTCCTCCTTTCCAATCTGCCATCCCATACTTTGCCATCGTTTGGAAGGAATCTGTCGGTGGCTGTAGTTTCTAAGTACATTTTCATAGCTTCAATTTTCTCCGAGCAGTCAGTGCTAGCCAGCAGAGGAGACGACAGCCAGACAGCCGTCTGTTAGTACTAAAGCACTGTCTAATGCACCTGCTATCAGAGGTAATTTTACGGAGAAGCCTGGAGATAATTTTTCAATTTGCTGTCTAGTGAATCAATTGCAGCTTAGTAATCAAGACAATGGCTGTAAAATGCCATGCGTGGAGGGTATAAGTGGAGTGATGGTTTCATGCTGCAAATCTGAATCAGAGTGGAGTAATTGCATTTCCCCTTAAGCCTATGGAAACCCAGACGGACCTCTGAATTTAAATGGGTAGAAGCAAATTACAGCTGCCGGTACTCTTAAAGATGCTTCTTACTTCTGATGAAACAAGCAGGGAAATTGGTGTAGGCAGACTTCAGTAAAAACCATGAGCTACGGAAAAGCATAGCTGAGATTATACCCTTGTTATAAAAGGACTGAGGGAAAATTTAGAACGGATGCAAATTGGCCAGCAGCCCCAGTTCGCAGACATAAATGCTGCTCTTCACTTAAAGGGTCTCTAATTGAAATAGTGGCATCCTAAAGGCAGCTATGGCACAGTCACGTCAGTAAGTCTCATGTGAATAGTTTCAAGAGAGAGTTCTGGATGGATTTTTGTTCTAATCTTTAATATGTGTTTGCTTGAGAGGGAGGAAAAAAAAAGAAGAAATATAACACAAAAAGAAATAAAGGCAAGGCACGTGATACTATCACCTTAGAGTGAACAAAGGATTCTTTTTTTTTTTTTTTTTTTTGCAAAGTCCTATGGGACAGGTATTTCAGTTCTCAGCAGAGGAAATATTTCCTGTTTCTTGCTCTGGTTGCCAAGAAATAGGCTTTCCTCTAAGATCCCTAAGATTGCCAAACTCCCAGCAGACACATTTTCAAGATCCCAAAGTTTGGCTGATCATTTTCATATCAAATGAAGCCAAAAGAAGGTTTCAATTTCAGGCAAAATTAGAAGGAAGTTTCCATAAACTGCACTTCTAGAGATGGGGAGATCCTCCTGTAGGCCATTATTTTTAATTCATGACCATTTACTTTTTTAAATTTATATCAAAAAAACAAAAAGGTGGAGGATGTCAGGGCAATCGCTGTAGAAATAATATATTTTGCTGTCTTTATTTTGAATTACACTATTTAGATAGGAAATCACACATTTTTCTAGAGACGAGATGAAAAAAAAAAGATGAAAAAGCAATAGAAAACCACTTAAATTCAGTACCAATTTCCATACTAACCTCAGAGCACTACTGTTTGGAAATAGTTCCCCTAGTGAGAATAACTTCTACCAGAGGAAAGACTATGTCACAACAGCAGAATGACATAATTTTCCATTATTTACATAAGTATGTTGTCCAGACTTAGGTAAAGCAACTCCCCAGTGAAAAGGGAACGGTGCCAAGCAGGGACTGGTGGGAGAAAAGGGAATGGCAGTACTCTAACAGGCTACACCATGACCATATGTTCAAAAGGTTTTACTTAAAGGAATCTTAAACTCTCAGCAGTTGCGAAAATACATGAACAGGAACAGCAGCAGAAACAGGCTAGATTGTAGCCTACCTAGAAGCTGGCATCAGTGTATTTTGTATAAGAACCCAAGAGAGATGGTCTCTATCTCAAACAAGTTATAGTTTGCATGGGAAAGACAGAAAGGAAGCAATATTACATTTATTTTTCAGATGCAGAACTGAAATTCTAACCAAAAAGTGTTTTATTTGTGTAATTTGTCCGTGGTAACATAGAAAGGCTGCAACCAAGTAAATAATTCCCAGACCAGTGCTCAACCCACAAGTGTATTCCTTTTAGCCTCTTACACTGAAGGATATTTAAATATTTTTCTTTTATGTTGCTGAAAAGAAGGTGAAGAACTACCTGGAATTTCTTGTGGGATAATGCAAAAATTAGCAAGCCAGGGTAGATTTATGTAATACTATAGTTATACATGACTTATTTTGCCCATGAGCATTTGCAAAAAAGAAACCAGATGTTTCATAGCCTTGGACAGATGCACCATTCTTAGAGGCAATAATTTAAATTTATTGTCAGAACAAGCGTACTTGCACTTTAGCCTGGTAATTTATCTGTCTGAGAAAACAGCTTTCGTATATAAAGCACTACCTACTTTGTTAACAAACACTTAATAAAATTGATGCTGCAGGCTGTTAATGTTTGGTTCATGAACAGGCAAGGCTGAGAAAGATGGTTTGCAAATTTTTAAAAATGCTGGTTTTATTAGCCAATTGATTTTTAGAACGGTTTTTAAAATTAGGTCTCTAATCTAACAAATGAATTAACAACACTCGATCTAAAGCCACAGCAAAAGTAGGTTGCCTATCAGGCTCCTGGAGCTGTCTTAGTAGATGTTCGCTCATAACAGTCTAAACATTTCAGGTAGATAAATCTGAAAGAAGCTGTGCATCCAATTTAAACATTTTCTTGGCTTTGTTAATCATTTGTAAATAAGCGTACAGGCCAGGCATCCATCTTCAAAACTGTTTGAATATG